>NC_091790.1:20303030-20606060 GCF_041296235.1 Equus asinus | reverse complement strand
GTGGACCCTCGGGTGAGCCTGCTCACCACTGCTTCAGGCATTCTGGGGCAGGCGTCCGAGGTAGTGTAGAGGCAGATGGGAAGGGACGTTAGACAGGGCCAGACTTCCACAGCAAATACAGGAGCATTGCCAGCAGATGTGAGCTCAGCGATGCACTTCTGCCAGAGCAAAACCGATTCATAGTTGCAAAGCATAGAGAAACTGAAGCTGAAAAGAAAAAGTGAACACCTGCATGCCAGTGAGAAGGATGAGATCTCTATGAAGAAACTTAGCAAAACAGGTGAAAGCCATGGCAATGGAAAACTAACAAACGTTGGGGGACAGAAGTTCAAGAAGACACAAGGAGAAAGAAGGAGATTCCAGGATCTAGGAGTGGAAGCATCAACACACTGGAGACGTCCCTACCGGAGCAAGGAATCTCTGGATTCCATGCAATCCCAGTCAAAGTTGCAGCAATGTTTCCCACAGAGACAGAAGAGGGAATCCTAAAGCTTCTAGCCAGCAACAAGAGACCCTGACTAGGCAAAGGAATCCTCAGGAAAACGAAAAAAGCAGGACGTGGCACACTTTCCGATTTCAACATATAGGACGAAGCACTAGGTACCGAGACGGCACAGTCTGGGCCCCAAAACAGGCACACAGACCCATGCAACAGAATCGAGAACCCAGAGCCCAACTCAAACGTACATGGACAGCCCATTTTCGACCAGGCAGCCAAGAGGAGACAGCGGAGAAAGGAGAGTCTCTACCATAAACGGTGCTGGGAAGCCTGCACAGCCACATGGAACACAACGAGAGTACACCATGATGTTACACCTGGCACACACACCACCTGAAATGGATCAAAGCCTTGAATGGCAGACTTGAAACCGTGAACCTTGTAGCAGAAGACCTAGGCAGAGTGCTCATTGCCATCGGTCTGAGCCGCCTGTTTGGAAGAAGCAAGTCCGACTGGGCCAGGGCAACCAAGTCAACAAGAAACCAACGGGACCACGTCAAATGCACACACTTCTGCCCAGTGAAGGAAACCATCGACTGAATGCAAAGATAGCACAACGACTGGGGGAGGATGTTTGCAAACCACACATCGGACAAGGGGTGAAAAGCCCAAAGATGCAATCAACTCGCACGTCCCCACAGGAAAAAAACAACAACAAGCCAATGAAAACCTGGGCAGAAGATGGAACCGGAGATTTCTGCCAAGAAGTTCGAAAGAGGGCCAACGGGTGCATGAACACTTGTTCACCGTCATTAAGTCTCAGGCCAATGCAAATGCAAACTGCAAGGGCACAGCAGCTCACTGTGGTCAGAATGGCTATAAGGAAGCAGACAGGAAGCCACAAGTGTCAGAGAGGAGGTGGAGAGAAGGGAAGCCTCCTGCACCGTTGGTGGGAGTGCAGACCGGTGCAGCCACTACGCCAAGCGGTGTGGAACTGCCTCAGAACTTGAAGAATCCATGTCCCATATGATCCAGCTATTCCTCTGCGGCATGTTGATCCAAAGAACTCGGAAACACTCCTGCCTAAAGACATGTGCACCGCTGAGTTCACCACAGCGTCGCTCCCACTACCCAAGACTTGGAAGCCTCCCTGGAGCCCAGCAAGGGACGAGTGCAGAAGGAAGATGGGCTATAGCCACGCAATGGCATACCAGTCAGCCGGAACCAAGGATGCAATCCAGCCACTTGTGACCACCAGAATGGCTGTGAGGGTTTTAGGGAAGTGAAACAAGCCCCAGGGAGCAAGGCAAGTACCGTAGGACCTCACTTAAGAGGAGAAGAAAAAACAAGCGGTCAGGAACAGGTGTCACGGGACATTTGATTGGGGGTTCCCAGAGACAAAGCGGGGAGGTGTGAGAGGGTGAAACAGATGATGAGGCACAAGTGTGTGGTGAGGGCCTGCTATTAGGCTTATGCAGGGGAAGATGATGTAAGCTACACGGAAGTCTACATCGATGAGGATGCAAATCGGAAAGATATAGGATGTTCTAATGCAGGGTTGCGGCAATAAATTCACCTAAAAGCAAAAAAAAATCCAAAATGGGGTCCAGAATGACGGCATAAAGCTTTGGGGCTGAAAGAGATTAGAGAAGGTGAACTTCCAAGGCTGGAAAATCACCTCAAAATGCGTACTGATGCTACAGAAAGGTAGACCCTTCCAAATAGATGAAGAGGAATACTACCCACAGAACATGCTGCCTGCTAAACCCATGCACCCACGGAAAAGGTTACCGTCCAGGATGTTACTACTAATCACCTTCATGAATAATCCAAACAGGCCCACGTGTTCCCAAGCTCAGGCAAAAGGTTGGTCCAAAAGTCCACTTCAGGGCCGGCCCTGTGTCGGAGCGGGTAAGTGCCCACGTTCCGCTTGGCCGGCCCAGGCCTCACTGTTCCACATCACGGGTGCAGATCACATTAGCAGTGTTAGCACATACAGATTTCATGGTACGGTGCGGACAGGGATCATAAACTAAGTAGCAATGGTGAGGTCACGTTATCAATACGCACCAGAAAAAGAACCGTGAGGCTTTTACAATCCATGAACGCATCTGGTACACTTCCCCAGAGGAAGAAGGAAGGAAAACATGGGACCTGCCAAGGTGGAATCGGCAGAGTGCTAGGAGATGGCACGATCACTGCGCATCAGAGGACTGCCCGGGCAACTTCAACTTGGGAGGGAGTCCAGGACTTTCTCTGGGGAACGTCCACCCACTTGGCCATCTACATGAAATGTAAGAGGTAAAACCCAGGATAATCTTACAGGACAGAAACCAGTGTCTAGAGAGAATGTAGCAGGCCTTCCAAAGTTCGAGGAGCAAGACAGAAACCGACAAGAAATCGAGAAAAAGGAAAACTATCCTACCAGGAAAGGGTGAGGAGTCGGACTGGCCTGAGATGGCTCTGAAACTCTGTGTGCACGCAGGCTGTCAGGACAACTTCGAATTTTGAGGTTGTTTATGACATCACGAGGATCATGTCCGCCAAGATGGCCGCACGGTTACAGACTGAGGATTGGCCTAGGCTAGGCTATTACAGGGAGGGATACCCAGAAACAGCTTTGAGAAACAGAAAGCGGACACAGAAACTGGAAGACATAAAACAGACGCTGATTCGAGGGGTAAGAAAGGAATCCTTGGCAAGAAGCGAGAATAGAGGGACAAGCCCCGAGAGGAGAACGTTGTCATCTATTCAAGTCTATGGGGAGGCCATGCTGATTCAAGCTTGCAACTTGATTGGAAGCAAGAGGCCGGACTTGGGCCTTATCAGACCTACGTGGTCCTTCTGCCTTAAGCATAAGCCAAAGTCAAGAATGAGGTCTTGAGGACGTTGAAGAGAAGACTCGATGCCTCCTTTCCTAGGCCCCTGGCATTCTTTGCAGATCAGTCTCACTTTCCATAGCTCTGGCGTCACGGGGGCCCACCGGGTACATGCTAATGTGTCCCAAGAGATGTCTTGGAAGCCTTGAAGGAATGGAGCCCCGTCACGCTTGGGCTACGTCTCTTTGTTTGGAAGTGCTCTACAAGGGTGCTGAAAAGCACCCTTTTCCACAGGGCTTCGTTCCTTCGTGAAGGCTGCCCTCCCAGGCTAGTGTGCTCAGTTTGCCTCCATCGAAATTCTCTCCCCCTACCTCTTGCCGTAGAAGGATTATTGATTATGTGTTTTGACACCACATGTAAGGAAGTGGGCTGAAAATGAGAACATTACAATTCTGTTTCAAGAAAAATAAACAGGCCAGGGCTGAGGATGTAAGGCAAACAAATGGCACAGCCTATAGAAATAAAGTAAGCCCGTATCTAGACGGCACCTGGGGGAACGTTCCAGGATCAGGGGTGAAGTTCGACACTTCCCAAATCCGGAAAGGAGACAGAAAAATATCTTTCCTGGAGAGAGGGATTCATCAGATTCGTCTAATTTGTCTTGGAAACATTGTGTCCGTGAAGGGGGATGCCAGGACCACCTCGAGTTTGGAGTTTCTGACCTCAGGATGTCAAACCAACCCAGATGACCACGTGTTCCCAGTGCTTAGTTTGACCCAGGCTAGGACAGCAAAGACTCCTTCAAGTGACCGGTGCAAATTCAAAGACAACAACCAAGAGTCACGAAAGCACTCACACCTCGGCCTAGAGAACATACGGTGATTCCAGAAATGCCAAACGAATCACTTGGAATGAAGGGGAACGGACTGATAAGCATGTCTAAGGGGGATAGCTGAGAAATACCGTGACGATTCTCCTATGGAAAAGAGAGAAAGGTCCCAGAAAATGGAAGGCGAAAGAAATCACCCCTGGATAATCCACAATGAAAGATGATGTCCGTCTTTAGACAGACTCTGCTGGAACGTTTGAAAGGCAGAGAAATTCACAAGCCAAAAGACGGCAGCGAAGGTCAAGGCTGGGCTAAGTGGGAAGGGTGAGTTAGGAGACTGCCCCAAGCGGGCCAGGAAACCGTGTGTCCGTAGAGCTTGCCGGGACAGCAGAGACACGATTATGACCAATCCTCTGACACCGCAGTGGACCCGAAAAACAACCTGGCCTCATCTACACAGTGCCAGAGTTGGGCTCAAGTAGCATATTCAAGTCCCATTGCCCTCAACTGCAGGTTGCCAACGGAACATGAAAGGGGCCGGCCGGTGGTGCAGCGGTGAGGTCCGCACCTTCTGGGTCGGTGGCCCGGGGTGGGCCGGGTGGACCCTCGGGTGAGCCTGCTCACCACTGCTTCAGGCATTCTGGGGCAGGCGTCCGAGGTAGTGTAGAGGCAGATGGGAAGGGACGTTAGACAGGGCCAGACTTCCACAGCAAATACAGGAGCATTGCCAGCAGATGTGAGCTCAGCGATGCACTTCTGCCAGAGCAAAACCGATTCATAGTTGCAAAGCATAGAGAAACTGAAGCTGAAAAGAAAAAGTGAACACCTGCATGCCAGTGAGAAGGATGAGATCTCTATGAAGAAACTTAGCAAAACAGGTGAAAGCCATGGCAATGGAAAACTAACAAACGTTGGGGGACAGAAGTTCAAGAAGACACAAGGAGAAAGAAGGAGATTCCAGGATCTAGGAGTGGAAGCATCAACACACTGGAGACGTCCCTACCGGAGCAAGGAATCTCTGGATTCCATGCAATCCCAGTCAAAGTTGCAGCAATGTTTCCCACAGAGACAGAAGAGGGAATCCTAAAGCTTCTAGCCAGCAACAAGAGACCCTGACTAGGCAAAGGAATCCTCAGGAAAACGAAAAAAGCAGGACGTGGCACACTTTCCGATTTCAACATATAGGACGAAGCACTAGGTACCGAGACGGCACAGTCTGGGCCCCAAAACAGGCACACAGACCCATGCAACAGAATCGAGAACCCAGAGCCCAACTCAAACGTACATGGACAGCCCATTTTCGACCAGGCAGCCAAGAGGAGACAGCGGAGAAAGGAGAGTCTCTACCATAAACGGTGCTGGGAAGCCTGCACAGCCACATGGAACACAACGAGAGTACACCATGATGTTACACCTGGCACACACACCACCTGAAATGGATCAAAGCCTTGAATGGCAGACTTGAAACCGTGAACCTTGTAGCAGAAGACCTAGGCAGAGTGCTCATTGCCATCGGTCTGAGCCGCCTGTTTGGAAGAAGCAAGTCCGACTGGGCCAGGGCAACCAAGTCAACAAGAAACCAACGGGACCACGTCAAATGCACACACTTCTGCCCAGTGAAGGAAACCATCGACTGAATGCAAAGATAGCACAACGACTGGGGGAGGATGTTTGCAAACCACACATCGGACAAGGGGTGAAAAGCCCAAAGATGCAATCAACTCGCACGTCCCCACAGGAAAAAAACAACAACAAGCCAATGAAAACCTGGGCAGAAGATGGAACCGGAGATTTCTGCCAAGAAGTTCGAAAGAGGGCCAACGGGTGCATGAACACTTGTTCACCGTCATTAAGTCTCAGGCCAATGCAAATGCAAACTGCAAGGGCACAGCAGCTCACTGTGGTCAGAATGGCTATAAGGAAGCAGACAGGAAGCCACAAGTGTCAGAGAGGAGGTGGAGAGAAGGGAAGCCTCCTGCACCGTTGGTGGGAGTGCAGACCGGTGCAGCCACTACGCCAAGCGGTGTGGAACTGCCTCAGAACTTGAAGAATCCATGTCCCATATGATCCAGCTATTCCTCTGCGGCATGTTGATCCAAAGAACTCGGAAACACTCCTGCCTAAAGACATGTGCACCGCTGAGTTCACCACAGCGTCGCTCCCACTACCCAAGACTTGGAAGCCTCCCTGGAGCCCAGCAAGGGACGAGTGCAGAAGGAAGATGGGCTATAGCCACGCAATGGCATACCAGTCAGCCGGAACCAAGGATGCAATCCAGCCACTTGTGACCACCAGAATGGCTGTGAGGGTTTTAGGGAAGTGAAACAAGCCCCAGGGAGCAAGGCAAGTACCGTAGGACCTCACTTAAGAGGAGAAGAAAAAACAAGCGGTCAGGAACAGGTGGCACGGGACATTTGATTGGGGGTTCCCAGAGACAAAGCGGGGAGGTGTGAGAGGGTGAAACAGATGATGAGGCACAAGTGTGTGGTGAGGGCCTGCTATTAGGCTTATGCAGGGGAAGATGATGTAAGCTACACGGAAGTCTACATCGATGAGGATGCAAATCGGAAAGATATAGGATGTTCTAATGCAGGGTTGCGGCAATAAATTCACCTAAAAGCAAAAAAAAATCCAAAATGGGGTCCAGAATGACGGCATAAAGCTTTGGGGCTGAAAGAGATTAGAGAAGGTGAACTTCCAAGGCTGGAAAATCACCTCAAAATGCGTACTGATGCTACAGAAAGGTAGACCCTTCCAAATAGATGAAGAGGAATACTACCCACAGAACATGCTGCCTGCTAAACCCATGCACACACGGAAAAGGTTACCGTCCAGGATGTTACTACTAATAACCTTCACGAATAATCCAAACAGGCCCACGTGTTCCCAAGCTCAGGCAAAAGGTTGGTCCAAAAGTCCACTTCAGGGCCGGCCCTGTGTCGGAGCGGGTAAGTGCCCACGTTCCGCTTGGCCGGCCCAGGCCTCACTGTTCCACATCACGGGTGCAGATCACATTAGCAGTGTTAGCACATACAGATTTCATGGTACGGTGCGGACAGGGATCATAAACTAAGTAGCAATGGTGAGGTCACGTTATCAATACGCACCAGAAAAAGAACCGTGAGGCTTTTACAATCCATGAACGCATCTGGTACACTTCCCCAGAGGAAGAAGGAAGGAAAACATGGGACCTGCCAAGGTGGAATCGGCAGAGTGCTAGGAGATGGCACGATCACTGCGCATCAGAGGACTGCCCGGGCAACTTCAACTTGGGAGGGAGTCCAGGACTTTCTCTGGGGAACGTCCACCCACTTGGCCATCTACATGAAATGTAAGAGGTAAAACCCAGGATAATCTTACAGGACAGAAACCAGTGTCTAGAGAGAATGTAGCAGGCCTTCCAAAGTTCGAGGAGCAAGACAGAAACCGACAAGAAATCGAGAAAAAGGAAAACTATCCTACCAGGAAAGGGTGAGGAGTCGGACTGGCCTGAGATGGCTCTGAAACTCTGTGTGCACGCAGGCTGTCAGGACAACTTCGAATTTTGAGGTTGTTTATGACATCACGAGGATCATGTCCGCCAAGATGGCCGCACGGTTACAGACTGAGGATTGGCCTAGGCTAGGCTATTACAGGGAGGGATACCCAGAAACAGCTTTGAGAAACAGAAAGCGGACACAGAAACTGGAAGACATAAAACAGACGCTGATTCGAGGGGTAAGAAAGGAATCCTTGGCAAGAAGCGAGAATAGAGGGACAAGCCCCGAGAGGAGAACGTTGTCATCTATTCAAGTCTATGGGGAGGCCATGCTGATTCAAGCTTGCAACTTGATTGGAAGCAAGAGGCCGGACTTGGGCCTTATCAGACCTACGTGGTCCTTCTGCCTTAAGCATAAGCCAAAGTCAAGAATGAGGTCTTGAGGACGTTGAAGAGAAGACTCGATGCCTCCTTTCCTAGGCCCCTGGCATTCTTTGCAGATCAGTCTCACTTTCCATAGCTCTGGCGTCACGGGGGCCCACCGGGTACATGCTAATGTGTCCCAAGAGATGTCTTGGAAGCCTTGAAGCAATGGAGCCCCGTCACGCTTGGGCTACGTCTCTTTGTTTGGAAGTGCTCTACAAGGGTGCTGAAAAGCACCCTTTTCCACAGGGCTTCGTTCCTTCGTGAAGGCTGCCCTCCCAGGCTAGTGTGCTCAGTTTGCCTCCATCGAAATTCTCTCCCCCTACCTCTTGCCGTAGAAGGATTATTGATTATGTGTTTTGACACCACATGTAAGGAAGTGGGCTGAAAATGAGAACATTACAATTCTGTTTCAAGAAAAATAAACAGGCCAGGGCTGAGGATGTAAGGCAAACAAATGGCACAGCCTATAGAAATAAAGTAAGCCCGTATCTAGACGGCACCTGGGGGAACGTTCCAGGATCAGGGGTGAAGTTCGACACTTCCCAAATCCGGAAAGGAGACAGAAAAATATCTTTCCTGGAGAGAGGGATTCATCAGATTCGTCTAATTTGTCTTGGAAACATTGTGTCCGTGAAGGGGGATGCCAGGACCACCTCGAGTTTGGAGTTTCTGACCTCAGGATGTCAAACCAACCCAGATGACCACGTGTTCCCAGTGCTTAGTTTGACCCAGGCTAGGACAGCAAAGACTCCTTCAAGTGACCGGTGCAAATTCAAAGACAACAACCAAGAGTCACGAAAGCACTCACACCTCGGCCTAGAGAACATACGGTGATTCCAGAAATGCCAAACGAATCACTTGGAATGAAGGGGAACGGACTGATAAGCATGTCTAAGGGGGATAGCTGAGAAATACCGTGACGATTCTCCTATGGAAAAGAGAGAAAGGTCCCAGAAAATGGAAGGCGAAAGAAATCACCCCTGGATAATCCACAATGAAAGATGATGTCCGTCTTTAGACAGACTCTGCTGGAACGTTTGAAAGGCAGAGAAATTCACAAGCCAAAAGACGGCAGCGAAGGTCAAGGCTGGGCTAAGTGGGAAGGGTGAGTTAGGAGACTGCCCCAAGCGGGCCAGGAAACCGTGTGTCCGTAGAGCTTGCCGGGACAGCAGAGACACGATTATGACCAATCCTCTGACACCGCAGTGGACCCGAAAAACAACCTGGCCTCATCTACACAGTGCCAGAGTTGGGCTCAAGTAGCATATTCAAGTCCCATTGCCCTCAACTGCAGGTTGCCAACGGAACATGAAAGGGGCCGGCCGGTGGTGCAGCGGTGAGGTCCGCACCTTCTGGGTCGGTGGCCCGGGGTGGGCCGGGTGGACCCTCGGGTGAGCCTGCTCACCACTGCTTCAGGCATTCTGGGGCAGGCGTCCGAGGTAGTGTAGAGGCAGATGGGAAGGGACGTTAGACAGGGCCAGACTTCCACAGCAAATACAGGAGCATTGCCAGCAGATGTGAGCTCAGCGATGCACTTCTGCCAGAGCAAAACCGATTCATAGTTGCAAAGCATAGAGAAACTGAAGCTGAAAAGAAAAAGTGAACACCTGCATGCCAGTGAGAAGGATGAGATCTCTATGAAGAAACTTAGCAAAACAGGTGAAAGCCATGGCAATGGAAAACTAACAAACGTTGGGGGACAGAAGTTCAAGAAGACACAAGGAGAAAGAAGGAGATTCCAGGATCTAGGAGTGGAAGCATCAACACACTGGAGACGTCCCTACCGGAGCAAGGAATCTCTGGATTCCATGCAATCCCAGTCAAAGTTGCAGCAATGTTTCCCACAGAGACAGAAGAGGGAATCCTAAAGCTTCTAGCCAGCAACAAGAGACCCTGACTAGGCAAAGGAATCCTCAGGAAAACGAAAAAAGCAGGACGTGGCACACTTTCCGATTTCAACATATAGGACGAAGCACTAGGTACCGAGACGGCACAGTCTGGGCCCCAAAACAGGCACACAGACCCATGCAACAGAATCGAGAACCCAGAGCCCAACTCAAACGTACATGGACAGCCCATTTTCGACCAGGCAGCCAAGAGGAGACAGCGGAGAAAGGAGAGTCTCTACCATAAACGGTGCTGGGAAGCCTGCACAGCCACATGGAACACAACGAGAGTACACCATGATGTTACACCTGGCACACACACCACCTGAAATGGATCAAAGCCTTGAATGGCAGACTTGAAACCGTGAACCTTGTAGCAGAAGACCTAGGCAGAGTGCTCTTTGCCATCGGTCTGAGCCGCCTGTTTGGAAGAAGCAGGTCCGACTGGGCCAGGGCAACCAAGTCAACAAGAAACCAACGGGACCACGTCAAATGCGGACGCTTCTGCCCAGTGAAGGAAACCATCGACTGAATGCAAAGATAGCACAACGACTGGGGGAGGATGTTTGCAAACCACACATCGGACAAGGGGTGAAAAGCCCAAAGATGCAATCAACTCGCACGTCCCCACAGGAAAAAAACAACAACAAGCCAATGAAAACCTGGGCAGAAGATGGAACCGGAGATTTCTGCCAAGAAGATCGAAAGAGGGCCAACGGGTGCATGAACACTTGTTCACCGTCATTAAGTCTCAGGCCAATGCAAATGCAAACTGCAAGGGCACAGCAGCTCACTGTGGTCAGAATGGCTATAAGGAAGCAGACAGGAAGCCACAAGTGTCAGAGAGGAGGTGGAGAGAAGGGAAGCCTCCTGCACCGTTGGTGGGAGTGCAGACCGGTGCAGCCACTACGCCAAGCGGTGTGGAACTGCCTCAGAACTTGAAGAATCCATGTCCCATATGATCCAGCTATTCCTCTGCGGCGTGTTGATCCAAAGAACTCGGAAACACTCCTGCCTAAAGACATGTGCACCGCTGAGTTCACCACAGCGTCGCTCCCACTACCCAAGACTTGGAAGCCTCCCTGGAGCCCAGCAAGGGACGAGTGCAGAAGGAAGATGGGCTATAGCCACGCAATGGCATACCAGTCAGCCGGAACCAAGGATGCAATCCAGCCACTTGTGACCACCAGAATGGCTGTGAGGGTTTTAGGGAAGTGAAACAAGCCCCAGGGAGCAAGGCAAGTACCGTAGGACCTCACTTAAGAGGAGAAGAAAAAACAAGCGGTCAGGAACAGGTGTCACGGGACATTTGATTGGGGGTTCCCAGAGACAAAGCGGGGAGGTGTGAGAGGGTGAAACAGATGATGAGGCACAAGTGTGTGGTGAGGGCCTGCTATTAGGCTTACGCAGGGGGAGATGATGTAAGCTACACGGAAGTCTACATCGATGAGGATGCAAATCGGAAAGATATAGGATGTTCTGATGCAGGGTTGCGGCAATAAATTCACCTAAAAGCAAAAAAAAATCCAAAATGGGGTCCAGAATGACGGCATAAAGCTTTGGGGCTGAAAGAGATTAGAGAAGGTGAACTTCCAAGGCTGGAAAATCACCTCAAAATGCGTACTGATGCTACAGAAAGGTAGACCCTTCCAAATAGATGAAGAGGAATACTACCCACAGAACATGCTGCCTGCTAAACCCATGCACACACGGAAAAGGTTACCGTCCAGGATGTTACTACTAATAACCTTCACGAATAATCCAAACAGGCCCACGTGTTCCCAAGCTCAGGCAAAAGGTTGGTCCAAAAGTCCACTTCAGGGCCGGCCCTGTGTCGGAGCGGGTAAGTGCCCACGTTCCGCTTGGCCGGCCCAGGCCTCACTGTTCCACATCACGGGTGCAGATCACATTAGCAGTGTTAGCACATACAGATTTCATGGTACGGTGCGGACAGGGATCATAAACTAAGTAGCAATGGTGAGGTCACGTTATCAATACGCACCAGAAAAAGAACCGTGAGGCTTTTACAATCCATGAACGCATCTGGTACACTTCCCCAGAGGAAGAAGGAAGGAAAACATGGGACCTGCCAAGGTGGAATCGGCAGAGTGCTAGGAGATGGCACGATCACTGCGCATCAGAGGACTGCCCGGGCAACTTCAACTTGGGAGGGAGTCCAGGACTTTCTCTGGGGAACGTCCACCCACTTGGCCATCTACATGAAATGTAAGAGGTAAAACCCAGGATAATCTTACAGGACAGAAACCAGTGTCTAGAGAGAATGTAGCAGGCCTTCCAAAGTTCGAGGAGCAAGACAGAAACCGACAAGAAATCGAGAAAAAGGAAAACTATCCTACCAGGAAAGGGTGAGGAGTCGGACTGGCCTGAGATGGCTCTGAAACTCTGTGTGCACGCAGGCTGTCAGGACAACTTCGAATTTTGAGGTTGTTTATGACATCACGAGGATCATGTCCGCCAAGATGGCCGCACGGTTACAGACTGAGGATTGGCCTAGGCTAGGCTATTACAGGGAGGGATACCCAGAAACAGCTTTGAGAAACAGAAAGCGGACACAGAAACTGGAAGACATAAAACAGACGCTGATTCGAGGGGTAAGAAAGGAATCCTTGGCAAGAAGCGAGAATAGAGGGACAAGCCCCGAGAGGAGAACGTTGTCATCTATTCAAGTCTATGGGGAGGCCATGCTGATTCAAGCTTGCAACTTGATTGGAAGCAAGAGGCCGGACTTGGGCCTTATCAGACCTACGTGGTCCTTCTGCCTTAAGCATAAGCCAAAGTCAAGAATGAGGTCTTGAGGACGTTGAAGAGAAGACTCGATGCCTCCTTTCCTAGGCCCCTGGCATTCTTTGCAGATCAGTCTCACTTTCCATAGCTCTGGCGTCACGGGGGCCCACCGGGTACATGCTAATGTGTCCCAAGAGATGTCTTGGAAGCCTTGAAGGAATGGAGCCCCGTCACGCTTGGGCTACGTCTCTTTGTTTGGAAGTGCTCTACAAGGGTGCTGAAAAGCACCCTTTTCCACAGGGCTTCGTTCCTTCGTGAAGGCTGCCCTCCCAGGCTAGTGTGCTCAGTTTGCCTCCATCGAAATTCTCTCCCCCTACCTCTTGCCGTAGAAGGATTATTGATTATGTGTTTTGACACCACATGTAAGGAAGTGGGCTGAAAATGAGAACATTACAATTCTGTTTCAAGAAAAATAAACAGGCCAGGGCTGAGGATGTAAGGCAAACAAATGGCACAGCCTATAGAAATAAAGTAAGCCCGTATCTAGACGGCACCTGGGGGAACGTTCCAGGATCAGGGGTGAAGTTCGACACTTCCCAAATCCGGAAAGGAGACAGAAAAATATCTTTCCTGGAGAGAGGGATTCATCAGATTCGTCTAATTTGTCTTGGAAACATTGTGTCCGTGAAGGGGGATGCCAGGACCACCTCGAGTTTGGAGTTTCTGACCTCAGGATGTCAAACCAACCCAGATGACCACGTGTTCCCAGTGCTTAGTTTGACCCAGGCTAGGACAGCAAAGACTCCTTCAAGTGACCGGTGCAAATTCAAAGACAACAACCAAGAGTCACGAAAGCACTCACACCTCGGCCTAGAGAACATACGGTGATTCCAGAAATGCCAAACGAATCACTTGGAATGAAGGGGAACGGACTGATAAGCATGTCTAAGGGGGATAGCTGAGAAATACCGTGACGATTCTCCTATGGAAAAGAGAGAAAGGTCCCAGAAAATGGAAGGCGAACAGAAATCACCCCTGGATAATCCACAATGAAAGATGATGTCCGTCTTTAGACAGACTCTGCTGGAACGTTTGAAAGGCAGAGAAATTCACAAGCCAAAAGACGGCAGCGAAGGTCAAGGCTGGGCTAAGTGGGAAGGGTGAGTTAGGAGACTGCCCCAAGCGGGCCAGGAAACCGTGTGTCCGTAGAGCTTGCCGGGACAGCAGAGACACGATTATGACCAATCCTCTGACACCGCAGTGGACCCGAAAAACAACCTGGCCTCATCTACACAGTGCCAGAGTTGGGCTCAAGTAGCATATTCAAGTCCCATTGCCCTCAACTGCAGGTTGCCAACGGAACATGAAAGGGGCCGGCCGGTGGTGCAGCGGTGAGGTCCGCACCTTCTGGGTCGGTGGCCCGGGGTGGGCCGGGTGGACCCTCGGGTGAGCCTGCTCACCACTGCTTCAGGCATTCTGGGGCAGGCGTCCGAGGTAGTGTAGAGGCAGATGGGAAGGGACGTTAGACAGGGCCAGACTTCCACAGCAAATACAGGAGCATTGCCAGCAGATGTGAGCTCAGCGATGCACTTCTGCCAGAGCAAAACCGATTCATAGTTGCAAAGCATAGAGAAACTGAAGCTGAAAAGAAAAAGTGAACACCTGCATGCCAGTGAGAAGGATGAGATCTCTATGAAGAAACTTAGCAAAACAGGTGAAAGCCATGGCAATGGAAAACTAACAAACGTTGGGGGACAGAAGTTCAAGAAGACACAAGGAGAAAGAAGGAGATTCCAGGATCTAGGAGTGGAAGCATCAACACACTGGAGACGTCCCTACCGGAGCAAGGAATCTCTGGATTCCATGCAATCCCAGTCAAAGTTGCAGCAATGTTTCCCACAGAGACAGAAGAGGGAATCCTAAAGCTTCTAGCCAGCAACAAGAGACCCTGACTAGGCAAAGGAATCCTCAGGAAAACGAAAAAAGCAGGACGTGGCACACTTTCCGATTTCAACATATAGGACGAAGCACTAGGTACCGAGACGGCACAGTCTGGGCCCCAAAACAGGCACACAGACCCATGCAACAGAATCGAGAACCCAGAGCCCAACTCAAACGTACATGGACAGCCCATTTTCGACCAGGCAGCCAAGAGGAGACAGCGGAGAAAGGAGAGTCTCTACCATAAACGGTGCTGGGAAGCCTGCACAGCCACATGGAACACAACGAGAGTACACCATGATGTTACACCTGGCACACACACCACCTGAAATGGATCAAAGCCTTGAATGGCAGACTTGAAACCGTGAACCTTGTAGCAGAAGACCTAGGCAGAGTGCTCTTTGCCATCGGTCTGAGCCGCCTGTTTGGAAGAAGCAAGTCCGCCTGGGCCAGGGCAACCAAGTCAACAAGAAACCAACGGGACCACGTCAAATGCACACACTTCTGCCCAGTGAAGGAAACCATCGACTGAATGCAAAGATAGCACAACGACTGGGGGAGGATGTTTGCAAACCACACATCGGACAAGGGGTGAAAAGCCCAAAGATGCAATCAACTCGCACGTCCCCACAGGAAAAAAACAACAACAAGCCAATGAAAACCTGGGCAGAAGATGGAACCGGAGATTTCTGCCAAGAAGATCGAAAGAGGGCCAACGGGTGCATGAACACTTGTTCACCGTCATTAAGTCTCAGGCCAATGCAAATGCAAACTGCAAGGGCACAGCAGCTCACTGTGGTCAGAATGGCTATAAGGAAGCAGACAGGAAGCCACAAGTGTCAGAGAGGAGGTGGAGAGAAGGGAAGCCTCCTGCACCGTTGGTGGGAGTGCAGACCGGTGCAGCCACTACGCCAAGCGGTGTGGAACTGCCTCAGAACTTGAAGAATCCATGTCCCATATGATCCAGCTATTCCTCTGCGGCGTGTTGATCCAAAGAACTCGGAAACACTCCTGCCTAAAGACATGTGCACCGCTGAGTTCACCACAGCGTCGCTCCCACTACCCAAGACTTGGAAGCCTCCCTGGAGCCCAGCAAGGGACGAGTGCAGAAGGAAGATGGGCTATAGCCACGCAATGGCATACCAGTCAGCCGGAACCAAGGATGCAATCCAGCCACTTGTGACCACCAGAATGGCTGTGAGGGTTTTAGGGAAGTGAAACAAGCCCCAGGGAGCAAGGCAAGTACCGTAGGACCTCACTTAAGAGGAGAAGAAAAAACAAGCGGTCAGGAACAGGTGTCACGGGACATTTGATTGGGGGTTCCCAGAGACAAAGCGGGGAGGTGTGAGAGGGTGAAACAGATGATGAGGCACAAGTGTGTGGTGAGGGCCTGCTATTAGGCTTATGCAGGGGAAGATGATGTAAGCTACACGGAAGTCTACATCGATGAGGATGCAAATCGGAAAGATATAGGATGTTCTAATGCAGGGTTGCGGCAATAAATTCACCTAAAAGCAAAAAAAAATCCAAAATGGGGTCCAGAATGACGGCATAAAGCTTTGGGGCTGAAAGAGATTAGAGAAGGTGAACTTCCAAGGCTGGAAAATCACCTCAAAATGCGTACTGATGCTACAGAAAGGTAGACCCTTCCAAATAGATGAAGAGGAATACTACCCACAGAACATGCTGCCTGCTAAACCCATGCACACACGGAAAAGGTTACCGTCCAGGATGTTACTACTAATAACCTTCACGAATAATCCAAACAGGCCCACGTGTTCCCAAGCTCAGGCAAAAGGTTGGTCCAAAAGTCCACTTCAGGGCCGGCCCTGTGTCGGAGCGGGTAAGTGCCCACGTTCCGCTTGGCCGGCCCAGGCCTCACTGTTCCACATCACGGGTGCAGATCACATTAGCAGTGTTAGCACATACAGATTTCATGGTACGGTGCGGACAGGGATCATAAACTAAGTAGCAATGGTGAGGTCACGTTATCAATACGCACCAGAAAAAGAACCGTGAGGCTTTTACAATCCATGAACGCATCTGGTACACTTCCCCAGAGGAAGAAGGAAGGAAAACATGGGACCTGCCAAGGTGGAATCGGCAGAGTGCTAGGAGATGGCACGATCACTGCGCATCAGAGGACTGCCCGGGCAACTTCAACTTGGGAGGGAGTCCAGGACTTTCTCTGGGGAACGTCCACCCACTTGGCCATCTACATGAAATGTAAGAGGTAAAACCCAGGATAATCTTACAGGACAGAAACCAGTGTCTAGAGAGAATGTAGCAGGCCTTCCAAAGTTCGAGGAGCAAGACAGAAACCGACAAGAAATCGAGAAAAAGGAAAACTATCCTACCAGGAAAGGGTGAGGAGTCGGACTGGCCTGAGATGGCTCTGAAACTCTGTGTGCACGCAGGTTGTCAGGACAACTTCGAATTTTGAGGTTGTTTATGACATCACGAGGATCATGTCCGCCAAGATGGCCGCACGGTTACAGACTGAGGATTGGCCTAGGCTAGGCTATTACAGGGAGGGATACCCAGAAACAGCTTTGAGAAACAGAAAGCGGACACAGAAACTGGAAGACATAAAACAGACGCTGATTCGAGGGGTAAGAAAGGAATCCTTGGCAAGAAGCGAGAATAGAGGGACAAGCCCCGAGAGGAGAACGTTGTCATCTATTCAAGTCTATGGGGAGGCCATGCTGATTCAAGCTTGCAACTTGATTGGAAGCAAGAGGCCGGACTTGGGCCTTATCAGACCTACGTGGTCCTTCTGCCTTAAGCATAAGCCAAAGTCAAGAATGAGGTCTTGAGGACGTTGAAGAGAAGACTCGATGCCTCCTTTCCTAGGCCCCTGGCATTCTTTGCAGATCAGTCTCACTTTCCATAGCTCTGGCGTCACGGGGGCCCACCGGGTACATGCTAATGTGTCCCAAGAGATGTCTTGGAAGCCTTGAAGGAATGGAGCCCCGTCACGCTTGGGCTACGTCTCTTTGTTTGGAAGTGCTCTACAAGGGTGCTGAAAAGCACCCTTTTCCACAGGGCTTCGTTCCTTCGTGAAGGCTGCCCTCCCAGGCTAGTGTGCTCAGTTTGCCTCCATCGAAATTCTCTCCCCCTACCTCTTGCCGTAGAAGGATTATTGATTATGTGTTTTGACACCACATGTAAGGAAGTGGGCTGAAAATGAGAACATTACAATTCTGTTTCAAGAAAAATAAACAGGCCAGGGCTGAGGATGTAAGGCAAACAAATGGCACAGCCTATAGAAATAAAGTAAGCCCGTATCTAGACGGCACCTGGGGGAACGTTCCAGGATCAGGGGTGAAGTTCGACACTTCCCAAATCCGGAAAGGAGACAGAAAAATATCTTTCCTGGAGAGAGGGATTCATCAGATTCGTCTAATTTGTCTTGGAAACATTGTGTCCGTGAAGGGGGATGCCAGGACCACCTCGAGTTTGGAGTTTCTGACCTCAGGATGTCAAACCAACCCAGATGACCACGTGTTCCCAGTGCTTACTTTGACCCAGGCTAGGACAGCAAAGACTCCTTCAAGTGACCGGTGCAAATTCAAAGACAACAACCAAGAGTCACGAAAGCACTCACACCTCGGCCTAGAGAACATACGGTGATTCCAGAAATGCCAAACGAATCACTTGGAATGAAGGGGAACGGACTGATAAGCATGTCTAAGGGGGATAGCTGAGAAATACCGTGACGATTCTCCTATGGAAAAGAGAGAAAGGTCCCAGAAAATGGAAGGCGAACAGAAATCACCCCTGGATAATCCACAATGAAAGATGATGTCCGTCTTTAGACAGACTCTGCTGGAACGTTTGAAAGGCAGAGAAATTCACAAGCCAAAAGACGGCAGCGAAGGTCAAGGCTGGGCTAAGTGGGAAGGGTGAGTTAGGAGACTGCCCCAAGCGGGCCAGGAAACCGTGTGTCCGTAGAGCTTGCCGGGACAGCAGAGACACGATTATGACCAATCCTCTGACACCGCAGTGGACCCGAAAAACAACCTGGCCTCATCTACACAGTGCCAGAGTTGGGCTCAAGTAGCATATTCAAGTCCCATTGCCCTCAACTGCAGGTTGCCAACGGAACATGAAAGGGGCCGGCCGGTGGTGCAGCGGTGAGGTCCGCACCTTCTGGGTCGGTGGCCCGGGGTGGGCCGGGTGGACCCTCGGGTGAGCCTGCTCACCACTGCTTTAGGCATTCTGGGGCAGGCGTCCGAGGTAGTGTAGAGGCAGATGGGAAGGGACGTTAGACAGGGCCAGACTTCCACAGCAAATACAGGAGCATTGCCAGCAGATGTGAGCTCAGCGATGCACTTCTGCCAGAGCAAAACCGATTCATAGTTGCAAAGCATAGAGAAACTGAAGCTGAAAAGAAAAAGTGAACACCTGCATGCCAGTGAGAAGGATGAGATCTCTATGAAGAAACTTAGCAAAACAGGTGAAAGCCATGGCAATGGAAAACTAACAAACGTTGGGGGACAGAAGTTCAAGAAGACACAAGGAGAAAGAAGGAGATTCCAGGATCTAGGAGTGGAAGCATCAACACACTGGAGACGTCCCTACCGGAGCAAGGAATCTCTGGATTCCATGCAATCCCAGTCAAAGTTGCAGCAATGTTTCCCACAGAGACAGAAGAGGGAATCCTAAAGCTTCTAGCCAGCAACAAGAGACCCTGACTAGGCAAAGGAATCCTCAGGAAAACGAAAAAAGCAGGACGTGGCACACTTTCCGATTTCAACATATAGGACGAAGCACTAGGTACCGAGACGGCACAGTCTGGGCCCCAAAACAGGCACACAGACCCATGCAACAGAATCGAGAACCCAGAGCCCAACTCAAACGTACATGGACAGCCCATTTTCGACCAGGCAGCCAAGAGGAGACAGTGGAGAAAGGAGAGTCTCTACCATAAACGGTGCTGGGAAGCCTGCACAGCCACATGGAACACAACGAGAGTACACCATGATGTTACACCTGGCACACACACCACCTGAAATGGATCAAAGCCTTGAATGGCAGACTTGAAACCGTGAACCTTGTAGCAGAAGACCTAGGCAGAGTGCTCTTTGCCATCGGTCTGAGCCGCCTGTTTGGAAGAAGCAAGTCCGCCTGGGCCAGGGCAACCAAGTCAACAAGAAACCAACGGGACCACGTCAAATGCACACACTTCTGCCCAGTGAAGGAAACCATCGACTGAATGCAAAGATAGCACAACGACTGGGGGAGGATGTTTGCAAACCACACATCGGACAAGGGGTGAAAAGCCCAAAGATGCAATCAACTCGCACGTCCCCACAGGAAAAAAACAACAACAAGCCAATGAAAACCTGGGCAGAAGATGGAACCGGAGATTTCTGCCAAGAAGATCGAAAGAGGGCCAACGGGTGCATGAACACTTGTTCACCGTCATTAAGTCTCAGGCCAATGCAAATGCAAACTGCAAGGGCACAGCAGCTCACTGTGGTCAGAATGGCTATAAGGAAGCAGACAGGAAGCCACAAGTGTCAGAGAGGAGGTGGAGAGAAGGGAAGCCTCCTGCACCGTTGGTGGGAGTGCAGACCGGTGCAGCCACTACGCCAAGCGGTGTGGAACTGCCTCAGAACTTGAAGAATCCATGTCCCATATGATCCAGCTATTCCTCTGCGGCGTGTTGATCCAAAGAACTCGGAAACACTCCTGCCTAAAGACATGTGCACCGCTGAGTTCACCACAGCGTCGCTCCCACTACCCAAGACTTGGAAGCCTCCCTGGAGCCCAGCAAGGGACGAGTGCAGAAGGAAGATGGGCTATAGCCACGCAATGGCATACCAGTCAGCCGGAACCAAGGATGCAATCCAGCCACTTGTGACCACCAGAATGGCTGTGAGGGTTTTAGGGAAGTGAAACAAGCCCCAGGGAGCAAGGCAAGTACCGTAGGACCTCACTTAAGAGGAGAAGAAAAAACAAGCGGTCAGGAACAGGTGGCACGGGACATTTGATTGGGGGTTCCCAGAGACAAAGCGGGGAGGTGTGAGAGGGTGAAACAGATGATGAGGCACAAGTGTGTGGTGAGGGCCTGCTATTAGGCTTACGCAGGGGGAGATGATGTAAGCTACACGGAAGTCTACATCGATGAGGATGCAAATCGGAAAGATATAGGATGTTCTGATGCAGGGTTGCGGCAATAAATTCACCTAAAAGCAAAAAAAAATCCAAAATGGGGTCCAGAATGACGGCATAAAGCTTTGGGGCTGAAAGAGATTAGAGAAGGTGAACTTCCAAGGCTGGAAAATCACCTCAAAATGCGTACTGATGCTACAGAAAGGTAGACCCTTCCAAATAGATGAAGAGGAATACTACCCACAGAACATGCTGCCTGCTAAACCCATGCACACACGGAAAAGGTTACCGTCCAGGATGTTACTACTAATAACCTTCACGAATAATCCAAACAGGCCCACGTGTTCCCAAGCTCAGGCAAAAGGTTGGTCCAAAAGTCCACTTCAGGGCCGGCCCTGTGTCGGAGCGGGTAAGTGCCCACGTTCCGCTTGGCCGGCCCAGGCCTCACTGTTCCACATCACGGGTGCAGATCACATTAGCAGTGTTAGCACATACAGATTTCATGGTACGGTGCGGACAGGGATCATAAACTAAGTAGCAATGGTGAGGTCACGTTATCAATACGCACCAGAAAAAGAACCGTGAGGCTTTTACAATCCATGAACGCATCTGGTACACTTCCCCAGAGGAAGAAGGAAGGAAAACATGGGACCTGCCAAGGTGGAATCGGCAGAGTGCTAGGAGATGGCACGATCACTGCGCATCAGAGGACTGCCCGGGCAACTTCAACTTGGGAGGGAGTCCAGGACTTTCTCTGGGGAACGTCCACCCACTTGGCCATCTACATGAAATGTAAGAGGTAAAACCCAGGATAATCTTACAGGACAGAAACCAGTGTCTAGAGAGAATGTAGCAGGCCTTCCAAAGTTCGAGGAGCAAGACAGAAACCGACAAGAAATCGAGAAAAAGGAAAACTATCCTACCAGGAAAGGGTGAGGAGTCGGACTGGCCTGAGATGGCTCTGAAACTCTGTGTGCACGCAGGCTGTCAGGACAACTTCGAATTTTGAGGTTGTTTATGACATCACGAGGATCATGTCCGCCAAGATGGCCGCACGGTTACAGACTGAGGATTGGCCTAGGCTAGGCTATTACAGGGAGGGATACCCAGAAACAGCTTTGAGAAACAGAAAGCGGACACAGAAACTGGAAGACATAAAACAGACGCTGATTCGAGGGGTAAGAAAGGAATCCTTGGCAAGAAGCGAGAATAGAGGGACAAGCCCCGAGAGGAGAACGTTGTCATCTATTCAAGTCTATGGGGAGGCCATGCTGATTCAAGCTTGCAACTTGATTGGAAGCAAGAGGCCGGACTTGGGCCTTATCAGACCTACGTGGTCCTTCTGCCTTAAGCATAAGCCAAAGTCAAGAATGAGGTCTTGAGGACGTTGAAGAGAAGACTCGATGCCTCCTTTCCTAGGCCCCTGGCATTCTTTGCAGATCAGTCTCACTTTCCATAGCTCTGGCGTCACGGGGGCCCACCGGGTACATGCTAATGTGTCCCAAGAGATGTCTTGGAAGCCTTGAAGGAATGGAGCCCCGTCACGCTTGGGCTACGTCTCTTTGTTTGGAAGTGCTCTACAAGGGTGCTGAAAAGCACCCTTTTCCACAGGGCTTCGTTCCTTCGTGAAGGCTGCCCTCCCAGGCTAGTGTGCTCAGTTTGCCTCCATCGAAATTCTCTCCCCCTACCTCTTGCCGTAGAAGGATTATTGATTATGTGTTTTGACACCACATGTAAGGAAGTGGGCTGAAAATGAGAACATTACAATTCTGTTTCAAGAAAAATAAACAGGCCAGGGCTGAGGATGTAAGGCAAACAAATGGCACAGCCTATAGAAATAAAGTAAGCCCGTATCTAGACGGCACCTGGGGGAACGTTCCAGGATCAGGGGTGAAGTTCGACACTTCCCAAATCCGGAAAGGAGACAGAAAAATATCTTTCCTGGAGAGAGGGATTCATCAGATTCGTCTAATTTGTCTTGGAAACATTGTGTCCGTGAAGGGGGATGCCAGGACCACCTCGAGTTTGGAGTTTCTGACCTCAGGATGTCAAACCAACCCAGATGACCACGTGTTCCCAGTGCTTACTTTGACCCAGGCTAGGACAGCAAAGACTCCTTCAAGTGACCGGTGCAAATTCAAAGACAACAACCAAGAGTCACGAAAGCACTCACACCTCGGCCTAGAGAACATACGGTGATTCCAGAAATGCCAAACGAATCACTTGGAATGAAGGGGAACGGACTGATAAGCATGTCTAAGGGGGATAGCTGAGAAATACCGTGACGATTCTCCTATGGAAAAGAGAGAAAGGTCCCAGAAAATGGAAGGCGAACAGAAATCACCCCTGGATAATCCACAATGAAAGATGATGTCCGTCTTTAGACAGACTCTGCTGGAACGTTTGAAAGGCAGAGAAATTCACAAGCCAAAAGACGGCAGCGAAGGTCAAGGCTGGGCTAAGTGGGAAGGGTGAGTTAGGAGACTGCCCCAAGCGGGCCAGGAAACCGTGTGTCCGTAGAGCTTGCCGGGACAGCAGAGACACGATTATGACCAATCCTCTGACACCGCAGTGGACCCGAAAAACAACCTGGCCTCATCTACACAGTGCCAGAGTTGGGCTCAAGTAGCATATTCAAGTCCCATTGCCCTCAACTGCAGGTTGCCAACGGAACATGAAAGGGGCCGGCCGGTGGTGCAGCGGTGAGGTCCGCACCTTCTGGGTCGGTGGCCCGGGGTGGGCCGGGTGGACCCTCGGGTGAGCCTGCTCACCACTGCTTTAGGCATTCTGGGGCAGGCGTCCGAGGTAGTGTAGAGGCAGATGGGAAGGGACGTTAGACAGGGCCAGACTTCCACAGCAAATACAGGAGCATTGCCAGCAGATGTGAGCTCAGCGATGCACTTCTGCCAGAGCAAAACCGATTCATAGTTGCAAAGCATAGAGAAACTGAAGCTGAAAAGAAAAAGTGAACACCTGCATGCCAGTGAGAAGGATGAGATCTCTATGAAGAAACTTAGCAAAACAGGTGAAAGCCATGGCAATGGAAAACTAACAAACGTTGGGGGACAGAAGTTCAAGAAGACACAAGGAGAAAGAAGGAGATTCCAGGATCTAGGAGTGGAAGCATCAACACACTGGAGACGTCCCTACCGGAGCAAGGAATCTCTGGATTCCATGCAATCCCAGTCAAAGTTGCAGCAATGTTTCCCACAGAGACAGAAGAGGGAATCCTAAAGCTTCTAGCCAGCAACAAGAGACCCTGACTAGGCAAAGGAATCCTCAGGAAAACGAAAAAAGCAGGACGTGGCACACTTTCCGATTTCAACATATAGGACGAAGCACTAGGTACCGAGACGGCACAGTCTGGGCCCCAAAACAGGCACACAGACCCATGCAACAGAATCGAGAACCCAGAGCCCAACTCAAACGTACATGGACAGCCCATTTTCGACCAGGCAGCCAAGAGGAGACAGCGGAGAAAGGAGAGTCTCTACCATAAACGGTGCTGGGAAGCCTGCACAGCCACATGGAACACAACGAGAGTACACCATGATGTTACACCTGGCACACACACCACCTGAAATGGATCAAAGCCTTGAATGGCAGACTTGAAACCGTGAACCTTGTAGCAGAAGACCTAGGCAGAGTGCTCTTTGCCATCGGTCTGAGCCGCCTGTTTGGAAGAAGCAAGTCCGCCTGGGCCAGGGCAACCAAGTCAACAAGAAACCAACGGGACCACGTCAAATGCACACACTTCTGCCCAGTGAAGGAAACCATCGACTGAATGCAAAGATAGCACAACGACTGGGGGAGGATGTTTGCAAACCACACATCGGACAAGGGGTGAAAAGCCCAAAGATGCAATCAACTCGCACGTCCCCACAGGAAAAAAACAACAACAAGCCAATGAAAACCTGGGCAGAAGATGGAACCGGAGATTTCTGCCAAGAAGATCGAAAGAGGGCCAACGGGTGCATGAACACTTGTTCACCGTCATTAAGTCTCAGGCCAATGCAAATGCAAACTGCAAGGGCACAGCAGCTCACTGTGGTCAGAATGGCTATAAGGAAGCAGACAGGAAGCCACAAGTGTCAGAGAGGAGGTGGAGAGAAGGGAAGCCTCCTGCACCGTTGGTGGGAGTGCAGACCGGTGCAGCCACTACGCCAAGCGGTGTGGAACTGCCTCAGAACTTGAAGAATCCATGTCCCATATGATCCAGCTATTCCTCTGCGGCGTGTTGATCCAAAGAACTCGGAAACACTCCTGCCTAAAGACATGTGCACCGCTGAGTTCACCACAGCGTCGCTCCCACTACCCAAGACTTGGAAGCCTCCCTGGAGCCCAGCAAGGGACGAGTGCAGAAGGAAGATGGGCTATAGCCACGCAATGGCATACCAGTCAGCCGGAACCAAGGATGCAATCCAGCCACTTGTGACCACCAGAATGGCTGTGAGGGTTTTAGGGAAGTGAAACAAGCCCCAGGGAGCAAGGCAAGTACCGTAGGACCTCACTTAAGAGGAGAAGAAAAAACAAGCGGTCAGGAACAGGTGTCACGGGACATTTGATTGGGGGTTCCCAGAGACAAAGCGGGGAGGTGTGAGAGGGTGAAACAGATGATGAGGCACAAGTGTGTGGTGAGGGCCTGCTATTAGGCTTACGCAGGGGGAGATGATGTAAGCTACACGGAAGTCTACATCGATGAGGATGCAAATCGGAAAGATATAGGATGTTCTGATGCAGGGTTGCGGCAATAAATTCACCTAAAAGCAAAAAAAAATCCAAAATGGGGTCCAGAATGACGGCATAAAGCTTTGGGGCTGAAAGAGATTAGAGAAGGTGAACTTCCAAGGCTGGAAAATCACCTCAAAATGCGTACTGATGCTACAGAAAGGTAGACCCTTCCAAATAGATGAAGAGGAATACTACCCACAGAACATGCTGCCTGCTAAACCCATGCACACACGGAAAAGGTTACCGTCCAGGATGTTACTACTAATAACCTTCACGAATAATCCAAACAGGCCCACGTGTTCCCAAGCTCAGGCAAAAGGTTGGTCCAAAAGTCCACTTCAGGGCCGGCCCTGTGTCGGAGCGGGTAAGTGCCCACGTTCCGCTTGGCCGGCCCAGGCCTCACTGTTCCACATCACGGGTGCAGATCACATTAGCAGTGTTAGCACATACAGATTTCATGGTACGGTGCGGACAGGGATCATAAACTAAGTAGCAATGGTGAGGTCACGTTATCAATACGCACCAGAAAAAGAACCGTGAGGCTTTTACAATCCATGAACGCATCTGGTACACTTCCCCAGAGGAAGAAGGAAGGAAAACATGGGACCTGCCAAGGTGGAATCGGCAGAGTGCTAGGAGATGGCACGATCACTGCGCATCAGAGGACTGCCCGGGCAACTTCAACTTGGGAGGGAGTCCAGGACTTTCTCTGGGGAACGTCCACCCACTTGGCCATCTACATGAAATGTAAGAGGTAAAACCCAGGATAATCTTACAGGACAGAAACCAGTGTCTAGAGAGAATGTAGCAGGCCTTCCAAAGTTCGAGGAGCAAGACAGAAACCGACAAGAAATCGAGAAAAAGGAAAACTATCCTACCAGGAAAGGGTGAGGAGTCGGACTGGCCTGAGATGGCTCTGAAACTCTGTGTGCACGCAGGTTGTCAGGACAACTTCGAATTTTGAGGTTGTTTATGACATCACGAGGATCATGTCCGCCAAGATGGCCGCACGGTTACAGACTGAGGATTGGCCTAGGCTAGGCTATTACAGGGAGGGATACCCAGAAACAGCTTTGAGAAACAGAAAGCGGACACAGAAACTGGAAGACATAAAACAGACGCTGATTCGAGGGGTAAGAAAGGAATCCTTGGCAAGAAGCGAGAATAGAGGGACAAGCCCCGAGAGGAGAACGTTGTCATCTATTCAAGTCTATGGGGAGGCCATGCTGATTCAAGCTTGCAACTTGATTGGAAGCAAGAGGCCGGACTTGGGCCTTATCAGACCTACGTGGTCCTTCTGCCTTAAGCATAAGCCAAAGTCAAGAATGAGGTCTTGAGGACGTTGAAGAGAAGACTCGATGCCTCCTTTCCTAGGCCCCTGGCATTCTTTGCAGATCAGTCTCACTTTCCATAGCTCTGGCGTCACGGGGGCCCACCGGGTACATGCTAATGTGTCCCAAGAGATGTCTTGGAAGCCTTGAAGGAATGGAGCCCCGTCACGCTTGGGCTACGTCTCTTTGTTTGGAAGTGCTCTACAAGGGTGCTGAAAAGCACCCTTTTCCACAGGGCTTCGTTCCTTCGTGAAGGCTGCCCTCCCAGGCTAGTGTGCTCAGTTTGCCTCCATCGAAATTCTCTCCCCCTACCTCTTGCCGTAGAAGGATTATTGATTATGTGTTTTGACACCACATGTAAGGAAGTGGGCTGAAAATGAGAACATTACAATTCTGTTTCAAGAAAAATAAACAGGCCAGGGCTGAGGATGTAAGGCAAACAAATGGCACAGCCTATAGAAATAAAGTAAGCCCGTATCTAGACGGCACCTGGGGGAACGTTCCAGGATCAGGGGTGAAGTTCGACACTTCCCAAATCCGGAAAGGAGACAGAAAAATATCTTTCCTGGAGAGAGGGATTCATCAGATTCGTCTAATTTGTCTTGGAAACATTGTGTCCGTGAAGGGGGATGCCAGGACCACCTCGAGTTTGGAGTTTCTGACCTCAGGATGTCAAACCAACCCAGATGACCACGTGTTCCCAGTGCTTACTTTGACCCAGGCTAGGACAGCAAAGACTCCTTCAAGTGACCGGTGCAAATTCAAAGACAACAACCAAGAGTCACGAAAGCACTCACACCTCGGCCTAGAGAACATACGGTGATTCCAGAAATGCCAAACGAATCACTTGGAATGAAGGGGAACGGACTGATAAGCATGTCTAAGGGGGATAGCTGAGAAATACCGTGACGATTCTCCTATGGAAAAGAGAGAAAGGTCCCAGAAAATGGAAGGCGAACAGAAATCACCCCTGGATAATCCACAATGAAAGATGATGTCCGTCTTTAGACAGACTCTGCTGGAACGTTTGAAAGGCAGAGAAATTCACAAGCCAAAAGACGGCAGCGAAGGTCAAGGCTGGGCTAAGTGGGAAGGGTGAGTTAGGAGACTGCCCCAAGCGGGCCAGGAAACCGTGTGTCCGTAGAGCTTGCCGGGACAGCAGAGACACGATTATGACCAATCCTCTGACACCGCAGTGGACCCGAAAAACAACCTGGCCTCATCTACACAGTGCCAGAGTTGGGCTCAAGTAGCATATTCAAGTCCCATTGCCCTCAACTGCAGGTTGCCAACGGAACATGAAAGGGGCCGGCCGGTGGTGCAGCGGTGAGGTCCGCACCTTCTGGGTCGGTGGCCCGGGGTGGGCCGGGTGGACCCTCGGGTGAGCCTGCTCACCACTGCTTTAGGCATTCTGGGGCAGGCGTCCGAGGTAGTGTAGAGGCAGATGGGAAGGGACGTTAGACAGGGCCAGACTTCCACAGCAAATACAGGAGCATTGCCAGCAGATGTGAGCTCAGCGATGCACTTCTGCCAGAGCAAAACCGATTCATAGTTGCAAAGCATAGAGAAACTGAAGCTGAAAAGAAAAAGTGAACACCTGCATGCCAGTGAGAAGGATGAGATCTCTATGAAGAAACTTAGCAAAACAGGTGAAAGCCATGGCAATGGAAAACTAACAAACGTTGGGGGACAGAAGTTCAAGAAGACACAAGGAGAAAGAAGGAGATTCCAGGATCTAGGAGTGGAAGCATCAACACACTGGAGACGTCCCTACCGGAGCAAGGAATCTCTGGATTCCATGCAATCCCAGTCAAAGTTGCAGCAATGTTTCCCACAGAGACAGAAGAGGGAATCCTAAAGCTTCTAGCCAGCAACAAGAGACCCTGACTAGGCAAAGGAATCCTCAGGAAAACGAAAAAAGCAGGACGTGGCACACTTTCCGATTTCAACATATAGGACGAAGCACTAGGTACCGAGACGGCACAGTCTGGGCCCCAAAACAGGCACACAGACCCATGCAACAGAATCGAGAACCCAGAGCCCAACTCAAACGTACATGGACAGCCCATTTTCGACCAGGCAGCCAAGAGGAGACAGCGGAGAAAGGAGAGTCTCTACCATAAACGGTGCTGGGAAGCCTGCACAGCCACATGGAACACAACGAGAGTACACCATGATGTTACACCTGGCACACACACCACCTGAAATGGATCAAAGCCTTGAATGGCAGACTTGAAACCGTGAACCTTGTAGCAGAAGACCTAGGCAGAGTGCTCTTTGCCATCGGTCTGAGCCGCCTGTTTGGAAGAAGCAAGTCCGCCTGGGCCAGGGCAACCAAGTCAACAAGAAACCAACGGGACCACGTCAAATGCACACACTTCTGCCCAGTGAAGGAAACCATCGACTGAATGCAAAGATAGCACAACGACTGGGGGAGGATGTTTGCAAACCACACATCGGACAAGGGGTGAAAAGCCCAAAGATGCAATCAACTCGCACGTCCCCACAGGAAAAAAACAACAACAAGCCAATGAAAACCTGGGCAGAAGATGGAACCGGAGATTTCTGCCAAGAAGATCGAAAGAGGGCCAACGGGTGCATGAACACTTGTTCACCGTCATTAAGTCTCAGGCCAATGCAAATGCAAACTGCAAGGGCACAGCAGCTCACTGTGGTCAGAATGGCTATAAGGAAGCAGACAGGAAGCCACAAGTGTCAGAGAGGAGGTGGAGAGAAGGGAAGCCTCCTGCACCGTTGGTGGGAGTGCAGACCGGTGCAGCCACTACGCCAAGCGGTGTGGAACTGCCTCAGAACTTGAAGAATCCATGTCCCATATGATCCAGCTATTCCTCTGCGGCGTGTTGATCCAAAGAACTCGGAAACACTCCTGCCTAAAGACATGTGCACCGCTGAGTTCACCACAGCGTCGCTCCCACTACCCAAGACTTGGAAGCCTCCCTGGAGCCCAGCAAGGGACGAGTGCAGAAGGAAGATGGGCTATAGCCACGCAATGGCATACCAGTCAGCCGGAACCAAGGATGCAATCCAGCCACTTGTGACCACCAGAATGGCTGTGAGGGTTTTAGGGAAGTGAAACAAGCCCCAGGGAGCAAGGCAAGTACCGTAGGACCTCACTTAAGAGGAGAAGAAAAAACAAGCGGTCAGGAACAGGTGGCACGGGACATTTGATTGGGGGTTCCCAGAGACAAAGCGGGGAGGTGTGAGAGGGTGAAACAGATGATGAGGCACAAGTGTGTGGTGAGGGCCTGCTATTAGGCTTACGCAGGGGGAGATGATGTAAGCTACACGGAAGTCTACATCGATGAGGATGCAAATCGGAAAGATATAGGATGTTCTGATGCAGGGTTGCGGCAATAAATTCACCTAAAAGCAAAAAAAAATCCAAAATGGGGTCCAGAATGACGGCATAAAGCTTTGGGGCTGAAAGAGATTAGAGAAGGTGAACTTCCAAGGCTGGAAAATCACCTCAAAATGCGTACTGATGCTACAGAAAGGTAGACCCTTCCAAATAGATGAAGAGGAATACTACCCACAGAACATGCTGCCTGCTAAACCCATGCACACACGGAAAAGGTTACCGTCCAGGATGTTACTACTAATAACCTTCACGAATAATCCAAACAGGCCCACGTGTTCCCAAGCTCAGGCAAAAGGTTGGTCCAAAAGTCCACTTCAGGGCCGGCCCTGTGTCGGAGCGGGTAAGTGCCCACGTTCCGCTTGGCCGGCCCAGGCCTCACTGTTCCACATCACGGGTGCAGATCACATTAGCAGTGTTAGCACATACAGATTTCATGGTACGGTGCGGACAGGGATCATAAACTAAGTAGCAATGGTGAGGTCACGTTATCAATACGCACCAGAAAAAGAACCGTGAGGCTTTTACAATCCATGAACGCATCTGGTACACTTCCCCAGAGGAAGAAGGAAGGAAAACATGGGACCTGCCAAGGTGGAATCGGCAGAGTGCTAGGAGATGGCACGATCACTGCGCATCAGAGGACTGCCCGGGCAACTTCAACTTGGGAGGGAGTCCAGGACTTTCTCTGGGGAACGTCCACCCACTTGGCCATCTACATGAAATGTAAGAGGTAAAACCCAGGATAATCTTACAGGACAGAAACCAGTGTCTAGAGAGAATGTAGCAGGCCTTCCAAAGTTCGAGGAGCAAGACAGAAACCGACAAGAAATCGAGAAAAAGGAAAACTATCCTACCAGGAAAGGGTGAGGAGTCGGACTGGCCTGAGATGGCTCTGAAACTCTGTGTGCACGCAGGCTGTCAGGACAACTTCGAATTTTGAGGTTGTTTATGACATCACGAGGATCATGTCCGCCAAGATGGCCGCACGGTTACAGACTGAGGATTGGCCTAGGCTAGGCTATTACAGGGAGGGATACCCAGAAACAGCTTTGAGAAACAGAAAGCGGACACAGAAACTGGAAGACATAAAACAGACGCTGATTCGAGGGGTAAGAAAGGAATCCTTGGCAAGAAGCGAGAATAGAGGGACAAGCCCCGAGAGGAGAACGTTGTCATCTATTCAAGTCTATGGGGAGGCCATGCTGATTCAAGCTTGCAACTTGATTGGAAGCAAGAGGCCGGACTTGGGCCTTATCAGACCTACGTGGTCCTTCTGCCTTAAGCATAAGCCAAAGTCAAGAATGAGGTCTTGAGGACGTTGAAGAGAAGACTCGATGCCTCCTTTCCTAGGCCCCTGGCATTCTTTGCAGATCAGTCTCACTTTCCATAGCTCTGGCGTCACGGGGGCCCACCGGGTACATGCTAATGTGTCCCAAGAGATGTCTTGGAAGCCTTGAAGGAATGGAGCCCCGTCACGCTTGGGCTACGTCTCTTTGTTTGGAAGTGCTCTACAAGGGTGCTGAAAAGCACCCTTTTCCACAGGGCTTCGTTCCTTCGTGAAGGCTGCCCTCCCAGGCTAGTGTGCTCAGTTTGCCTCCATCGAAATTCTCTCCCCCTACCTCTTGCCGTAGAAGGATTATTGATTATGTGTTTAGACACCACATGTAAGGAAGTGGGCTGAAAATGAGAACATTACAATTCTGTTTCAAGAAAAATAAACAGGCCAGGGCTGAGGATGTAAGGCAAACAAATGGCACAGCCTATAGAAATAAAGTAAGCCCGTATCTAGACGGCAACTGGGGGAACGTTCCAGGATCAGGGGTGAAGTTCGACACTTCCCAAATCCGGAAAGGAGACAGAAAAATATCTTTCCTGGAGAGAGGGATTCATCAGATTCGTCTAATTTGTCTTGGAAACATTGTGTCCGTGAAGGGGGATGCCAGGACCACCTCGAGTTTGGAGTTTCTGACCTCAGGATGTCAAACCAACCCAGATGACCACGTGTTCCCAGTGCTTACTTTGACCCAGGCTAGGACAGCAAAGACTCCTTCAAGTGACCGGTGCAAATTCAAAGACAACAACCAAGAGTCACGAAAGCACTCACACCTCGGCCTAGAGAACATACGGTGATTCCAGAAATGCCAAATGAATCACTTGGAATGAAGGGGAACGGACTGATAAGCATGTCTAAGGGGGAGAGCTGAGAAATACCATGACGATTCTCCTATGGAAAAGAGACAAAGGTCCCAGAAAATGGAAGGCGAACAGAAATCACCCCTGGATAATCCACAATGAAAGATGATGTCCGTCTTTAGACAGACTCTGCTGGAACGTTTGAAAGGCAGAGAAATTCACAAGCCAAAAGACGGCAGCGAAGGTCAAGGCTGGGCTAAGTGGGAAGGGTGAGTTAGGAGACTGCTCCAAGCGCGCCAGGAAACCGTGTGTCCGTGAAGCTTGCCGGGACAGCAGAGACACGATTATGACCAATCCTCCTACATCGCAGTGGACCCGAAAAACAACCTGGCCTCATCTACACAGTGCCAGAGTTGGGCTCAAGTAGCATATTCAAGTCCCATTGCCCTCAACTGCAGGTTGCCAACGGAACATGAAAGGGGCCGGCCGGTGGTGCAGCGGTGAGGTCCGCACCTTCTGGGTCGGGGGCCGGGATGGGCCGGGTGGACCCTCGGGTGAGCCTGCTCACCACTGCTTCAGGCATTCTGGGGCAGGCGTCTGAGGTAGTGTACAGGCAGATGGGAAGGGACGTTAGACAGGGCCAGACTTCCACAGCAAATACAGGAGCATTGCCAGCAGATGTGAGCTCAGCGATGCACTTCTGCCAGAGCAAAACCGATTCATAGTTGCAAAGCATAGAGAAACTGAAGCTGAAAAGAAAAAGTGAACACCTGCATGCCAGTGAGAAGGATGAGATCTCTATGAAGAAACTTAGCAAAACAGGTGAAAGCCATGGCAATGGAAAACTAACAAACGTTGGGGGACAGAAGTTCAAGAAGACACAAGGAGAAAGAAGGAGATTCCAGGATCTAGGAGTGGAAGCATCAACACACTGGAGACGTCCCTACCGGAGCAAGGAATCTCTGGATTCCATGCAATCCCAGTCAAAGTTGCAGCAATGTTTCCCACAGAGACAGAAGAGGGAATCCTAAAGCTTCTAGCCAGCAACAAGAGACCCTGACTAGGCAAAGGAATCCTCAGGAAAACGAAAAAAGCAGGACGTGGCACACTTTCCGATTTCAACATATAGGACGAAGCACTAGGTACCGAGACGGCACAGTCTGGGCCCCAAAACAGGCACACAGACCCATGCAACAGAATCGAGAACCCAGAGCCCAACTCAAACGTACATGGACAGCCCATTTTCGACCAGGCAGCCAAGAGGAGACAGCGGAGAAAGGAGAGTCTCTACCATAAACGGTGCTGGGAAGCCTGCACAGCCACATGGAACACAACGAGAGTACACCATGATGTTACACCTGGCACACACACCACCTGAAATGGATCAAAGCCTTGAATGGCAGACTTGAAACCGTGAACCTTGTAGCAGAAGACCTAGGCAGAGTGCTCTTTGCCATCGGTCTGAGCCGCCTGTTTGGAAGAAGCAGGTCCGACTGGGCCAGGGCAACCAAGTCAACAAGAAACCAACGGGACCACGTCAAATGCGGACGCTTCTGCCCAGTGAAGGAAACCATCGACTGAATGCAAAGATAGCACAACGACTGGGGGAGGATGTTTGCAAACCACACATCGGACAAGGGGTGAAAAGCCCAAAGATGCAATCAACTCGCACGTCCCCACAGGAAAAAAACAACAACAAGCCAATGAAAACCTGGGCAGAAGATGGAACCGGAGATTTCTGCCAAGAAGATCGAAAGAGGGCCAACGGGTGCATGAACACTTGTTCACCGTCATTAAGTCTCAGGCCAATGCAAATGCAAACTGCAAGGGCACAGCAGCTCACTGTGGTCAGAATGGCTATAAGGAAGCAGACAGGAAGCCACAAGTGTCAGAGAGGAGGTGGAGAGAAGGGAAGCCTCCTGCACCGTTGGTGGGAGTGCAGACCGGTGCAGCCACTACGCCAAGCGGTGTGGAACTGCCTCAGAACTTGAAGAATCCATGTCCCATATGATCCAGCTATTCCTCTGCGGCGTGTTGATCCAAAGAACTCGGAAACACTCCTGCCTAAAGACATGTGCACCGCTGAGTTCACCACAGCGTCGCTCCCACTACCCAAGACTTGGAAGCCTCCCTGGAGCCCAGCAAGGGACGAGTGCAGAAGGAAGATGGGCTATAGCCACGCAATGGCATACCAGTCAGCCGGAACCAAGGATGCAATCCAGCCACTTGTGACCACCAGAATGGCTGTGAGGGTTTTAGGGAAGTGAAACAAGCCCCAGGGAGCAAGGCAAGTACCGTAGGACCTCACTTAAGAGGAGAAGAAAAAACAAGCGGTCAGGAACAGGTGGCACGGGACATTTGATTGGGGGTTCCCAGAGACAAAGCGGGGAGGTGTGAGAGGGTGAAACAGATGATGAGGCACAAGTGTGTGGTGAGGGCCTGCTATTAGGCTTATGCAGGGGAAGATGATGTAAGCTACACGGAAGTCTACATCGATGAGGATGCAAATCGGAAAGATATAGGATGTTCTAATGCAGGGTTGCGGCAATAAATTCACCTAAAAGCAAAAAAAAATCCAAAATGGGGTCCAGAATGACGGCATAAAGCTTTGGGGCTGAAAGAGATTAGAGAAGGTGAACTTCCAAGGCTGGAAAATCACCTCAAAATGCGTACTGATGCTACAGAAAGGTAGACCCTTCCAAATAGATGAAGAGGAATACTACCCACAGAACATGCTGCCTGCTAAACCCATGCACACACGGAAAAGGTTACCGTCCAGGATGTTACTACTAATAACCTTCACGAATAATCCAAACAGGCCCACGTGTTCCCAAGCTCAGGCAAAAGGTTGGTCCAAAAGTCCACTTCAGGGCCGGCCCTGTGGCGGAGCGGGTAAGTGCCCACGTTCCGCTTGGCCGGCCCAGGCCTCACTGTTCCACATCACGGGTGCAGATCACATTAGCAGTGTTAGCACATACAGATTTCATGGTACGGTGCGGACAGGGATCATAAACTAAGTAGCAATGGTGAGGTCACGTTATCAATACGCACCAGAAAAAGAACCGTGAGGCTTTTACAATCCATGAACGCATCTGGTACACTTCCCCAGAGGAAGAAGGAAGGAAAACATGGGACCTGCCAAGGTGGAATCGGCAGAGTGCTAGGAGATGGCACGATCACTGCGCATCAGAGGACTGCCCGGGCAACTTCAACTTGGGAGGGAGTCCAGGACTTTCTCTGGGGAACGTCCACCCACTTGGCCATCTACATGAAATGTAAGAGGTAAAACCCAGGATAATCTTACAGGACAGAAACCAGTGTCTAGAGAGAATGTAGCAGGCCTTCCAAAGTTCGAGGAGCAAGACAGAAACCGACAAGAAATCGAGAAAAAGGAAAACTATCCTACCAGGAAAGGGTGAGGAGTCGGACTGGCCTGAGATGGCTCTGAAACTCTGTGTGCACGCAGGTTGTCAGGACAACTTCGAATTTTGAGGTTGTTTATGACATCACGAGGATCATGTCCGCCAAGATGGCCGCACGGTTACAGACTGAGGATTGGCCTAGGCTAGGCTATTACAGGGAGGGATACCCAGAAACAGCTTTGAGAAACAGAAAGCGGACACAGAAACTGGAAGACATAAAACAGACGCTGATTCGAGGGGTAAGAAAGGAATCCTTGGCAAGAAGCGAGAATAGAGGGACAAGCCCCGAGAGGAGAACGTTGTCATCTATTCAAGTCTATGGGGAGGCCATGCTGATTCAAGCTTGCAACTTGATTGGAAGCAAGAGGCCGGACTTGGGCCTTATCAGACCTACGTGGTCCTTCTGCCTTAAGCATAAGCCAAAGTCAAGAATGAGGTCTTGAGGACGTTGAAGAGAAGACTCGATGCCTCCTTTCCTAGGCCCCTGGCATTCTTTGCAGATCAGTCTCACTTTCCATAGCTCTGGCGTCACGGGGGCCCACCGGGTACATGCTAATGTGTCCCAAGAGATGTCTTGGAAGCCTTGAAGGAATGGAGCCCCGTCACGCTTGGGCTACGTCTCTTTGTTTGGAAGTGCTCTACAAGGGTGCTGAAAAGCACCCTTTTCCACAGGGCTTCGTTCCTTCGTGAAGGCTGCCCTCCCAGGCTAGTGTGCTCAGTTTGCCTCCATCGAAATTCTCTCCCCCTACCTCTTGCCGTAGAAGGATTATTGATTATGTGTTTAGACACCACATGTAAGGAAGTGGGCTGAAAATGAGAACATTACAATTCTGTTTCAAGAAAAATAAACAGGCCAGGGCTGAGGATGTAAGGCAAACAAATGGCACAGCCTATAGAAATAAAGTAAGCCCGTATCTAGACGGCAACTGGGGGAACGTTCCAGGATCAGGGGTGAAGTTCGACACTTCCCAAATCCGGAAAGGAGACAGAAAAATATCTTTCCTGGAGAGAGGGATTCATCAGATTCGTCTAATTTGTCTTGGAAACATTGTGTCCGTGAAGGGGGATGCCAGGACCACCTCGAGTTTGGAGTTTCTGACCTCAGGATGTCAAACCAACCCAGATGACCACGTGTTCCCAGTGCTTACTTTGACCCAGGCTAGGACAGCAAAGACTCCTTCAAGTGACCGGTGCAAATTCAAAGACAACAACCAAGAGTCACGAAAGCACTCACACCTCGGCCTAGAGAACATACGGTGATTCCAGAAATGCCAAATGAATCACTTGGAATGAAGGGGAACGGACTGATAAGCATGTCTAAGGGGGAGAGCTGAGAAATACCATGACGATTCTCCTATGGAAAAGAGACAAAGGTCCCAGAAAATGGAAGGCGAACAGAAATCACCCCTGGATAATCCACAATGAAAGATGATGTCCGTCTTTAGACAGACTCTGCTGGAACGTTTGAAAGGCAGAGAAATTCACAAGCCAAAAGACGGCAGCGAAGGTCAAGGCTGGGCTAAGTGGGAAGGGTGAGTTAGGAGACTGCTCCAAGCGCGCCAGGAAACCGTGTGTCCGTGAAGCTTGCCGGGACAGCAGAGACACGATTATGACCAATCCTCCTACATCGCAGTGGACCCGAAAAACAACCTGGCCTCATCTACACAGTGCCAGAGTTGGGCTCAAGTAGCATATTCAAGTCCCATTGCCCTCAACTGCAGGTTGCCAACGGAACATGAAAGGGGCCGGCCGGTGGTGCAGCGGTGAGGTCCGCACCTTCTGGGTCGGGGGCCGGGATGGGCCGGGTGGACCCTCGGGTGAGCCTGCTCACCACTGCTTCAGGCATTCTGGGGCAGGCGTCTGAGGTAGTGTACAGGCAGATGGGAAGGGACGTTAGACAGGGCCAGACTTCCACAGCAAATACAGGAGCATTGCCAGCAGATGTGAGCTCAGCGATGCACTTCTGCCAGAGCAAAACCGATTCATAGTTGCAAAGCATAGAGAAACTGAAGCTGAAAAGAAAAAGTGAACACCTGCATGCCAGTGAGAAGGATGAGATCTCTATGAAGAAACTTAGCAAAACAGGTGAAAGCCATGGCAATGGAAAACTAACAAACGTTGGGGGACAGAAGTTCAAGAAGACACAAGGAGAAAGAAGGAGATTCCAGGATCTAGGAGTGGAAGCATCAACACACTGGAGACGTCCCTACCGGAGCAAGGAATCTCTGGATTCCATGCAATCCCAGTCAAAGTTGCAGCAATGTTTCCCACAGAGACAGAAGAGGGAATCCTAAAGCTTCTAGCCAGCAACAAGAGACCCTGACTAGGCAAAGGAATCCTCAGGAAAACGAAAAAAGCAGGACGTGGCACACTTTCCGATTTCAACATATAGGACGAAGCACTAGGTACCGAGACGGCACAGTCTGGGCCCCAAAAGAGGCACACAGACCCATGCAACAGAATCGAGAACCCAGAGCCCAACTCAAACGTACATGGACAGCCCATTTTCGACCAGGCAGCCAAGAGGAGACAGCGGAGAAAGGAGAGTCTCTACCATAAACGGTGCTGGGAAGCCTGCACAGCCACATGGAACACAACGAGAGTACACCATGATGTTACACCTGGCACACACACCACCTGAAATGGATCAAAGCCTTGAATGGCAGACTTGAAACCGTGAACCTTGTAGCAGAAGACCTAGGCAGAGTGCTCTTTGCCATCGGTCTGAGCCGCCTGTTTGGAAGAAGCAAGTCCGACTGGGCCAGGGCAACCAAGTCAACAAGAAACCAACGGGACCACGTCAAATGCACACACTTCTGCCCAGTGAAGGAAACCATCGACTGAATGCAAAGATAGCACAACGACTGGGGGAGGATGTTTGCAAACCACACATCGGACAAGGGGTGAAAAGCCCAAAGATGCAATCAACTCGCACGTCCCCACAGGAAAAAAACAACAACAAGCCAATGAAAACCTGGGCAGAAGATGGAACCGGAGATTTCTGCCAAGAAGATCGAAAGAGGGCCAACGGGTGCATGAACACTTGTTCACCGTCATTAAGTCTCAGGCCAATGCAAATGCAAACTGCAAGGGCACAGCAGCTCACTGTGGTCAGAATGGCTATAAGGAAGCAGACAGGAAGCCACAAGTGTCAGAGAGGAGGTGGAGAGAAGGGAAGCCTCCTGCACCGTTGGTGGGAGTGCAGACCGGTGCAGCCACTACGCCAAGCGGTGTGGAACTGCCTCAGAACTTGAAGAATCCATGTCCCATATGATCCAGCTATTCCTCTGCGGCGTGTTGATCCAAAGAACTCGGAAACACTCCTGCCTAAAGACATGTGCACCGCTGAGTTCACCACAGCGTCGCTCCCACTACCCAAGACTTGGAAGCCTCCCTGGAGCCCAGCAAGGGACGAGTGCAGAAGGAAGATGGGCTATAGCCACGCAATGGCATACCAGTCAGCCGGAACCAAGGATGCAATCCAGCCACTTGTGACCACCAGAATGGCTGTGAGGGTTTTAGGGAAGTGAAACAAGCCCCAGGGAGCAAGGCAAGTACCGTAGGACCTCACTTAAGAGGAGAAGAAAAAACAAGCGGTCAGGAACAGGTGGCACGGGACATTTGATTGGGGGTTCCCAGAGACAAAGCGGGGAGGTGTGAGAGGGTGAAACAGATGATGAGGCACAAGTGTGTGGTGAGGGCCTGCTATTAGGCTTATGCAGGGGAAGATGATGTAAGCTACACGGAAGTCTACATCGATGAGGATGCAAATCGGAAAGATATAGGATGTTCTAATGCAGGGTTGCGGCAATAAATTCACCTAAAAGCAAAAAAAAATCCAAAATGGGGTCCAGAATGACGGCATAAAGCTTTGGGGCTGAAAGAGATTAGAGAAGGTGAACTTCCAAGGCTGGAAAATCACCTCAAAATGCGTACTGATGCTACAGAAAGGTAGACCCTTCCAAATAGATGAAGAGGAATACTACCCACAGAACATGCTGCCTGCTAAACCCATGCACACACGGAAAAGGTTACCGTCCAGGATGTTACTACTAATAACCTTCACGAATAATCCAAACAGGCCCACGTGTTCCCAAGCTCAGGCAAAAGGTTGGTCCAAAAGTCCACTTCAGGGCCGGCCCTGTGTCGGAGCGGGTAAGTGCCCACGTTCCGCTTGGCCGGCCCAGGCCTCACTGTTCCACATCACGGGTGCAGATCACATTAGCAGTGTTAGCACATACAGATTTCATGGTACGGTGCGGACAGGGATCATAAACTAAGTAGCAATGGTGAGGTCACGTTATCAATACGCACCAGAAAAAGAACCGTGAGGCTTTTACAATCCATGAACGCATCTGGTACACTTCCCCAGAGGAAGAAGGAAGGAAAACATGGGACCTGCCAAGGTGGAATCGGCAGAGTGCTAGGAGATGGCACGATCACTGCGCATCAGAGGACTGCCCGGGCAACTTCAACTTGGGAGGGAGTCCAGGACTTTCTCTGGGGAACGTCCACCCACTTGGCCATCTACATGAAATGTAAGAGGTAAAACCCAGGATAATCTTACAGGACAGAAACCAGTGTCTAGAGAGAATGTAGCAGGCCTTCCAAAGTTCGAGGAGCAAGACAGAAACCGACAAGAAATCGAGAAAAAGGAAAACTATCCTACCAGGAAAGGGTGAGGAGTCGGACTGGCCTGAGATGGCTCTGAAACTCTGTGTGCACGCAGGTTGTCAGGACAACTTCGAATTTTGAGGTTGTTTATGACATCACGAGGATCATGTCCGCCAAGATGGCCGCACGGTTACAGACTGAGGATTGGCCTAGGCTAGGCTATTACAGGGAGGGATACCCAGAAACAGCTTTGAGAAACAGAAAGCGGACACAGAAACTGGAAGACATAAAACAGACGCTGATTCGAGGGGTAAGAAAGGAATCCTTGGCAAGAAGCGAGAATAGAGGGACAAGCCCCGAGAGGAGAACGTTGTCATCTATTCAAGTCTATGGGGAGGCCATGCTGATTCAAGCTTGCAACTTGATTGGAAGCAAGAGGCCGGACTTGGGCCTTATCAGACCTACGTGGTCCTTCTGCCTTAAGCATAAGCCAAAGTCAAGAATGAGGTCTTGAGGACGTTGAAGAGAAGACTCGATGCCTCCTTTCCTAGGCCCCTGGCATTCTTTGCAGATCAGTCTCACTTTCCATAGCTCTGGCGTCACGGGGGCCCACCGGGTACATGCTAATGTGTCCCAAGAGATGTCTTGGAAGCCTTGAAGGAATGGAGCCCCGTCACGCTTGGGCTACGTCTCTTTGTTTGGAAGTGCTCTACAAGGGTGCTGAAAAGCACCCTTTTCCACAGGGCTTCGTTCCTTCGTGAAGGCTGCCCTCCCAGGCTAGTGTGCTCAGTTTGCCTCCATCGAAATTCTCTCCCCCTACCTCTTGCCGTAGAAGGATTATTGATTATGTGTTTTGACACCACATGTAAGGAAGTGGGCTGAAAATGAGAACATTACAATTCTGTTTCAAGAAAAATAAACAGGCCAGGGCTGAGGATGTAAGGCAAACAAATGGCACAGCCTATAGAAATAAACTAAGCCCGTATCTAGACGGCACCTGGGGGAACGTTCCAGGATCAGGGGTGAAGTTCGACACTTCCCAAATCCGGAAAGGAGACAGAAAAATATCTTTCCTGGAGAGAGGGATTCATCAGATTCGTCTAATTTGTCTTGGAAACATTGTGTCCGTGAAGGGGGATGCCAGGACCACCTCGAGTTTGGAGTTTCTGACCTCAGGATGTCAAACCAACCCAGATGACCACGTGTTCCCAGTGCTTAGTTTGACCCAGGCTAGGACAGCAAAGACTCCTTCAAGTGACCGGTGCAAATTCAAAGACAACAACCAAGAGTCACGAAAGCACTCACACCTCGGCCTAGAGAACATACGGTGATTCCAGAAATGCCAAACGAATCACTTGGAATGAAGGGGAACGGACTGATAAGCATGTCTAAGGGGGATAGCTGAGAAATACCGTGACGATTCTCCTATGGAAAAGAGAGAAAGGTCCCAGAAAATGGAAGGCGAACAGAAATCACCCCTGGATAATCCACAATGAAAGATGATGTCCGTCTTTAGACAGACTCTGCTGGAACGTTTGAAAGGCAGAGAAATTCACAAGCCAAAAGACGGCAGCGAAGGTCAAGGCTGGGCTAAGTGGGAAGGGTGAGTTAGGAGACTGCCCCAAGCGGGCCAGGAAACCGTGTGTCCGTAGAGCTTGCCGGGACAGCAGAGACACGATTATGACCAATCCTCTGACACCGCAGTGGACCCGAAAAACAACCTGGCCTCATCTACACAGTGCCAGAGTTGGGCTCAAGTAGCATATTCAAGTCCCATTGCCCTCAACTGCAGGTTGCCAACGGAACATGAAAGGGGCCGGCCGGTGGTGCAGCGGTGAGGTCCGCACCTTCTGGGTCGGTGGCCCGGGGTGGGCCGGGTGGACCCTCGGGTGAGCCTGCTCACCACTGCTTCAGGCATTCTGGGGCAGGCGTCCGAGGTAGTGTAGAGGCAGATGGGAAGGGACGTTAGACAGGGCCAGACTTCCACAGCAAATACAGGAGCATTGCCAGCAGATGTGAGCTCAGCGATGCACTTCTGCCAGAGCAAAACCGATTCATAGTTGCAAAGCATAGAGAAACTGAAGCTGAAAAGAAAAAGTGAACACCTGCATGCCAGTGAGAAGGATGAGATCTCTATGAAGAAACTTAGCAAAACAGGTGAAAGCCATGGCAATGGAAAACTAACAAACGTTGGGGGACAGAAGTTCAAGAAGACACAAGGAGAAAGAAGGAGATTCCAGGATCTAGGAGTGGAAGCATCAACACACTGGAGACGTCCCTACCGGAGCAAGGAATCTCTGGATTCCATGCAATCCCAGTCAAAGTTGCAGCAATGTTTCCCACAGAGACAGAAGAGGGAATCCTAAAGCTTCTAGCCAGCAACAAGAGACCCTGACTAGGCAAAGGAATCCTCAGGAAAACGAAAAAAGCAGGACGTGGCACACTTTCCGATTTCAACATATAGGACGAAGCACTAGGTACCGAGACGGCACAGTCTGGGCCCCAAAACAGGCACACAGACCCATGCAACAGAATCGAGAACCCAGAGCCCAACTCAAACGTACATGGACAGCCCATTTTCGACCAGGCAGCCAAGAGGAGACAGCGGAGAAAGGAGAGTCTCTACCATAAACGGTGCTGGGAAGCCTGCACAGCCACATGGAACACAACGAGAGTACACCATGATGTTACACCTGGCACACACACCACCTGAAATGGATCAAAGCCTTGAATGGCAGACTTGAAACCGTGAACCTTGTAGCAGAAGACCTAGGCAGAGTGCTCTTTGCCATCGGTCTGAGCCGCCTGTTTGGAAGAAGCAGGTCCGACTGGGCCAGGGCAACCAAGTCAACAAGAAACCAACGGGACCACGTCAAATGCGGACGCTTCTGCCCAGTGAAGGAAACCATCGACTGAATGCAAAGATAGCACAACGACTGGGGGAGGATGTTTGCAAACCACACATCGGACAAGGGGTGAAAAGCCCAAAGATGCAATCAACTCGCACGTCCCCACAGGAAAAAAACAACAACAAGCCAATGAAAACCTGGGCAGAAGATGGAACCGGAGATTTCTGCCAAGAAGATCGAAAGAGGGCCAACGGGTGCATGAACACTTGTTCACCGTCATGAAGTCTCAGGCCAATGCAAATGCAAACTGCAAGGGCACAGCAGCTCACTGTGGTCAGAATGGCTATAAGGAAGCAGACAGGAAGCCACAAGTGTCAGAGAGGAGGTGGAGAGAAGGGAAGCCTCCTGCACCGTTGGTGGGAGTGCAGACCGGTGCAGCCACTACGCCAAGCGGTGTGGAACTGCCTCAGAACTTGAAGAATCCATGTCCCATATGATCCAGCTATTCCTCTGCGGCGTGTTGATCCAAAGAACTCGGAAACACTCCTGCCTAAAGACATGTGCACCGCTGAGTTCACCACAGCGTCGCTCCCACTACCCAAGACTTGGAAGCCTCCCTGGAGCCCAGCAAGGGACGAGTGCAGAAGGAAGATGGGCTATAGCCACGCAATGGCATACCAGTCAGCCGGAACCAAGGATGCAATCCAGCCACTTGTGACCACCAGAATGGCTGTGAGGGTTTTAGGGAAGTGAAACAAGCCCCAGGGAGCAAGGCAAGTACCGTAGGACCTCACTTAAGAGGAGAAGAAAAAACAAGCGGTCAGGAACAGGTGTCACGGGACATTTGATTGGGGGTTCCCAGAGACAAAGCGGGGAGGTGTGAGAGGGTGAAACAGATGATGAGGCACAAGTGTGTGGTGAGGGCCTGCTATTAGGCTTACGCAGGGGGAGATGATGTAAGCTACACGGAAGTCTACATCGATGAGGATGCAAATCGGAAAGATATAGGATGTTCTGATGCAGGGTTGCGGCAATAAATTCACCTAAAAGCAAAAAAAAAATCCAAAATGGGGTCCAGAATGACGGCATAAAGCTTTGGGGCTGAAAGAGATTAGAGAAGGTGAACTTCCAAGGCTGGAAAATCACCTCAAAATGCGTACTGATGCTACAGAAAGGTAGACCCTTCCAAATAGATGAAGAGGAATACTACCCACAGAACATGCTGCCTGCTAAACCCATGCACACACGGAAAAGGTTACCGTCCAGGATGTTACTACTAATAACCTTCACGAATAATCCAAACAGGCCCACGTGTTCCCAAGCTCAGGCAAAAGGTTGGTCCAAAAGTCCACTTCAGGGCCGGCCCTGTGTCGGAGCGGGTAAGTGCCCACGTTCCGCTTGGCCGGCCCAGGCCTCACTGTTCCACATCACGGGTGCAGATCACATTAGCAGTGTTAGCACATACAGATTTCATGGTACGGTGCGGACAGGGATCATAAACTAAGTAGCAATGGTGAGGTCACGTTATCAATACGCACCAGAAAAAGAACCGTGAGGCTTTTACAATCCATGAACGCATCTGGTACACTTCCCCAGAGGAAGAAGGAAGGAAAACATGGGACCTGCCAAGGTGGAATCGGCAGAGTGCTAGGAGATGGCACGATCACTGCGCATCAGAGGACTGCCCGGGCAACTTCAACTTGGGAGGGAGTCCAGGACTTTCTCTGGGGAACGTCCACCCACTTGGCCATCTACATGAAATGTAAGAGGTAAAACCCAGGATAATCTTACAGGACAGAAACCAGTGTCTAGAGAGAATGTAGCAGGCCTTCCAAAGTTCGAGGAGCAAGACAGAAACCGACAAGAAATCGAGAAAAAGGAAAACTATCCTACCAGGAAAGGGTGAGGAGTCGGACTGGCCTGAGATGGCTCTGAAACTCTGTGTGCACGCAGGCTGTCAGGACAACTTCGAATTTTGAGGTTGTTTATGACATCACGAGGATCATGTCCGCCAAGATGGCCGCACGGTTACAGACTGAGGATTGGCCTAGGCTAGGCTATTACAGGGAGGGATACCCAGAAACAGCTTTGAGAAACAGAAAGCGGACACAGAAACTGGAAGACATAAAACAGACGCTGATTCGAGGGGTAAGAAAGGAATCCTTGGCAAGAAGCGAGAATAGAGGGACAAGCCCCGAGAGGAGAACGTTGTCATCTATTCAAGTCTATGGGGAGGCCATGCTGATTCAAGCTTGCAACTTGATTGGAAGCAAGAGGCCGGACTTGGGCCTTATCAGACCTACGTGGTCCTTCTGCCTTAAGCATAAGCCAAAGTCAAGAATGAGGTCTTGAGGACGTTGAAGAGAAGACTCGATGCCTCCTTTCCTAGGCCCCTGGCATTCTTTGCAGATCAGTCTCACTTTCCATAGCTCTGGCGTCACGGGGGCCCACCGGGTACATGCTAATGTGTCCCAAGAGATGTCTTGGAAGCCTTGAAGGAATGGAGCCCCGTCACGCTTGGGCTACGTCTCTTTGTTTGGAAGTGCTCTACAAGGGTGCTGAAAAGCACCCTTTTCCACAGGGCTTCGTTCCTTCGTGAAGGCTGCCCTCCCAGGCTAGTGTGCTCAGTTTGCCTCCATCGAAATTCTCTCCCCCTACCTCTTGCCGTAGAAGGATTATTGATTATGTGTTTTGACACCACATGTAAGGAAGTGGGCTGAAAATGAGAACATTACAATTCTGTTTCAAGAAAAATAAACAGGCCAGGGCTGAGGATGTAAGGCAAACAAATGGCACAGCCTATAGAAATAAACTAAGCCCGTATCTAGACGGCACCTGGGGGAACGTTCCAGGATCAGGGGTGAAGTTCGACACTTCCCAAATCCGGAAAGGAGACAGAAAAATATCTTTCCTGGAGAGAGGGATTCATCAGATTCGTCTAATTTGTCTTGGAAACATTGTGTCCGTGAAGGGGGATGCCAGGACCACCTCGAGTTTGGAGTTTCTGACCTCAGGATGTCAAACCAACCCAGATGACCACGTGTTCCCAGTGCTTACTTTGACCCAGGCTAGGACAGCAAAGACTCCTTCAAGTGACCGGTGCAAATTCAAAGACAACAACCAAGAGTCACGAAAGCACTCACACCTCGGCCTAGAGACCATACGGTGATTCCAGAAATGCCAAATGAATCACTTGGAATGAAGGGGAACGGACTGATAAGCATGTCTAAGGGGGAGAGCTGAGAAATACCATGACGATTCTCCTATGGAAAAGAGACAAAGGTCCCAGAAAATGGAAGGCGAACAGAAATCACCCCTGGATAATCCACAATGAAAGATGATGTCCGTCTTTAGACAGACTCTGCTGGAACGTTTGAAAGGCAGAGAAATTCACAAGCCAAAAGACGGCAGCGAAGGTCAAGGCTGGGCCAAGTGGGAAGGGTGAGTTAGGAGACTGCTCCAAGCGGGCCAGGAAACCGTGTGTCCGTGGAGCTTGCCGGGAGAGCAGAGACACGATTATGACCAATCCTCCGACATCGCAGTGGACCCGAAAAACAACCTGGCCTCATCTACACAGTGCCAGAGTTGGGCTCAAGTAGCATATTCAAGTCCCATTGCCCTCAACTGCAGGTTGCCAACGGAACATGAAAGGGGCCTGCCGGTGGTGCAGCGGTGAGGTCCGCACCTTCTGGGTCGGTGGCCCGGGGTGGGCCGGGTGGACCCTCGGGTGAGCCTGCTCACCACTGCTTCAGGCATTCTGGGGCAGGCGTCCGAGGTAGTGTAGAGGCAGATGGGAAGGGACGTTAGACAGGGCCAGACTTCCACAGCAAATACAGGAGCATTGCCAGCAGATGTGAGCTCAGCGATGCACTTCTGCCAGAACAAAACCGATTCAAAGTTGCAAAGCATAGAGAAACTGAAGCTGAAAAGAAAAAGTGAACAACTGCATGCCAGTGAGAAGGATGAGATCTCTATGAAGAAACTTAGCAAAACAGGTGAAAGCCATGGCAATGGAAAACTAACAAAAGTTGGGGGACAGAAGTTCAAGAAGACACAAGGAGAAAGAAGGAGATTCCAGGATCTAGGAGTGGAAGCATCAACACACTGGAAACGTCCCTACCGGAGCAAGGAATCTCTGGATTCCATGCAATCCCAGTCAAAGTTGCAGCAATGTTTCCCACAGAGACAGAAGAGGGAATCCTAAAGCTTCTAGCCAGCAACAAGAGACCCTGACTAGGCAAAGGAATCCTCAGGAAAACGAAAAAAGCAGGACGTGGCACACTTTCCGATTTCAACATATAGGACGAAGCACTAGGTACCGAGACGGCACAGTCTGGGCCCCAAAACAGGCACACAGACCCATGCAACAGAATCGAGAACCCAGAGCCCAACTCAAACGTACATGGACAGCCCATTTTCGACCAGGCAGCCAAGAGGAGACAGCGGAGAAAGGAGAGTCTCTACCATAAACGGTGCTGGGAAGCCTGCACAGCCACATGGAACACAACGAGAGTACACCATGATGTTACACCTGGCACACACACCACCTGAAATGGATCAAAGCCTTGAATGGCAGACTTGAAACCGTGAACCTTGTAGCAGAAGACCTAGGCAGAGTGCTCTTTGCCATCGGTCTGAGCCGCCTGTTTGGAAGAAGCAAGTCCGACTGGGCCAGGGCAACCAAGTCAACAAGAAACCAACGGGACCACGTCAAATGCGGACGCTTCTGCCCAGTGAAGGAAACCATCGACTGAATGCAAAGATAGCACAACGACTGGGGGAGGATGTTTGCAAACCACACATCGGACAAGGGGTGAAAAGCCCAAAGATGCAATCAACTCGCACGTCCCCACAGGAAAAAAACAACAACAAGCCAATGAAAACCTGGGCAGAAGATGGAACCGGAGATTTCTGCCAAGAAGATCGAAAGAGGGCCAACGGGTGCATGAACACTTGTTCACCGTCATGAAGTCTCAGGCCAATGCAAATGCAAACTGCAAGGGCACAGCAGCTCACTGTGGTCAGAATGGCTATAAGGAAGCAGACAGGAAGCCACAAGTGTCAGAGAGGAGGTGGAGAGAAGGGAAGCCTCCTGCACCGTTGGTGGGAGTGCAGACCGGTGCAGCCACTACGCCAAGCGGTGTGGAACTGCCTCAGAACTTGAAGAATCCATGTCCCATATGATCCAGCTATTCCTCTGCGGCGTGTTGATCCAAAGAACTCGGAAACACTCCTGCCTAAAGACATGTGCACCGCTGAGTTCACCACAGCGTCGCTCCCACTACCCAAGACTTGGAAGCCTCCCTGGAGCCCAGCAAGGGACGAGTGCAGAAGGAAGATGGGCTATAGCCACGCAATGGCATACCAGTCAGCCGGAACCAAGGAGGCAATCCAGCCACTTGTGACCACCAGAATGGCTGTGAGGGTTTTAGGGAAGTGAAACAAGCCCCAGGGAGCAAGGCAAGTACCGTAGGACCTCACTTAAGAGGAGAAGAAAAAACAAGCGGTCAGGAACAGGTGGCACGGGACATTTGATTGGGGGTTCCCAGAGACAAAGCGGGAGGTGTGAGAGGGTGAAACAGATGATGAGGCACAAGTGTGTGGTGAGGGCCTGCTATTAGGCTTACGCAGGGGGAGATGATGTAAGCTACACGGAAGTCTACATCGATGAGGATGCAAATCGGAAAGATATAGGATGTTCTAATGCAGGGTTGCGGCAATAAATTCACCTAAAAGCAAAAAAAAATCCAAAATGGGGTCCAGAATGACGGCATAAAGCTTTGGGGCTGAAAGAGATTAGAGAAGGTGAACTTCCAAGGCTGGAAAATCACCTCAAAATGCGTACTGATGCTACAGAAAGGTAGACCCTTCCAAATAGATGAAGAGGAATACTACCCACAGAACATGCTGCCTGCTAAACCCATGCACCCACGGAAAAGGTTACCGTCCAGGATGTTACTACTAATCACCTTCACGAATAATCCAAACAGGCCCACGTGTTCCCAAGCTCAGGCAAAAGGTTGGTCCAAAAGTCCACTTCAGGGCCGGCCCTGTGGCGGAGCGGGTAAGTGCCCACGTTCCGCTTGGCCGGCCCAGGCCTCACTGTTTCAGATCACGGTTGCAGATCACATTAGCAGTGTTAGGACATACAGATTTCATGGTACGGTGCCGACAGGGATCATAAACTAAGTAGCAATGGTGAGGTCACGTTATCAATACGCACCAGAAAAAGAACCGTGAGGCTTTTACAATCCATGAACGCATCTGGTACACTTCCCCAGAGGAAGAAGGAAGGAAAACATGGGACCTGCCAAGGTGGAATCGGCAGAGTGCTAGGAGATGGCACGATCATTGCGCATCAGAGGACTGCCCGGGCAACTTCAACTTGGGAGGGAGTCCAGGACTTTCTCTGGGGAACGTCCACCCACTTGGCCATCTACATGAAATGTAAGAGGTAAAACCCAGGATAATCTTACAGGACAGAAACCAGTGTCTAGAGAGAATGTAGCAGGCCTTCCAAAGTTCGAGGAGCAAGACAGAAACCGACAAGAAATCGAGAAAAAGGAAAACTATCCTACCAGGAAAGGGTGAGGAGTCGGACTGGCCTGAGATGGCTCTGAAACTCTGTGTGCACGCAGGTTGTCAGGACAACTTCGAATTTTGAGGTTGTTTATGACATCACGAGGATCATGTCCGCCAAGATGGCCGCACGGTTACAGACTGAGGATTGGCCTAGGCTAGGCTATTACAGGGAGGGATACCCAGAAACAGCTTTGAGAAACAGAAAGCGGACACAGAAACTGGAAGACATAAAACAGACGCTGATTCGAGGGGTAAGAAAGGAATCCTTGGCAAGAAGCGAGAATAGAGGGACAAGCCCCGAGAGGAGAACGTTGTCATCTATTCAAGTCTATGGGGAGGCCATGCTGATTCAAGCTTGCAACTTGATTGGAAGCAAGAGGCCGGACTTGGGCCTTATCAGACCTACGTGGTCCTTCTGCCTTAAGCATAAGCCAAAGTCAAGAATGAGGTCTTGAGGACGTTGAAGAGAAGACTCGATGCCTCCTTTCCTAGGCCCCTGGCATTCTTTGCAGATCAGTCTCACTTTCCATAGCTCTGGCGTCACGGGGGCCCACCGGGTACATGCTAATGTGTCCCAAGAGATGTCTTGGAAGCCTTGAAGGAATGGAGCCCCGTCACGCTTGGGCTACGTCTCTTTGTTTGGAAGTGCTCTACAAGGGTGCTGAAAAGCACCCTTTTCCACAGGGCTTCGTTCCTTCGTGAAGGCTGCCCTCCCAGGCTAGTGTGCTCAGTTTGCCTCCATCGAAATTCTCTCCCCCTACCTCTTGCCGTAGAAGGATTATTGATTATGTGTTTTGACACCACATGTAAGGAAGTGGGCTGAAAATGAGAACATTACAATTCTGTTTCAAGAAAAATAAACAGGCCAGGGCTGAGGATGTAAGGCAAACAAATGGCACAGCCTATAGAAATAAACTAAGCCCGTATCTAGACGGCACCTGGGGGAACGTTCCAGGATCAGGGGTGAAGTTCGACACTTCCCAAATCCAGAAAGGAGACAGACAAAATATCTTTCCTGGAGAGAGGGTTTCATCAGATTCGTCTAATTTGTCTTGGAAACATTGTGTCCGTGAAGGGGGATGCCAGGACCACCTCGAGTTTGGAGTTTCTGACCTCAGGATGTCAAACCAACCCAGATGACCACGTGTTCCCAGTGCTTACTTTGACCCAGGCTAGGACAGCAAAGACTCCTTCAAGTGACCGGTGCAAATTCAAAGACAACAACCAAGAGTCACAAAAGCACTCACACCTCGGCCTAGAGAACATACGGTGATTCCAGAAATGCCAAATGAATCACTTGGAATGAAGGGGAACGGACTGATAAGCATGTCTAAGGGGGAGAGCTGAGAAATACCATGACGATTCTCCTATGGAAAAGAGACAAAGGTCCCAGAAAATGGAAGGCGAACAGAAATCACCCCTGGATAATCCACAATGAAAGATGATGTCCGTCTTTAGACAGACTCTGCTGGAACGTTTGAAAGGCAGAGAAATTCACAAGCCAAAAGACGGCAGCGAAGGTCAAGGCTGGGCTAAGTGGGAAGGGTGAGTTAGGAGACTGCTCCAAGCGGGCCAGGAAACCGTGTGTCCGTGGAGCTTGCCGGGACAGCAGAGACACGATTATGACCAATCCTCTGACACCGCAGTGGACCCGAAAAACAACCTGGCCTCATCTACACAGTGCCAGAGTTGGGCTCAAGTAGCATATTCAAGTCCCATTGCCCTCAACTGCAGGTTGCCAACGGAACATGAAAGGGGCCGGCCGGTGGTGCAGCGGTGAGGTCCGCACCTTCTGGGTCGGTGGCCCGGGGTGGGCCGGGTGGACCCTCGGGTGAGCCTGCTCACCACTGCTTCAGGCATTCTGGGGCAGGCGTCCGAGTTAGTGTAGAGGCAGATGGGAAGGGACGTTAGACAGGGCCAGACTTCCACAGCAAATACAGGAGCATTGCCAGCAGATGTGAGCTCAGCGATGCACTTCTGCCAGAACAAAACCGATTCAAAGTTGCAAAGCATAGAGAAACTGAAGCTGAAAAGAAAAAGTGAACAACTGCATGCCAGTGAGAAGGATGAGATCTCTATGAAGAAACTTAGCAAAACAGGTGAAAGCCATGGCAATGGAAAACTAACAAACGTTGGGGGACAGAAGTTCAAGAAGACACAAGGAGAAAGAAGGAGATTCCAGGATCTAGGAGTGGAAGCATCAACACACTGGAAACGTCCCTACCGGAGCAAGGAATCTCTGGATTCCATGCAATCCCAGTCAAAGTTGCAGCAATGTTTCCCACAGAGACAGAAGAGGGAATCCTAAAGCTTCTAGCCAGCAACAAGAGACCCTGACTAGGCAAAGGAATCCTCAGGAAAACGAAAAAAGCAGGACGTGGCACACTTTCCGATTTCAACATATAGGACGAAGCACTAGGTACCGAGACGGCACAGTCTGGGCCCCAAAACAGGCACACAGACCCATGCAACAGAATCGAGAACCCAGAGCCCAACTCAAACGTACATGGACAGCCCATTTTCGACCAGGCAGCCAAGAGGAGACAGCGGAGAAAGGAGAGTCTCTACCATAAACGGTGCTGGGAAGCCTGCACAGCCACATGGAACACAACGAGAGTACACCATGATGTTACACCTGGCACACACACCACCTGAAAGGGATCAAAGCCTTGAATGGCAGACTTGAAACCGTGAACCTTGTAGCAGAAGACCTAGGCAGAGTGCTCTTTGCCATCGGTCTGAGCCGCCTGTTTGGAAGAAGCAAGTCCGACTGGGCCAGGGCAACCAAGTCAACAAGAAACCAACGGGACCACGTCAAATGCGGACGCTTCTGCCCAGTGAAGGAAACCATCGACTGAATGCAAAGATAGCACAACGACTGGGGGAGGATGTTTGCAAACCACACATCGGACAAGGGGTGAAAAGCCCAAAGATGCAATCAACTCGCACGTCCCCACAAGAAAAAAAAACAACAACAAGCCAATGAAAACCTGGGCAGAAGATGGAAACAGAGATTTCTGCCAAGAAGATCGAAAGAGGGCCAACGGGTGCATGAACACTTGTTCACCGTCATTAAGTCTCAGGCCAATGCAAATGCAAACTGCAAGGGCACAGCAGCTCACTGTGGTCAGAATGGCTATAAGGAAGCAGACAGGAAGCCACAAGTGTCAGAGAGGAGGTGGAGAGAAGGGAAGCCTCCTGCACCGTTGGTGGGAGTGCAGACCGGTGCAGCCACTACACCAAGCGGTGTGGAACTGCCTCAGAACTTGAAGAATCCATGTCCCATATGATCCAGCTATTCCTCTGCGGCGTGTTGATCCAAAGAACTCGGAAACACTCCTGCCTAAAGACATGTGCACCGCTGAGTTCACCACAGCGTCGCTCCCACTACCCAAGACTTGGAAGCCTCCCTGGAACCCAGCAAGGGACGAGTGCAGAAGGAAGATGGGCTATAGCCACGCAATGGCATACCAGTCAGCCGGAACCAAGGATGCAATCCAGCCACTTGTGACCACCAGAATGGCTGTGAGGGTTTTAGGGAAGTGAAACAAGCCCCAGGGAGCAAGGCAAGTACCGTAGGACCTCACTTAAGAGGAGAAGAAAAAACAAGCGGTCAGGAACAGGTGGCACGGGACATTTGATTGGGGGTTCCCAGAGACAAAGCGGGGAGGTGTGAGACGGTGAAACAGATGATGAGGCACAAGTGTGTTGTGAGGGCCTGCTATTAGGCTTACGCAGGGGGAGATGATGTAAGCTACACGGAAGTCTACATCGATGAGGATGCAAATCAAAAAGATATAGGATGTTCTGATGCAGGGTTGCGGCAATAAATTCATCTAAAAGCAAAAAAAAATCCAAAATGGGGTCCAGAATGACGGCATAAAGCTTTCGGGCTGAAAGAGATTAGAGAAGGTGAACTTCCAAGGCTGGAAAATCACCTCAAAATGCGTACTGATGCTACAGAAAGGTAGACCCTTCCAAATAGATGAAGAGGAATACTACCCACAGAACATGCTGCCTGCTAAACCCATGCACCCACGGAAAAGGTTACCGTCCAGGATGTTACTACTAATCACCTTCACGAATAATCCAAACAGGCCCACGTGTTCCCAAGCTCAGGCAAAAGGTTGGTCCAAAAGTCCACTTCAGGGCCGGCCCTGTGGCGGAGCGGGTAAGTGCCCATGTTCCGCTTGGCCGGCCCAGGCCTCACTGTTTCAGATCACGGGTGCAGATCACATTAGCAGTGTTAGGACATACAGATTTCATGGTACGGTGTGGACAGGGATCATAAACTAAGTAGCAATGGTGAGGTCACGTTATCAATACACACCAGAAAAAGAACCGTGAGGCTTTTACAATCCATGAACGCATCTGGTACACTTCCCCAGAGGAAGAAGGAAGGAAAACATGGGACCTGCCAAGGTGGAATCGGCAGAGTGCTAGGAGATGGCACGATCATTGCGCATCAGAGGACTGCCCGGGCAACTTCAACTTGGGAGGGAGTCCAGGACTTTCTCTGGGGAACGTCCACCCACTTGGCCATCTACATGAAATGTAAGAGGTAAAACCCAGGATAATCTTACAGGACAGAAACCAGTGTCTAGAGAGAATGTAGCAGGCCTTCCAAAGTTCGAGGAGCAAGACAGAAACCGACAAGAAATCGAGAAAAAGGAAAACTATCCTACCAGGAAAGGGTGAGGAGTCGGACTGGCCTGAGATGGCTCTGAAACTCTGTGTGCACGCAGGTTGTCAGGACAACTTCGAATTTTGAGGTTGTTTATGACATCACGAGGATCATGTCCGCCAAGATGGCCGCACGGTTACAGACTGAGGATTGGCCTAGGCTAGGCTATTACAGGGAGGGATACCCAGAAACAGCTTTGAGAAACAGAAAGCGGACACAGAAACTGGAAGACATAAAACAGACGCTGATTCGAGGGGTAAGAAAGGAATCCTTGGCAAGAAGCGAGAATAGAGGGACAAGCCCCGAGAGGAGAACGTTGTCATCTATTCAAGTCTATGGGGAGGCCATGCTGATTCAAGCTTGCAACTTGATTGGAAGCAAGAGGCCGGACTTGGGCCTTATCAGACCTACGTGGTCCTTCTGCCTTAAGCATAAGCCAAAGTCAAGAATGAGGTCTTGAGGACGTTGAAGAGAAGACTCGATGCCTCCTTTCCTAGGCCCCTGGCATTCTTTGCAGATCAGTCTCACTTTCCATAGCTCTGGCGTCACGGGGGCCCACCGGGTACATGCTAATGTGTCCCAAGAGATGTCTTGGAAGCCTTGAAGGAATGGAGCCCCGTCACGCTTGGGCTACGTCTCTTTGTTTGGAAGTGCTCTACAAGGGTGCTGAAAAGCACCCTTTTCCACAGGGCTTCGTTCCTTCGTGAAGGCTGCCCTCCCAGGCTAGTGTGCTCAGTTTGCCTCCATCGAAATTCTCTCCCCCTACCTCTTGCCGTAGAAGGATTATGGATTATGTGTTTTGACACCACATGTAAGGAAGTGGGCTGAAAATGAGAACATTACAATTCTGTTTCAAGAAAAATAAACAGGCCAGGGCTGAGGATGTAAGGCAAACAAATGGCACAGCCTATAGAAATAAAGTAAGCCCGTATCTAGACGGCACCTGGGGGAACGTTCCAGGATCAGGGGTGAAGTTCGACACTTCCCAAATCCAGAAAGGAGACAGACAAAATATCTTTCCTGGAGAGAGGGTTTCATCAGATTCGTCTAATTTGTCTTGGAAACATTGTGTCCGTGAAGGGGGATGCCAGGACCACCTCGAGTTTGGAGTTTCTGACCTCAGGATGTCAAACCAACCCAGATGACCACGTGTTCCCAGTGCTTACTTTGACCCAGGCTAGGACAGCAAAGACTCCTTCAAGTGACCGGTGCAAATTCAAAGACAACAACCAAGAGTCACAAAAGCACTCACACCTCGGCCTAGAGAACATACGGTGATTCCAGAAATGCCAAATGAATCACTTGGAATGAAGGGGAACGGACTGATAAGCATGTCTAAGGGGGAGAGCTGAGAAATACCATGACGATTCTCCTATGGAAAAGAGACAAAGGTCCCAGAAAATGGAAGGCGAACAGAAATCACCCCTGGATAATCCACAATGAAAGATGATGTCCGTCTTTAGACAGACTCTGCTGGAACGTTTGAAAGGCAGAGAAATTCACAAGCCAAAAGACGGCAGCGAAGGTCAAGGCTGGGCTAAGTGGGAAGGGTGAGTTAGGAGACTGCTCCAAGCGGGCCAGGAAACCGTGTGTCCGTGGAGCTTGCCGGGACAGCAGAGACACGATTATGACCAATCCTCCGACACCGCAGTGGACCCGAAAAACAACCTGGCCTCATCTACACAGTGCCAGAGTTGGGCTCAAGTAGCATATTCAAGTCCCATTGCCCTCAACTGCAGGTTGCCAACGGAACATGAAAGGGGCCGGCCGGTGGTGCAGCGGTGAGGTCCGCACCTTCTGGGTCGGTGGCCCGGGGTGGGCCGGGTGGACCCTCGGGTGAGCCTGCTCACCACTGCTTCAGGCATTCTGGGGCAGGCGTCCGAGGTAGTGTAGAGGCAGATGGGAAGGGACGTTAGACAGGGCCAGACTTCCACAGCAAATACAGGAGCATTGCCAGCAGATGTGAGCTCAGCGATGCACTTCTGCCAGAACAAAACCGATTCAAAGTTGCAAAGCATAGAGAAACTGAAGCTGAAAAGAAAAAGTGAACAACTGCATGCCAGTGAGAAGGATGAGATCTCTATGAAGAAACTTAGCAAAACAGGTGAAAGCCATGGCAATGGAAAACTAACAAACGTTGGGGGACAGAAGTTCAAGAAGACACAAGGAGAAAGAAGGAGATTCCAGGATCTAGGAGTGGAAGCATCAACACACTGGAAACGTCCCTACCGGAGCAAGGAATCTCTGGATTCCATGCAATCCCAGTCAAAGTTGCAGCAATGTTTCCCACAGAGACAGAAGAGGGAATCCTAAAGCTTCTAGCCAGCAACAAGAGACCCTGACTAGGCAAAGGAATCCTCAGGAAAACGAAAAAAGCAGGACGTGGCACACTTTCCGATTTCAACATATAGGACGAAGCACTAGGTACCGAGACGGCACAGTCTGGGCCCCAAAACAGGCACACAGACCCATGCAACAGAATCGAGAACCCAGAGCCCAACTCAAACGTACATGGACAGCCCATTTTCGACCAGGCAGCCAAGAGGAGACAGCGGAGAAAGGAGAGTCTCTACCATAAACGGTGCTGGGAAGCCTGCACAGCCACATGGAACACAACGAGAGTACACCATGATGTTACACCTGGCACACACACCACCTGAAAGGGATCAAAGCCTTGAATGGCAGACTTGAAACCGTGAACCTTGTAGCAGAAGACCTAGGCAGAGTGCTCTTTGCCATCGGTCTGAGCCGCCTGTTTGGAAGAAGCAAGTCCGACTGGGCCAGGGCAACCAAGTCAACAAGAAACCAACGGGACCACGTCAAATGCGGACGCTTCTGCCCAGTGAAGGAAACCATCGACTGAATGCAAAGATAGCACAACGACTGGGGGAGGATGTTTGCAAACCACACATCGGACAAGGGGTGAAAAGCCCAAAGATGCAATCAACTCGCACGTCCCCACAAGAAAAAAAAACAACAACAAGCCAATGAAAACCTGGGCAGAAGATGGAAACAGAGATTTCTGCCAAGAAGATCGAAAGAGGGCCAACGGGTGCATGAACACTTGTTCACCGTCATTAAGTCTCAGGCCAATGCAAATGCAAACTGCAAGGGCACAGCAGCTCACTGTGGTCAGAATGGCTATAAGGAAGCAGACAGGAAGCCACAAGTGTCAGAGAGGAGGTGGAGAGAAGGGAAGCCTCCTGCACCGTTGGTGGGAGTGCAGACCGGTGCAGCCACTACACCAAGCGGTGTGGAACTGCCTCAGAACTTGAAGAATCCATGTCCCATATGATCCAGCTATTCCTCTGCGGCGTGTTGATCCAAAGAACTCAGAAACACTCCTGCCTAAAGACATGTGCACCGCTGAGTTCACCACAGCGTCGCTCCCACTACCCAAGACTTGGAAGCCTCCCTGGAACCCAGCAAGGGACGAGTGCAGAAGGAAGATGGGCTATAGCCACGCAATGGCATACCAGTCAGCCGGAACCAAGGATGCAATCCAGCCACTTGTGACCACCAGAATGGCTGTGAGGGTTTTAGGGAAGTGAAACAAGCCCCAGGGAGCAAGGCAAGTACCGTAGGACCTCACTTAAGAGGAGAAGAAAAAACAAGCGGTCAGGAACAGGTGGCACGGGACATTTCATTGGGGGTTCCCAGAGACAAAGCGGGGAGGTGTGAGAGGGTGAAACAGATGATGAGGCACAAGTGTGTGGTGAGGGCCTGCTATTAGGCTTACGCAGGGGGAGATGATGTAAGCTACACGGAAGTCTACATCGATGAGGATGCAAATCGGAAAGATATAGGATGTTCTGATGCAGGGTTGCGGCAATAAATTCACCTAAAAGCAAAAAAAAATCCAAAATGGGGTCCAGAATGACGGCATAAAGCTTTGGGGCTGAAAGAGATTAGAGAAGGTGAACTTCCAAGGCTGGAAAATCACCTCAAAATGCGTACTGATGCTACAGAAAGGTAGACCCTTCCAAATAGATGAAGAGGAATACTACCCACAGAACATGCTGCCTGCTAAACCCATGCACCCACGGAAAAGGTTACCGTCCAGGATGTTACTACTAATCACCTTCACGAATAATCCAAACAGGCCCACGTGTTCCCAAGCTCAGGCAAAAGGTTGGTCCAAAAGTCCACTTCAGGGCCGGCCCTGTGGCGGAGCGGGTAAGTGCCCACGTTCCGCTTGGCCGGCCCAGGCCTCACTGTTTCACCTCACGGGTGCAGATCACATTAGCAGTGTTAGGACATACAGATTTCATGGTACGGTGCGGACAGGGATCATAAACTAAGTAGCAATGGTGAGGTCACGTTATCAATACGCACCAGAAAAAGAACCGTGAGGCTTTTACAATCCATGAACGCATCTGGTACACTTCCCCAGAGGAAGAAGGAAGGAAAACATGGGACCTGCCAAGGTGGAATCGGCAGAGTGCTAGGAGATGGCACGATCATTGCGCATCAGAGGACTGCCCGGGCAACTTCAACTTGGGAGGGAGTCCAGGACTTTCTCTGGGGAACGTCCACCCACTTGGCCATCTACATGAAATGTAAGAGGTAAAACCCAGGATAATCTTACAGGACAGAAACCAGTGTCTAGAGAGAATGTAGCAGGCCTTCCAAAGTTCGAGGAGCAAGACAGAAACCGACAAGAAATCGAGAAAAAGGAAAACTATCCTACCAGGAAAGGGTGAGGAGTCGGACTGGCCTGAGATGGCTCTGAAACTCTGTGTGCACGCAGGCTGTCAGGACAACTTCGAATTTTGAGGTTGTTTATGACATCACGAGGATCATGTCCGCCAAGATGGCCGCACGGTTACAGACTGAGGATTGGCCTAGGCTAGGCTATTACAGGGAGGGATACCCAGAAACAGCTTTGAGAAACAGAAAGCGGACACAGAAACTGGAAGACATAAAACAGACGCTGATTCGAGGGGTAAGAAAGGAATCCTTGGCAAGAAGCGAGAATAGAGGGACAAGCCCCGAGAGGAGAACGTTGTCATCTATTCAAGTCTATGGGGAGGCCATGCTGATTCAAGCTTGCAACTTGATTGGAAGCAAGAGGCCGGACTTGGGCCTTATCAGACCTACGTGGTCCTTCTGCCTTAAGCATAAGCCAAAGTCAAGAATGAGGTCTTGAGGACGTTGAAGAGAAGACTCGATGCCTCCTTTCCTAGGCCCCTGGCATTCTTTGCAGATCAGTCTCACTTTCCATAGCTCTGGCGTCACGGGGGCCCACCGGGTACATGCTAATGTGTCCCAAGAGATGTCTTGGAAGCCTTGAAGGAATGGAGCCCCGTCACGCTTGGGCTACGTCTCTTTGTTTGGAAGTGCTCTACAAGGGTGCTGAAAAGCACCCTTTTCCACAGGGCTTCGTTCCTTCGTGAAGGCTGCCCTCCCAGGCTAGTGTGCTCAGTTTGCCTCCATCGAAATTCTCTCCCCCTACCTCTTGCCGTAGAAGGATTATTGATTATGTGTTTTGACACCACATGTAAGGAAGTGGGCTGAAAATGAGAACATTACAATTCTGTTTCAAGAAAAATAAACAGGCCAGGGCTGAGGATGTAAGGCAAACAAATGGCACAGCCTATAGAAATAAAGTAAGCCCGTATCTAGACGGCACCTGGGGGAACGTTCCAGGATCAGGGGTGAAGTTCGAAACTTCCCAAATCCAGAAAGGAGACAGAAAAATATCTTTCCTGGAGAGAGGGATTCATCAGATTCGTCTAATTTGTCTTGGAAACATTGTGTCCGTGAAGGGGGATGCCAGGACCACCTCGAGTTTGGAGTTTCTGACCTCAGGATGTCAAACCAACCCAGATGACCACGTGTTCGCAGTGCTTACTTTGACCCAGGCTAGGACAGCAAAGACTCCTTCAAGTGACCGGTGCAAATTCAAAGACAACAACCAAGAGTCACGAAAGCACTCACACCTCGGCCTAGAGAACATACGGTGATTCCAGAAATGCCAAATGAATCACTTGGAATGAAGGGGAACGGACTGATAAGCATGTCTAAGGGGGAGAGCTGAGAAATACCATGACGATTCTCCTATGGAAAGAGACAAAGGTCCCAGAAAATGGAAGGCGAACAGAAATCACCCCTGGATAATCCACAATGAAAGATGATGTCCGTCTTTAGACAGACTCTGCTGGAACGTTTGAAAGGCAGAGAAATTCACAAGCCAAAAGACGGCAGCGAAGGTCAAGGCTGGGCTAAGTGGGAAGGGTGAGTTAGGAGACTGCCCCAAGCGGGCCAGGAAACCGTGTGTCCGTGGAGCTTGCCGGGACAGCAGAGACACGATTATGACCAATCCTCCGACATCGCAGTGGACCCGAAAAACAACCTGGCCTCATCTACACAGTGCCAGAGTTGGGCTCAAGTAGCATATTCAAGTCCCATTGCCCTCAACTGCAGGTTGCCAACGGAACATGAAAGGGGCCGGCCGGTGGTGCAGCGGTGAGGTCCGCACCTTCTGGGTCGGTGGCCCGGGGTGGGCCGGGTGGACCCTCGGGTGAGCCTGCTCACCACTGCTTCAGGCATTCTGGGGCAGGCGTCCGAGGTAGTGTAGAGGCAGATGGGAAGGGACGTTAGACAGGGCCAGACTTCCACAGCAAATACAGGAGCATTGCCAGCAGATGTGAGCTCAGCGATGCACTTCTGCCAGAACAAAACCGATTCAAAGTTGCAAAGCATAGAGAAACTGAAGCTGAAAAGAAAAAAGTGAACAACTGCATGCCAGTGAGAAGGATGAGATCTCTATGAAGAAACTTAGCAAAACAGGTGAAAGCCATGGCAATGGAAAACTAACAAACGTTGGGGGACAGAAGTTCAAGAAGACACAAGGAGAAAGAAGGAGATTCCAGGATCTAGCAGTGGAAGCATCAACACACTGGAAACGTCCCTACCGGAGCAAGGAATCTCTGGATTCCATGCAATCCCAGTCAAAGTTGCAGCAATGTTTCCCACAGAGACAGAAGATGGAATCCTAAAGCTTCTAGCCAGCAACAAGAGACCCTGACTAGGCAAAGGAATCCTCAGGAAAACGAAAAAAGCAGGACGTGGCACACTTTCCGATTTCAACATATAGGACGAAGCACTAGGTACCGAGACGGCACAGTCTGGGCCCCAAAACAGGCACACAGACCCATGCAACAGAATCGAGAACCCAGAGCCCAACTCAAACGTACATGGACAGCCCATTTTCGACCAGGCAGCCAAGAGGAGACAGCGGAGAAAGGAGAGTCTCTACCATAAACGGTGCTGGGAAGCCTGCACAGCCACATGGAACACAACGAGAGTACACCATGATGTTACACCTGGCACACACACCACCTGAAATGGATCAAAGCCTTGAATGGCAGACTTGAAACCGTGAACCTTGTAGCAGAAGACCTAGGCAGAGTGCTCTTTGCCATCGGTCTGAGCCGCCTGTTTGGAAGAAGCAGGTCCGACTGGGCCAGGGCAACCAAGTCAACAAGAAACCAACGGGACCACGTCAAATGCGGACGCTTCTGCCCAGTGAAGGAAACCATCGACTGAATGCAAAGATAGCACAACGACTGGGGGAGGATGTTTGCAAACCACACATCGGACAAGGGGTGAAAAGCCCAAAGATGCAATCAACTCGCACGTCCCCACAAGAAAAAAAAACAACAACAAGCCAATGAAAACCTGGGCAGAAGATGGAAACAGAGATTTCTGCCAAGAAGATCGAAAGAGGGCCAACGGGTGCATGAACACTTGTTCACCGTCATTAAGTCTCAGGCCAATGCAAATGCAAACTGCAAGGGCACAGCAGCTCACTGTGGTCAGAATGGCTATAAGGAAGCAGACAGGAAGCCACAAGTGTCAGAGAGGAGGTGGAGAGAAGGGAAGCCTCCTGCACCGTTGGTGGGAGTGCAGACCGGTGCAGCCACTACACCAAGCGGTGTGGAACTGCCTCAGAACTTGAAGAATCCATGTCCCATATGATCCAGCTATTCCTCTGCGGCGTGTTGATCCAAAGAACTCAGAAACACTCCTGCCTAAAGACATGTGCACCGCTGAGTTCACCACAGCGTCGCTCCCACTACCCAAGACTTGGAAGCCTCCCTGGAACCCAGCAAGGGACGAGTGCAGAAGGAAGATGGGCTATAGCCACGCAATGGCATACCAGTCAGCCGGAACCAAGGATGCAATCCAGCCACTTGTGACCACCAGAATGGCTGTGAGGGTTTTAGGGAAGTGAAACAAGCCCCAGGGAGCAAGGCAAGTACCGTAGGACCTCACTTAAGAGGAGAAGAAAAAACAAGCGGTCAGGAACAGGTGGCACGGGACATTTCATTGGGGGTTCCCAGAGACAAAGCGGGGAGGTGTGAGAGGGTGAAACAGATGATGAGGCACAAGTGTGTGGTGAGGGCCTGCTATTAGGCTTACGCAGGGGGAGATGATGTAAGCTACACGGAAGTCTACATCGATGAGGATGCAAATCGGAAAGATATAGGATGTTCTGATGCAGGGTTGCGGCAATAAATTCACCTAAAAGCAAAAAAAAATCCAAAATGGGGTCCAGAATGACGGCATAAAGCTTTGGGGCTGAAAGAGATTAGAGAAGGTGAACTTCCAAGGCTGGAAAATCACCTCAAAATGCGTACTGATGCTACAGAAAGGTAGACCCTTCCAAATAGATGAAGAGGAATACTACCCACAGAACATGCTGCCTGCTAAACCCATGCACCCACGGAAAAGGTTACCGTCCAGGATGTTACTACTAATCACCTTCACGAATAATCCAAACAGGCCCACGTGTTCCCAAGCTCAGGCAAAAGGTTGGTCCAAAAGTCCACTTCAGGGCCGGCCCTGTGGCGGAGCGGGTAAGTGCCCACGTTCCGCTTGGCCGGCCCAGGCCTCACTGTTTCACCTCACGGGTGCAGATCACATTAGCAGTGTTAGGACATACAGATTTCATGGTACGGTGCGGACAGGGATCATAAACTAAGTAGCAATGGTGAGGTCACGTTATCAATACGCACCAGAAAAAGAACCGTGAGGCTTTTACAATCCATGAACGCATCTGGTACACTTCCCCAGAGGAAGAAGGAAGGAAAACATGGGACCTGCCAAGGTGGAATCGGCAGAGTGCTAGGAGATGGCACGATCATTGCGCATCAGAGGACTGCCCGGGCAACTTCAACTTGGGAGGGAGTCCAGGACTTTCTCTGGGGAACGTCCACCCACTTGGCCATCTACATGAAATGTAAGAGGTAAAACCCAGGATAATCTTACAGGACAGAAACCAGTGTCTAGAGAGAATGTAGCAGGCCTTCCAAAGTTCGAGGAGCAAGACAGAAACCGACAAGAAATCGAGAAAAAGGAAAACTATCCTACCAGGAAAGGGTGAGGAGTCGGACTGGCCTGAGATGGCTCTGAAACTCTGTGTGCACGCAGGCTGTCAGGACAACTTCGAATTTTGAGGTTGTTTATGACATCACGAGGATCATGTCCGCCAAGATGGCCGCACGGTTACAGACTGAGGATTGGCCTAGGCTAGGCTATTACAGGGAGGGATACCCAGAAACAGCTTTGAGAAACAGAAAGCGGACACAGAAACTGGAAGACATAAAACAGACGCTGATTCGAGGGGTAAGAAAGGAATCCTTGGCAAGAAGCGAGAATAGAGGGACAAGCCCCGAGAGGAGAACGTTGTCATCTATTCAAGTCTATGGGGAGGCCATGCTGATTCAAGCTTGCAACTTGATTGGAAGCAAGAGGCCGGACTTGGGCCTTATCAGACCTACGTGGTCCTTCTGCCTTAAGCATAAGCCAAAGTCAAGAATGAGGTCTTGAGGACGTTGAAGAGAAGACTCGATGCCTCCTTTCCTAGGCCCCTGGCATTCTTTGCAGATCAGTCTCACTTTCCATAGCTCTGGCGTCACGGGGGCCCACCGGGTACATGCTAATGTGTCCCAAGAGATGTCTTGGAAGCCTTGAAGCAATGCAGCCCCGTCACGCTTGGGCTACGTCTCTTTGTTTGGAAGTGCTCTACAAGGGTGCTGAAAAGCACCCTTTTCCACAGGGCTTCGTTCCTTCGTGAAGGCTGCCCTCCCAGGCTAGTGTGCTCAGTTTGCCTCCATCGAAATTCTCTCCCCCTACCTCTTGCCGTAGAAGGATTATTGATTATGTGTTTAGACACCACATGTAAGGAAGTGGGCTGAAAATGAGAACATTACAATTCTGTTTCAAGAAAAATAAACAGGCCAGGGCTGAGGATGTAAGGCAAACAAATGGCACAGCCTATAGAAATAAACTAAGCCCGTATCTAGACGGCACCTGGGGGAACGTTCCAGGATCAGGGGTGAAGTTCGACACTTCCCAAATCCGGAAAGGAGACAGAAAAATATCTTTCCTGGAGAGAGGGATTCATCAGATTCGTCTAATTTGTCTTGGAAACATTGTGTCCGTGAAGGGGGATGCCAGGACCACCTCGAGTTTGGAGTTTCTGACCTCAGGATGTCAAACCAACCCAGATGACCACGTGTTCCCAGTGCTTAGTTTGACCCAGGCTAGGACAGCAAAGACTCCTTCAAGTGACCGGTGCAAATTCAAAGACAACAACCAAGAGTCACGAAAGCACTCACACCTCGGCCTAGAGAACATACGGTGATTCCAGAAATGCCAAATGAATCACTTGGAATGAAGGGGAACGGACTGATAAGCATGTCTAAGGGGGAGAGCTGAGAAATACCATGACGATTCTCCTATGGAAAAGAGACAAAGGTCCCAGAAAATGGAAGGCGAACAGAAATCACCCCTGGATAATCCACAATGAAAGATGATGTCCGTCTTTAGACAGACTCTGCTGGAACGTTTGAAAGGCAGAGAAATTCACAAGCCAAAAGACGGCAGCGAAGGTCAAGCCTGGGCTAAGTGGTAAGGGTGAGTTAGGAGACTGCTCCAAGCGGGCCAGGAAACCGTGTGTCCGTGGAGCTTGCCGGGACAGCAGAGACACGATTATGACCAATCCTCCGACATCGCAGTGGACCCGAAAAACAACCTGGCCTCATCTACACAGTGCCAGAGTTGGGCTCAAGTAGCATATTCAAGTCCCATTGCCCTCAACTGCAGGTTGCCAACGGAACATGAAAGGGGCCGGCCGGTGGTGCAGCGGTGAGGTCCGCACCTTCTGGGTCGGTGGCCCGGGGTGGGCCGGGTGGACCCTCGGGTGAGCCTGCTCACCACTGCTTCAGGCATTCTGGGGCAGGCGTCCGAGGTAGTGTAGAGGCAGATGGGAAGGGACGTTAGACAGGGCCAGACTTCCACAGCAAATACAGGAGCATTGCCAGCAGATGTGAGCTCAGCGATGCACTTCTGCCAGAACAAAACCGATTCAAAGTTGCAAAGCATAGAGAAACTGAAGCTGAAAAGAAAAAGTGAACAACTGCATGCCAGTGAGAAGGATGAGATCTCTATGAAGAAACTTAGCAAAACAGGTGAAAGCCATGGCAATAGAAAACTAACAAACGTTGGGGGACAGAAGTTCAAGAAGACACAAGGAGAAAGAAGGAGATTCCAGGATCTAGGAGTGGAAGCATCAACACACTGGAGACGTCCCTACCGGAGCAAGGAATCTCTGGATTCCATGCAATCCCAGTCAAAGTTGCAGCAATGTTTCCCACAGAGACAGAAGAGGGAATCCTAAAGCTTCTAGCCAGCAACAAGAGACCCTGACTAGGCAAAGGAATCCTCAGGAAAACGAAAAAAGCAGGACGTGGCACACTTTCCGATTTCAACATATAGGACGAAGCACTAGGTACCGAGACGGCACAGTCTGGGCCCCAAAAGAGGCACACAGACCCATGCAACAGAATCGAGAACCCAGAGCCCAACTCAAACGTACATGGACAGCCCATTTTCGACCAGGCAGCCAAGAGGAGACAGCGGAGAAAGGAGAGTCTCTACCATAAACGGTGCTGGGAAGCCTGCACAGCCACATGGAACACAACGAGAGTACACCATGATGTTACACCTGGCACACACACCACCTGAAATGGATCAAAGCCTTGAATGGCAGACTTGAAACCGTGAACCTTGTAGCAGAAGACCTAGGCAGAGTGCTCTTTGCCATCGGTCTGAGCCGCCTGTTTGGAAGAAGCAAGTCCGACTGGGCCAGGGCAACCAAGTCAACAAGAAACCAACGGGACCACGTCAAATGCGGACGCTTCTGCCCAGTGAAGGAAACCATCGACTGAATGCAAAGATAGCACAACGACTGGGGGAGGATGTTTGCAAACCACACATCGGACAAGGGGTGAAAAGCCCAAAGATGCAATCAACTCGCACGTCCCCACAGGAAAAAAACAACAACAAGCCAATGAAAACCTGGGCAGAAGATGGAACCGGAGATTTCTGCCAAGAAGATCGAAAGAGGGCCAACGGGTGCATGAACACTTGTTCACCGTCATTAAGTCTCAGGCCAATGCAAATGCAAACTGCAAGGGCACAGCAGCTCACTGTGGTCAGAATGGCTATAAGGAAGCAGACAGGAAGCCACAAGTGTCAGAGAGGAGGTGGAGAGAAGGGAAGCCTCCTGCACCGTTGGTGGGAGTGCAGACCGGTGCAGCCACTACGCCAAGCGGTGTGGAACTGCCTCAGAACTTGAAGAATCCATGTCCCATATGATCCAGCTATTCCTCTGCGGCGTGTTGATCCAAAGAACTCGGAAACACTCCTGCCTAAAGACATGTGCACCGCTGAGTTCACCACAGCGTCGCTCCCACTACCCAAGACTTGGAAGCCTCCCTGGAGCCCAGCAAGGGACGAGTGCAGAAGGAAGATGGGATATAGCCACGCAATGGCATACCAGTCAGCCGGAACCAAGGATGCAATCCAGCCACTTGTGACCACCAGAATGGCTGTGAGGGTTTTAGGGAAGTGAAACAAGCCCCAGGGAGCAAGGCAAGTACCGTAGGACCTCACTTAAGAGGAGAAGAAAAAACAAGCGGTCAGGAACAGGTGGCACGGGACATTTGATTGGGGGTTCCCAGAGACAAAGCGGGGAGGTGTGAGAGGGTGAAACAGATGATGAGGCACAAGAGTGTGCTGAGGGCCTGCTACTAGGCTTACGCAGGGGGAGATGATGTAAGCTACACGGAAGTCTACATCGATGAGGATGCAAATCGGAAAGATATAGGATGTTCTAATGCAGGGTTGCGGCAATAAATTCACCTAAAAGCAAAAAAAAATCCAAAATGGGGTCCAGAGTGACGGCATAAAGCTTTGGGGCTGAAAGAGATTAGAGAAGGTGAACTTCCAAGGCTGGAAAATCACCTCAAAATGCGTACTGATGCTACAGAAAGGTAGACCCTTCCAAATAGATGAAGAGGAATACTACCCACAGAACATGCTGCCTGCTAAACCCATGCACCCACGGAAAAGGTTACCGTCCAGGATGTTACTACTAATCACCTTCACGAATAATCCAAACAGGCCCACGTGTTCCCAAGCTCAGGCAAAAGGTTGGTCCAAAAGTCCACTTCAGGGCCGGCCCTGTGGCGGAGCGGGTAAGTGCCCACGTTCCGCTTGGCCGGCCCAGGCCTCACTGTTTCAGATCACGGGTGCAGATCACATTAGCAGTGTTAGCACATACAGATTTCATGGTACGGTGCGGACAGGGATCATAAACTAAGTAGCAATGGTGAGGTCACGTTATCAATACGCACCAGAAAAAGAACCGTGAGGCTTTTACAATCCATGAACGCATCTGGTACACTTCCCCAGAGGAAGAAGGAAGGAAAACATGGGACCTGCCAAGGTGGAATCGGCAGAGTGCTAGGAGATGGCACGATCATTGCGCATCAGAGGACTGCCCGGGCAACTTCAACTTGGGAGGGAGTCCAGGACTTTCTCTGGGGAACGTCCACCCACTTGGCCATCTACATGAAATGTAAGAGGTAAAACCCAGGATAATCTTACAGGACAGAAACCAGTGTCTAGAGAGAATGTAGCAGGCCTTCCAAAGTTCGAGGAGCAAGACAGAAACCGACAAGAAATCGAGAAAAAGGAAAACTATCCTACCAGGAAAGGGTGAGGAGTCGGACTGGCCTGAGATGGCTCTGAAACTCTGTGTGCACACAGGCTGTCAGGACAACTTCGAATTTTGAGGTTGTTTATGACATCACGAGGATCATGTCCGCCAAGATGGCCGCACGGTTACAGACTGAGGATTGGCCTAGGCTAGGCTATTACAGGGAGGGATACCCAGAAACAGCTTTGAGAAACAGAAAGCGGACACAGAAACTGGAAGACATAAAACAGACGCTGATTCGAGGGGTAAGAAAGGAATCCTTGGCAAGAAGCGAGAATAGAGGGACAAGCCCCGAGAGGAGAACGTTGTCATCTATTCAAGTCTATGGGGAGGCCATGCTGATTCAAGCTTGCAACTTGATTGGAAGCAAGAGGCCGGACTTGGGCCTTATCAGACCTACGTGGTCCTTCTGCCTTAAGCATAAGCCAAAGTCAAGAATGAGGTCTTGAGGACGTTGAAGAGAAGACTCGATGCCTCCTTTCCTAGGCCCCTGGCATTCTTTGCAGATCAGTCTCACTTTCCATAGCTCTGGCGTCACGGGGGCCCACCGGGTACATGCTAATGTGTCCCAAGAGATGTCTTGGAAGCCTTGAAGCAATGCAGCCCCGTCACGCTTGGGCTACGTCTCTTTGTTTGGAAGTGCTCTACAAGGGTGCTGAAAAGCACCCTTTTCCACAGGGCTTCGTTCCTTCGTGAAGGCTGCCCTCCCAGGCTAGTGTGCTCAGTTTGCCTCCATCGAAATTCTCTCCCCCTACCTCTTGCCGTAGAAGGATTATTGATTATGTGTTTTGACACCACATGTAAGGAAGTGGGCTGAAAATGAGAACATTACAATTCTGTTTCAAGAAAAATAAACAGGCCAGGGCTGAGGATGTAAGGCAAACAAATGGCACAGCCTATAGAAATAAACTGAGCCCGTATCTAGACGGCACCTGGGGGAACGTTCCAGGATCAGGGGTGAAGTTCGACACTTCCCAAATCCGGAAAGGAGACAGAAAAATATCTTTCCTGGAGAGAGGGATTCATCAGATTCGTCTAATTTGTCTTGGAAACATTGTGTCCGTGAAGGGGGATGCCAGGACCACCTCGAGTTTGGAGTTTCTGACCTCAGGATGTCAAACCAACCCAGATGACCACGTGTTCGCAGTGCTTACTTTGACCCAGGCTAGGACAGCAAAGACTCCTTCAAGTGACCGGTGCAAATTCAAAGACAACAACCAAGAGTCACGAAAGCACTCACACCTCGGCCTAGAGAACATACGGTGATTCCAGAAATGCCAAATGAATCACTTGGAATGAAGGGGAACGGACTGATAAGCATGTCTAAGGGGGAGAGCTGAGAAATACCATGACGATTCTCCTATGGAAAAGAGACAAAGGTCCCAGAAAATGGAAGGCGAACAGAAATCACCCCTGGATAATCCACAATGAAAGATGATGTCCGTCTTTAGACAGACTCTGCTGGAACGTTTGAAAGGCAGAGAAATTCACAAGCCAAAAGACGGCAGCGAAGGTCAAGCCTGGGCTAAGTGGTAAGGGTGAGTTAGGAGACTGCTCCAAGCGGGCCAGGAAACCGTGTGTCCGTGGAGCTTGCCGGGACAGCAGAGACACGATTATGACCAATCCTCCGACATCGCAGTGGACCCGAAAAACAACCTGGCCTCATCTACACAGTGCCAGAGTTGGGCTCAAGTAGCATATTCAAGTCCCATTGCCCTCAACTGCAGGTTGCCAACGGAACATGAAAGGGGCCGGCCGGTGGTGCAGCGGTGAGGTCCGCACCTTCTGGGTCGGTGGCCCGGGGTGGGCCGGGTGGACCCTCGGGTGAGCCTGCTCACCACTGCTTCAGGCATTCTGGGGCAGGCGTCCGAGGTAGTGTAGAGGCAGATGGGAAGGGACGTTAGACAGGGCCAGACTTCCACAGCAAATACAGGAGCATTGCCAGCAGATGTGAGCTCAGCGATGCACTTCTGCCAGAACAAAACCGATTCAAAGTTGCAAAGCATAGAGAAACTGAAGCTGAAAAGAAAAAGTGAACAACTGCATGCCAGTGAGAAGGATGAGATCTCTATGAAGAAACTTAGCAAAACAGGTGAAAGCCATGGCAATAGAAAACTAACAAACGTTGGGGGACAGAAGTTCAAGAAGACACAAGGAGAAAGAAGGAGATTCCAGGATCTAGGAGTGGAAGCATCAACACACTGGAGACGTCCCTACCGGAGCAAGGAATCTCTGGATTCCATGCAATCCCAGTCAAAGTTGCAGCAATGTTTCCCACAGAGACAGAAGAGGGAATCCTAAAGCTTCTAGCCAGCAACAAGAGACCCTGACTAGGCAAAGGAATCCTCAGGAAAACGAAAAAAGCAGGACGTGGCACACTTTCCGATTTCAACATATAGGACGAAGCACTAGGTACCGAGACGGCACAGTCTGGGCCCCAAAACAGGCACACAGACCCATGCAACAGAATCGAGAACCCAGAGCCCAACTCAAACGTACATGGACAGCCCATTTTCGACCAGGCAGCCAAGAGGAGACAGCGGAGAAAGGAGAGTCTCTACCATAAACGGTGCTGGGAAGCCTGCACAGCCACATGGAACACAACGAGAGTACACCATGATGTTACACCTGGCACACACACCACCTGAAATGGATCAAAGCCTTGAATGGCAGACTTGAAACCGTGAACCTTGTAGCAGAAGACCTAGGCAGAGTGCTCTTTGCCATCGGTCTGAGCCGCCTGTTTGGAAGAAGCAAGTCCGACTGGGCCAGGGCAACCAAGTCAACAAGAAACCAACGGGACCACGTCAAATGCGGACGCTTCTGCCCAGTGAAGGAAACCATCGACTGAATGCAAAGATAGCACAACGACTGGGGGAGGATGTTTGCAAACCACACATCGGACAAGGGGTGAAAAGCCCAAAGATGCAATCAACTCGCACGTCCCCACAGGAAAAAAACAACAACAAGCCAATGAAAACCTGGGCAGAAGATGGAACCGGAGATTTCTGCCAAGAAGATCGAAAGAGGGCCAACGGGTGCATGAACACTTGTTCACCGTCATTAAGTCTCAGGCCAATGCAAATGCAAACTGCAAGGGCACAGCAGCTCACTGTGGTCAGAATGGCTATAAGGAAGCAGACAGGAAGCCACAAGTGTCAGAGAGGAGGTGGAGAGAAGGGAAGCCTCCTGCACCGTTGGTGGGAGTGCAGACCGGTGCAGCCACTACGCCAAGCGGTGTGGAACTGCCTCAGAACTTGAAGAATCCATGTCCCATATGATCCAGCTATTCCTCTGCGGCGTGTTGATCCAAAGAACTCGGAAACACTCCTGCCTAAAGACATGTGCACCGCTGAGTTCACCACAGCGTCGCTCCCACTACCCAAGACTTGGAAGCCTCCCTGGAGCCCAGCAAGGGACGAGTGCAGAAGGAAGATGGGCTATAGCCACGCAATGGCATACCAGTCAGCCGGAACCAAGGATGCAATCCAGCCACTTGTGACCACCAGAATGGCTGTGAGGGTTTTAGGGAAGTGAAACAAGCCCCAGGGAGCAAGGCAAGTACCGTAGGACCTCACTTAAGAGGAGAAGAAAAAACAAGCGGTCAGGAACAGGTGGCACGGGACATTTGATTGGGGGTTCCCAGAGACAAAGCGGGGAGGTGTGAGAGGGTGAAACAGATGATGAGGCACAAGAGTGTGCTGAGGGCCTGTTATTAGGCTTACGCAGGGGGAGATGATGTAAGCTACACGGAAGTCTACATCGATGAGGATGCAAATCGGAAAGATATAGGATGTTCTAATGCAGGGTTGCGGCAATAAATTCACCTAAAAGCAAAAAAAAATCCAAAATGGGGTCCAGAGTGACGGCATAAAGCTTTGGGGCTGAAAGAGATTAGAGAAGGTGAACTTCCAAGGCTGGAAAATCACCTCAAAATGCGTACTGATGCTACAGAAAGGTAGACCCTTCCAAATAGATGAAGAGGAATACTACCCACAGAACATGCTGCCTGCTAAACCCATGCACCCACGGAAAAGGTTACCGTCCAGGATGTTACTACTAATCACCTTCACGAATAATCCAAACAGGCCCACGTGTTCCCAAGCTCAGGCAAAAGGTTGGTCCAAAAGTCCACTTCAGGGCCGGCCCTGTGGCGGAGCGGGTAAGTGCCCACGTTCCGCTTGGCCGGCCCAGGCCTCACTGTTTCAGATCACGGGTGCAGATCACATTAGCAGTGTTAGCACATACAGATTTCATGGTACGGTGCGGACAGGGATCATAAACTAAGTAGCAATGGTGAGGTCACGTTATCAATACGCACCAGAAAAAGAACCGTGAGGCTTTTACAATCCATGAACGCATCTGGTACACTTCCCCAGAGGAAGAAGGAAGGAAAACATGGGACCTGCCAAGGTGGAATCGGCAGAGTGCTAGGAGATGGCACGATCATTGCGCATCAGAGGACTGCCCGGGCAACTTCAACTTGGGAGGGAGTCCAGGACTTTCTCTGGGGAACGTCCACCCACTTGGCCATCTACATGAAATGTAAGAGGTAAAACCCAGGATAATCTTACAGGACAGAAACCAGTGTCTAGAGAGAATGTAGCAGGCCTTCCAAAGTTCGAGGAGCAAGACAGAAACCGACAAGAAATCGAGAAAAAGGAAAACTATCCTACCAGGAAAGGGTGAGGAGTCGGACTGGCCTGAGATGGCTCTGAAACTCTGTGTGCACGCAGGTTGTCAGGACAACTTCGAATTTTGAGGTTGTTTATGACATCACGAGGATCATGTCCGCCAAGATGGCCGCACGGTTACAGACTGAGGATTGGCCTAGGCTAGGCTATTACAGGGAGGGATACCCAGAAACAGCTTTGAGAAACAGAAAGCGGACACAGAAACTGGAAGACATAAAACAGACGCTGATTCGAGGGGTAAGAAAGGAATCCTTGGCAAGAAGCGAGAATAGAGGGACAAGCCCCGAGAGGAGAACGTTGTCATCTATTCAAGTCTATGGGGAGGCCATGCTGATTCAAGCTTGCAACTTGATTGGAAGCAAGAGGCCGGACTTGGGCCTTATCAGACCTACGTGGTCCTTCTGCCTTAAGCATAAGCCAAAGTCAAGAATGAGGTCTTGAGGACGTTGAAGAGAAGACTCGATGCCTCCTTTCCTAGGCCCCTGGCATTCTTTGCAGATCAGTCTCACTTTCCATAGCTCTGGCGTCACGGGGGCCCACCGGGTACATGCTAATGTGTCCCAAGAGATGTCTTGGAAGCCTTGAAGCAATGCAGCCCCGTCACGCTTGGGCTACGTCTCTTTGTTTGGAAGTGCTCTACAAGGGTGCTGAAAAGCACCCTTTTCCACAGGGCTTCGTTCCTTCGTGAAGGCTGCCCTCCCAGGCTAGTGTGCTCAGTTTGCCTCCATCGAAATTCTCTCCCCCTACCTCTTGCCGTAGAAGGATTATTGATTATGTGTTTAGACACCACATGTAAGGAAGTGGGCTGAAAATGAGAACATTACAATTCTGTTTCAAGAAAAATAAACAGGCCAGGGCTGAGGATGTAAGGCAAACAAATGGCACAGCCTATAGAAATAAACTGAGCCCGTATCTAGACGGCACCTGGGGGAACGTTCCAGGATCAGGGGTGAAGTTCGACACTTCCCAAATCCGGAAAGGAGACAGAAAAATATCTTTCCTGGAGAGAGGGATTCATCAGATTCGTCTAATTTGTCTTGGAAACATTGTGTCCGTGAAGGGGGATGCCAGGACCACCTCGAGTTTGGAGTTTCTGACCTCAGGATGTCAAACCAACCCAGATGACCACGTGTTCGCAGTGCTTAGTTTGACCCAGGCTAGGACAGCAAAGACTCCTTCAAGTGACCGGTGCAAATTCAAAGACAACAACCAAGAGTCACGAAAGCACTCACACCTCGGCCTAGAGAACATACGGTGATTCCAGAAATGCCAAATGAATCACTTGGAATGAAGGGGAACGGACTGATAAGCATGTCTAAGGGGGAGAGCTGAGAAATACCATGACGATTCTCCTATGGAAAAGAGACAAAGGTCCCAGAAAATGGAAGGCGAACAGAAATCACCCCTGGATAATCCACAATGAAAGATGATGTCCGTCTTTAGACAGACTCTGCTGGAACGTTTGAAAGGCAGAGAAATTCACAAGCCAAAAGACGGCAGCGAAGGTCAAGCCTGGGCTAAGTGGGAAGGGTGAGTTAGGAGACTGCTCCAAGCGGGCCAGGAAACCGTGTGTCCGTGGAGCTTGCCGGGACAGCAGAGACACGATTATGACCAATCCTCCGACATCGCAGTGGACCCGAAAAACAACCTGGCCTCATCTACACAGTGCCAGAGTTGGGCTCAAGTAGCATATTCAAGTCCCATTGCCCTCAACTGCAGGTTGCCAACGGAACATGAAAGGGGCCGGCCGGTGGTGCAGCGGTGAGGTCCGCACCTTCTGGGTCGGTGGCCCGGGGTGGGCCGGGTGGACCCTCGGGTGAGCCTGCTCACCACTGCTTCAGGCATTCTGGGGCAGGCGTCCGAGGTAGTGTAGAGGCAGATGGGAAGGGACGTTAGACAGGGCCAGACTTCCACAGCAAATACAGGAGCATTGCCAGCAGATGTGAGCTCAGCGATGCACTTCTGCCAGAACAAAACCGATTCAAAGTTGCAAAGCATAGAGAAACTGAAGCTGAAAAGAAAAAGTGAACAACTGCATGCCAGTGAGAAGGATGAGATCTCTATGAAGAAACTTAGCAAAACAGGTGAAAGCCATGGCAATAGAAAACTAACAAACGTTGGGGGACAGAAGTTCAAGAAGACACAAGGAGAAAGAAGGAGATTCCAGGATCTAGGAGTGGAAGCATCAACACACTGGAGACGTCCCTACTGGAGCAAGGAATCTCTGGATTCCATGCAATCCCAGTCAAAGTTGCAGCAATGTTTCCCACAGAGACAGAAGAGGGAATCCTAAAGCTTCTAGCCAGCAACAAGAGACCCTGACTAGGCAAAGGAATCCTCAGGAAAACGAAAAAAGCAGGACGTGGCACACTTTCCGATTTCAACATATAGGACGAAGCACTAGGTACCGAGACGGCACAGTCTGGGCCCCAAAACAGGCACACAGACCCATGCAACAGAATCGAGAACCCAGAGCCCAACTCAAACGTACATGGACAGCCCATTTTCGACCAGGCAGCCAAGAGGAGACAGCGGAGAAAGGAGAGTCTCTACCATAAACGGTGCTGGGAAGCCTGCACAGCCACATGGAACACAACGAGAGTACACCATGATGTTACACCTGGCACACACACCACCTGAAATGGATCAAAGCCTTGAATGGCAGACTTGAAACCGTGAACCTTGTAGCAGAAGACCTAGGCAGAGTGCTCTTTGCCATCGGTCTGAGCCGCCTGTTTGGAAGAAGCAAGTCCGACTGGGCCAGGGCAACCAAGTCAACAAGAAACCAACGGGACCACGTCAAATGCGGACGCTTCTGCCCAGTGAAGGAAACCATCGACTGAATGCAAAGATAGCACAACGACTGGGGGAGGATGTTTGCAAACCACACATCGGACAAGGGGTGAAAAGCCCAAAGATGCAATCAACTCGCACGTCCCCACAGGAAAAAAACAACAACAAGCCAATGAAAACCTGGGCAGAAGATGGAACCGGAGATTTCTGCCAAGAAGATCGAAAGAGGGCCAACGGGTGCATGAACACTTGTTCACCGTCATGAAGTCTCAGGCCAATGCAAATGCAAACTGCAAGGGCACAGCAGCTCACTGTGGTCAGAATGGCTATAAGGAAGCAGACAGGAAGCCACAAGTGTCAGAGAGGAGGTGGAGAGAAGGGAAGCCTCCTGCACCGTTGGTGGGAGTGCAGACCGGTGCAGCCACTACGCCAAGCGGTGTGGAACTGCCTCAGAACTTGAAGAATCCATGTCCCATATGATCCAGCTATTCCTCTGCGGCGTGTTGATCCAAAGAACTCGGAAACACTCCTGCCTAAAGACATGTGCACCGCTGAGTTCACCACAGCGTCGCTCCCACTACCCAAGACTTGGAAGCCTCCCTGGAGCCCAGCAAGGGACGAGTGCAGAAGGAAGATGGGCTATAGCCACGCAATGGCATACCAGTCAGCCGGAACCAAGGATGCAATCCAGCCACTTGTGACCACCAGAATGGCTGTGAGGGTTTTAGGGAAGTGAAACAAGCCCCAGGGAGCAAGGCAAGTACCGTAGGACCTCACTTAAGAGGAGAAGAAAAAACAAGCGGTCAGGAACAGGTGGCACGGGACATTTGATTGGGGGTTCCCAGAGACAAAGCGGGGAGGTGTGAGAGGGTGAAACAGATGATGAGGCACAAGTGTGTGGTGAGGGCCTGCTATTAGGCTTACGCAGGGGAAGATGATGTAAGCTACACGGAAGTCTACATCGATGAGGATGCAAATCGGAAAGATATAGGATGTTCTAATGCAGGGTTGCGGCAATAAATTCACCTAAAAGCAAAAAAAAATCCAAAATGGGGTCCAGAATGACGGCATAAAGCTTTGGGGCTGAAAGAGATTAGAGAAGGTGAACTTCCAAGGCTGGAAAATCACCTCAAAATGCGTACTGATGCTACAGAAAGGTAGACCCTTCCAAATAGATGAAGAGGAATACTACCCACAGAACATGCTGCCTGCTAAACCCATGCACCCACGGAAAAGGTTACCGTCCAGGATGTTACTACTAATCACCTTCACGAATAATCCAAACAGGCCCACGTGTTCCCAAGCTCAGGCAAAAGGTTGGTCCAAAAGTCCACTTCAGGGCCGGCCCTGTGGTGGAGCGGGTAAGTGCCCACGTTCCGCTTGGCCGGCCCAGGCCTCACTGTTTCAGATCACGGGTGCAGATCACATTAGCAGTGTTAGGACATACAGATTTCATGGTACGGTGCGGACAGTGATCATAAACTAAGTAGCAATGGTGAGGTCACGTTATCAATACGCACCAGAAAAAGAACCGTGAGGCTTTTACAATCCATGAACGCATCTGGTACACTTCCCCAGAGGAAGAAGGAAGGAAAACATGGGACCTGCCAAGGTGGAATCGGCAGAGTGCTAGGAGATGGCACGATCATTGCGCATCAGAGGACTGCCCGGGCAACTTCAACTTGGGAGGGAGTCCAGGACTTTCTCTGGGGAACGTCCACCCACTTGGCCATCTACATGAAATGTAAGAGGTAAAACCCAGGATAATCTTACAGGACAGAAACCAGTGTCTAGAGAGAATGTAGCAGGCCTTCCAAAGTTCGAGGAGCAAGACAGAAACCGACAAGAAATCGAGAAAAAGGAAAACTATCCTACCAGGAAAGGGTGAGGAGTCGGACTGGCCTGAGATGGCTCTGAAACTCTGTGTGCACGCAGGTTGTCAGGACAACTTCGAATTTTGAGGTTGTTTATGACATCACGAGGATCATGTCCGCCAAGATGGCCGCACGGTTACAGACTGAGGATTGGCCTAGGCTAGGCTATTACAGGGAGGGATACCCAGAAACAGCTTTGAGAAACAGAAAGCGGACACAGAAACTGGAAGACATAAAACAGACGCTGATTCGAGGGGTAAGAAAGGAATCCTTGGCAAGAAGCGAGAATAGAGGGACAAGCCCCGAGAGGAGAACGTTGTCATCTATTCAAGTCTATGGGGAGGCCATGCTGATTCAAGCTTGCAACTTGATTGGAAGCAAGAGGCCGGACTTGGGCCTTATCAGACCTACGTGGTCCTTCTGCCTTAAGCATAAGCCAAAGTCAAGAATGAGGTCTTGAGGACGTTGAAGAGAAGAGTCGATGCCTCCTTTCCTAGGCCCCTGGCATTCTTTGCAGATCAGTCTCACTTTCCATAGCTCTGGCGTCACGGGGGCCCACCGGGTACATGCTAATGTGTCCCAAGAGATGTCTTGGAAGCCTTGAAGGAATGGAGCCCCGTCACGCTTGGGCTACGTCTCTTTGTTTGGAAGTGCTCTACAAGGGTGCTGAAAAGCACCCTTTTCCACAGGGCTTCGTTCCTTCGTGAAGGCTGCCCTCCCAGGCTAGTGTGCTCAGTTTGCCTCCATCGAAATTCTCTCCCCCTACCTCTTGCCGTAGAAGGATTATGGATTATGTGTTTTGACACCACATGTAAGGAAGTGGGCTGAAAATGAGAACATTACAATTCTGTTTCAAGAAAAATAAACAGGCCAGGGCTGAGGATGTAAGGCAAACAAATGGCACAGCCTATAGAAATAAAGTAAGCCCGTATCTAGACGGCACCTGGGGGAACGTTCCAGGATCAGGGGTGAAGTTCGACACTTCCCAAATCCGGAAAGGAGACAGAAAAATATCTTTCCTGGAGAGAGGGATTCATCAGATTCGTCTAATTTGTCTTGGAAACATTGTGTCCGTGAAGGGGGATGCCAGGACCACCTCGAGTTTGGAGTTTCTGACCTCAGGATGTCAAACCAACCCAGATGACCACGTGTTCCCAGTGCTTACTTTGACCCAGGCTAGGACAGCAAAGACTCCTTCAAGTGACCGGTGCAAATTCAAAGACAACAACCAAGAGTCACGAAAGCACTCACACCTCGGCCTAGAGAACATACGGTGATTCCAGAAATGCCAAATGAATCACTTGGAATGAAGGGGAACGGACTGATAAGCATGTCTAAGGGGGAGAGCTGAGAAATACCATGACGATTCTCCTATGGAAAAGAGACAAAGGTCCCAGAAAATGGAAGGCGAACAGAAATCACCCCTGGATAATCCACAATGAAAGATGATGTCCGTCTTTAGACAGACTCTGCTGGAACGTTTGAAAGGCAGAGAAATTCACAAGCCAAAAGACGGCAGCGAAGGTCAAGGCTGGGCTAAGTGGGAAGGGTGAGTTAGGAGACTGCTCCAAGCGGGCCAGGAAACCGTGTGTCCGTGGAGCTTGCCGGGACAGCAGAGACACGATTATGACCAATCCTCCGACATCGCAGTGGACCCGAAAAACAACCTGGCCTCATCTACACAGTGCCAGAGTTGGGCTCAAGTAGCATATTCAAGTCCCATTGCCCTCAACTGCAGGTTGCCAACGGAACATGAAAGGGGCCGGCCGGTGGTGCAGCGGTGAGGTCCGCACCTTCTGGGTCGGTGGCCCGGGGTGGGCCGGGTGGACCCTCGGGTGAGCCTGCTCACCACTGCTTCAGGCATTCTGGGGCAGGCGTCCGAGGTAGTGTAGAGGCAGATGGGAAGGGACGTTAGACAGGGCCAGACTTCCACAGCAAATACAGGAGCATTGCCAGCAGATGTGAGCTCAGCGATGCACTTCTGCCAGAACAAAACCGATTCAAAGTTGCAAAGCATAGAGAAACTGAAGCTGAAAAGAAAAAGTGAACAACTGCATGCCAGTGAGAAGGATGAGATCTCTATGAAGAAACTTAGCAAAACAGGTGAAAGCCATGGCAATGGAAAACTAACAAACGTTGGGGGACAGAAGTTCAAGAAGACACAAGGAGAAAGAAGGAGATTCCAGGATCTAGGAGTGGAAGCATCAACACACTGGAAACGTCCCTACCGGAGCAAGGAATCTCTGGATTCCATGCAATCCCAGTCAAAGTTGCAGCAATGTTTCCCACAGAGACAGAAGAGGGAATCCTAAAGCTTCTAGCCAGCAACAAGAGACCCTGACTAGGCAATGGAATCCTCAGGAAAACGAAAAAAGCAGGACGTGGCACACTTTCCGATTTCAACATATAGGACGAAGCACTAGGTACCGAGACGGCACAGTCTGGGCCCCAAAACAGGCACACAGACCCATGCAACAGAATCGAGAACCCAGAGCCCAACTCAAACGTACATGGACAGCCCATTTTCGACCAGGCAGCCAAGAGGAGACAGCGGAGAAAGGAGAGTCTCTACCATAAACGGTGCTGGGAAGCCTGCACAGCCACATGGAACACAACGAGAGTACACCATGATGTTACACCTGGCACACACACCACCTGAAATGGATCAAAGCCTTGAATGGCAGACTTGAAACCGTGAACCTTGTAGCAGAAGACCTAGGCAGAGTGCTCTTTGCCATCGGTCTGAGCCGCCTGTTTGGAAGAAGCAAGTCCGACTGGGCCAGGGCAACCAAGTCAACAAGAAACCAACGGGACCACGTCAAATGCGGACGCTTCTGCCCAGTGAAGGAAACCATCGACTGAATGCAAAGATAGCACAACGACTGGGGGAGGATGTTTGCAAACCACACATCGGACAAGGGGTGAAAAGCCCAAAGATGCAATCAACTCGCACGTCCCCACAGGAAAAAAACAACAACAAGCCAATGAAAACCTGGGCAGAAGATGGAACCGGAGATTTCTGCCAAGAAGATCGAAAGAGGGCCAACGGGTGCATGAACACTTGTTCACCGTCATTAAGTCTCAGGCCAATGCAAATGCAAACTGCAAGGGCACAGCAGCTCACTGTGGTCAGAATGGCTATAAGGAAGCAGACAGGAAGCCACAAGTGTCAGAGAGGAGGTGGAGAGAAGGGAAGCCTCCTGCACCGTTGGTGGGAGTGCAGACCGGTGCAGCCACTACGCCAAGCGGTGTGGAACTGCCTCAGAACTTGAAGAATCCATGTCCCATATGATCCAGCTATTCCTCTGCGGCGTGTTGATCCAAAGAACTCGGAAACACTCCTGCCTAAAGACATGTGCACCGCTGAGTTCACCACAGCGTCGCTCCCACTACCCAAGACTTGGAAGCCTCCCTGGAGCCCAGCAAGGGACGAGTGCAGAAGGAAGATGGGCTATAGCCACGCAATGGCATACCAGTCAGCCGGAACCAAGGATGCAATCCAGCCACTTGTGACCACCAGAATGGCTGTGAGGGTTTTAGGGAAGTGAAACAAGCCCCAGGGAGCAAGGCAAGTACCGTAGGACCTCACTTAAGAGGAGAAGAAAAAACAAGCGGTCAGGAACAGGTGGCACGGGACATTTCATTGGGGGTTCCCAGAGACAAAGCGGGGAGGTGTGAGAGGGTGAAACAGATGATGAGGCACAAGTGTGTGGTGAGGGCCTGCTATTAGGCTTACGAGGGGGAGATGATGTAAGCTACACGGAAGTCTACATCGATGAGGATGCAAATCGGAAAGATATAGGATGTTCTAATGCAGGGTTGCGGCAATAAATTCACCTAAAAGCAAAAAAAAATCCAAAATGGGGTCCAGAGTGACGGCATAAAGCTTTGGGGCTGAAAGAGATTAGAGAAGGTGAACTTCCAAGGCTGGAAAATCACCTCAAAATGCGTACTGATGCTACAGAAAGGTAGACCCTTCCAAATAGATGAAGAGGAATACTACCCACAGAACATGCTGCCTGCTAAACCCATGCACCCACGGAAAAGGTTACCGTCCAGGATGTTACTACTAATCACCTTCACGAATAATCCAAACAGGCCCACGTGTTCCCAAGCTCAGGCAAAAGGTTGGTCCAAAAGTCCACTTCAGGGCCGGCCCTGTGGTGGAGCGGGTAAGTGCCCACGTTCCGCTTGGCCGGCCCAGGCCTCACTGTTTCAGATCACGGGTGCAGATCACATTAGCAGTGTTAGGACATACAGATTTCATGGTACGGTGCGGACAGTGATCATAAACTAAGTAGCAATGGTGAGGTCACGTTATCAATACGCACCAGAAAAAGAACCGTGAGGCTTTTACAATCCATGAACGCATCTGGTACACTTCCCCAGAGGAAGAAGGAAGGAAAACATGGGACCTGCCAAGGTGGAATCGGCAGAGTGCTAGGAGATGGCACGATCATTGCGCATCAGAGGACTGCCCGGGCAACTTCAACTTGGGAGGGAGTCCAGGACTTTCTCTGGGGAACGTCCACCCACTTGGCCATCTACATGAAATGTAAGAGGTAAAACCCAGGATAATCTTACAGGACAGAAACCAGTGTCTAGAGAGAATGTAGCAGGCCTTCCAAAGTTCGAGGAGCAAGACAGAAACCGACAAGAAATCGAGAAAAAGGAAAACTATCCTACCAGGAAAGGGTGAGGAGTCGGACTGGCCTGAGATGGCTCTGAAACTCTGTGTGAACGCAGGTTGTCAGGACAACTTCGAATTTTGAGGTTGTTTATGACATCACGAGGATCATGTCCACCAAGATGGCCGCACGGTTACAGACTGAGGATTGGCCTAGGCTAGGCTATTACAGGGAGGGATACCCAGAAACAGCTTTGAGAAACAGAAAGCGGACACAGAAACTGGAAGACATAAAACAGACGCTGATTCGAGGGGTAAGAAAGGAATCCTTGGCAAGAAGCGAGAATAGAGGGACAAGCCCCGAGAGGAGAACGTTGTCATCTATTCAAGTCTATGGGGAGGCCATGCTGATTCAAGCTTGCAACTTGATTGGAAGCAAGAGGCCGGACTTGGGCCTTATCAGACCTACGTGGTCCTTCTGCCTTAAGCATAAGCCAAAGTCAAGAATGAGGTCTTGAGGACGTTGAAGAGAAGACTCGATGCCTCCTTTCCTAGGCCCCTGGCATTCTTTGCAGATCAGTCTCACTTTCCATAGCTCTGGCGTCACGGGGGCCCACCGGGTACATGCTAATGTGTCCCAAGAGATGTCTTGGAAGCCTTGAAGGAATGGAGCCCCGTCACGCTTGGGCTACGTCTCTTTGTTTGGAAGTGCTCTACAAGGGTGCTGAAAAGCACCCTTTTCCACAGGGCTTCGTTCCTTCGTGAAGGCTGCCCTCCCAGGCTAGTGTGCTCAGTTTGCCTCCATCGAAATTCTCTCCCCCTACCTCTTGCCGTAGAAGGATTATTGATTATGTGTTTTGACACCACATGTAAGGAAGTGGGCTGAAAATGAGAACATTACAATTCTGTTTCAAGAAAAATAAACAGGCCAGGGCTGAGGATGTAAGGCAAACAAATGGCACAGCCTATAGAAATAAAGTAAGCCCGTATCTAGACGGCACCTGGGGGAACGTTCCAGGATCAGGGGTGAAGTTCGACACTTCCCAAATCCGGAAAGGAGACAGAAAAATATCTTTCCTGGAGAGAGGGATTCATCAGATTCGTCTAATTTGTCTTGGAAACATTGTGTCCGTGAAGGGGGATGCCAGGACCACCTCGAGTTTGGAGTTTCTGACCTCAGGATGTCAAACCAACCCAGATGACCACGTGTTCCCAGTGCTTACTTTGACCCAGGCTAGGACAGCAAAGACTCCTTCAAGTGACCGGTGCAAATTCAAAGACAACAACCAAGAGTCACGAAAGCACTCACACCTCGGCCTAGAGAACATACGGTGATTCCAGAAATGCCAAATGAATCACTTGGAATGAAGGGGAACGGACTGATAAGCATGTCTAAGGGGGAGAGCTGAGAAATACCATGACGATTCTCCTATGGAAAAGAGACAAAGGTCCCAGAAAATGGAAGGCGAACAGAAATCACCCCTGGATAATCCACAATGAAAGATGATGTCCGTCTTTAGACAGACTCTGCTGGAACGTTTGAAAGGCAGAGAAATTCACAAGCCAAAAGACGGCAGCGAAGGTCAAGGCTGGGCTAAGTGGGAAGTGTGAGTTATGAGACTGCTCCAAGCGGGCCAGGAAACCGTGTGTCCGTGGAGCTTGCCGGGACAGCAGAGACACGATTATGACCAATCCTCCGACATCGCAGTGGACCCGAAAAACAACCTGGCCTCATCTACACAGTGCCAGAGTTGGGCTCAAGTAGCATATTCAAGTCCCATTGCCCTCAACTGCAGGTTGCCAACGGAACATGAAAGGGGCCGGCCGGTGGTGCAGCGGTGAGGTCCGCACCTTCTGGGTCGGTGGCCCGGGGTGGGCCGGGTGGACCCTCGGGTGAGCCTGCTCACCACTGCTTCAGGCATTCTGGGGCAGGCGTCCGAGGTAGTGTAGAGGCAGATGGGAAGGGACGTTAGACAGGGCCAGACTTCCACAGCAAATACAGGAGCATTGCCAGCAGATGTGAGCTCAGCGATGCACTTCTGCCAGAACAAAACCGATTCAAAGTTGCAAAGCATAGAGAAACTGAAGCTGAAAAGAAAAAGTGAACAACTGCATGCCAGTGAGAAGGATGAGATCTCTATGAAGAAACTTAGCAAAACAGGTGAAAGCCATGGCAATGGAAAACTAACAAACGTTGGGGGACAGAAGTTCAAGAAGACACAAGGAGAAAGAAGGAGATTCCAGGATCTAGGAGTGGAAGCATCAACACACTGGAAACGTCCCTACCGGAGCAAGGAATCTCTGGATTCCATGCAATCCCAGTCAAAGTTGCAGCAATGTTTCCCACAGAGACAGAAGAGGGAATCCTAAAGCTTCTAGCCAGCAACAAGAGACCCTGACTAGGCAATGGAATCCTCAGGAAAACGAAAAAAGCAGGACGTGGCACACTTTCCGATTTCAACATATAGGACGAAGCACTAGGTACCGAGACGGCACAGTCTGGGCCCCAAAACAGGCACACAGACCCATGCAACAGAATCGAGAACCCAGAGCCCAACTCAAACGTACATGGACAGCCCATTTTCGACCAGGCAGCCAAGAGGAGACAGCGGAGAAAGGAGAGTCTCTACCATAAACGGTGCTGGGAAGCCTGCACAGCCACATGGAACACAACGAGAGTACACCATGATGTTACACCTGGCACACACACCACCTGAAATGGATCAAAGCCTTGAATGGCAGACTTGAAACCGTGAACCTTGTAGCAGAAGACCTAGGCAGAGTGCTCTTTGCCATCGGTCTGAGCCGCCTGTTTGGAAGAAGCAAGTCCGACTGGGCCAGGGCAACCAAGTCAACAAGAAACCAACGGGACCACGTCAAATGCGGACGCTTCTGCCCAGTGAAGGAAACCATCGACTGAATGCAAAGATAGCACAACGACTGGGGGAGGATGTTTGCAAACCACACATCGGACAAGGGGTGAAAAGCCCAAAGATGCAATCAACTCGCACGTCCCCACAAGAAAAAAAAACAACAACAAGCCAATGAAAACCTGGGCAGAAGATGGAAACAGAGATTTCTGCCAAGAAGATCGAAAGAGGGCCAACGGGTGCATGAACACTTGTTCACCGTCATTAAGTCTCAGGCCAATGCAAATGCAAACTGCAAGGGCACAGCAGCTCACTGTGGTCAGAATGGCTATAAGGAAGCAGACAGGAAGCCACAAGTGTCAGAGAGGAGGTGGAGAGAAGGGAAGCCTCCTGCACCGTTGGTGGGAGTGCAGACCGGTGCAGCCACTACGCCAAGCGGTGTGGAACTGCCTCAGAACTTGAAGAATCCATGTCCCATATGATCCAGCTATTCCTCTGCGGCGTGTTGATCCAAAGAACTCGGAAACACTCCTGCCTAAAGACATGTGCACCGCTGAGTTCACCACAGCGTCGCTCCCACTACCCAAGACTTGGAAGCCTCCCTGGAGCCCAGCAAGGGACGAGTGCAGAAGGAAGATGGGCTATAGCCACGCAATGGCATACCAGTCAGCCGGAACCAAGGATGCAATCCAGCCACTTGTGACCACCAGAATGGCTGTGAGGGTTTTAGGGAAGTGAAACAAGCCCCAGGGAGCAAGGCAAGTACCGTAGGACCTCACTTAAGAGGAGAAGAAAAAACAAGCGGTCAGGAACAGGTGGCACGGGACATTTCATTGGGGGTTCCCAGAGACAAAGCGGGGAGGTGTGAGAGGGTGAAACAGATGATGAGGCACAAGTGTGTGGTGAGGGCCTGCTATTAGGCTTACGAGGGGGAGATGATGTAAGCTACACGGAAGTCTACATCGATGAGGATGCAAATCGGAAAGATATAGGATGTTCTAATGCAGGGTTGCGGCAATAAATTCACCTAAAAGCAAAAAAAAATCCAAAATGGGGTCCAGAGTGACGGCATAAAGCTTTGGGGCTGAAAGAGATTAGAGAAGGTGAACTTCCAAGGCTGGAAAATCACCTCAAAATGCGTACTGATGCTACAGAAAGGTAGACCCTTCCAAATAGATGAAGAGGAATACTACCCACAGAACATGCTGCCTGCTAAACCCATGCACCCACGGAAAAGGTTACCGTCCAGGATGTTACTACTAATCACCTTCACGAATAATCCAAACAGGCCCACGTGTTCCCAAGCTCAGGCAAAAGGTTGGTCCAAAAGTCCACTTCAGGGCCGGCCCTGTGGTGGAGCGGGTAAGTGCCCACGTTCCGCTTGGCCGGCCCAGGCCTCACTGTTTCAGATCACGGGTGCAGATCACATTAGCAGTGTTAGGACATACAGATTTCATGGTACGGTGCGGACAGTGATCATAAACTAAGTAGCAATGGTGAGGTCACGTTATCAATACGCACCAGAAAAAGAACCGTGAGGCTTTTACAATCCATGAACGCATCTGGTACACTTCCCCAGAGGAAGAAGGAAGGAAAACATGGGACCTGCCAAGGTGGAATCGGCAGAGTGCTAGGAGATGGCACGATCATTGCGCATCAGAGGACTGCCCGGGCAACTTCAACTTGGGAGGGAGTCCAGGACTTTCTCTGGGGAACGTCCACCCACTTGGCCATCTACATGAAATGTAAGAGGTAAAACCCAGGATAATCTTACAGGACAGAAACCAGTGTCTAGAGAGAATGTAGCAGGCCTTCCAAAGTTCGAGGAGCAAGACAGAAACCGACAAGAAATCGAGAAAAAGGAAAACTATCCTACCAGGAAAGGGTGAGGAGTCGGACTGGCCTGAGATGGCTCTGAAACTCTGTGTGAACGCAGGTTGTCAGGACAACTTCGAATTTTGAGGTTGTTTATGACATCACGAGGATCATGTCCACCAAGATGGCCGCACGGTTACAGACTGAGGATTGGCCTAGGCTAGGCTATTACAGGGAGGGATACCCAGAAACAGCTTTGAGAAACAGAAAGCGGACACAGAAACTGGAAGACATAAAACAGACGCTGATTCGAGGGGTAAGAAAGGAATCCTTGGCAAGAAGCGAGAATAGAGGGACAAGCCCCGAGAGGAGAACGTTGTCATCTATTCAAGTCTATGGGGAGGCCATGCTGATTCAAGCTTGCAACTTGATTGGAAGCAAGAGGCCGGACTTGGGCCTTATCAGACCTACGTGGTCCTTCTGCCTTAAGCATAAGCCAAAGTCAAGAATGAGGTCTTGAGGACGTTGAAGAGAAGACTCGATGCCTCCTTTCCTAGGCCCCTGGCATTCTTTGCAGATCAGTCTCACTTTCCATAGCTCTGGCGTCACGGGGGCCCACCGGGTACATGCTAATGTGTCCCAAGAGATGTCTTGGAAGCCTTGAAGGAATGGAGCCCCGTCACGCTTGGGCTACGTCTCTTTGTTTGGAAGTGCTCTACAAGGGTGCTGAAAAGCACCCTTTTCCACAGGGCTTCGTTCCTTCGTGAAGGCTGCCCTCCCAGGCTAGTGTGCTCAGTTTGCCTCCATCGAAATTCTCTCCCCCTACCTCTTGCCGTAGAAGGATTATTGATTATGTGTTTAGACACCACATGTAAGGAAGTGGGCTGAAAATGAGAACATTACAATTCTGTTTCAAGAAAAATAAACAGGCCAGGGCTGAGGATGTAAGGCAAACAAATGGCACAGCCTATAGAAATAAAGTAAGCCCGTATCTAGACGGCACCTGGGGGAACGTTCCAGGATCAGGGGTGAAGTTCGACACTTCCCAAATCCGGAAAGGAGACAGAAAAATATCTTTCCTGGAGAGAGGGATTCATCAGATTCGTCTAATTTGTCTTGGAAACATTGTGTCCGTGAAGGGGGATGCCAGGACCACCTCGAGTTTGGAGTTTCTGACCTCAGGATGTCAAACCAACCCAGATGACCACGTGTTCCCAGTGCTTACTTTGACCCAGGCTAGGACAGCAAAGACTCCTTCAAGTGACCGGTGCAAATTCAAAGACAACAACCAAGAGTCACGAAAGCACTCACACCTCGGCCTAGAGAACATACGGTGATTCCAGAAATGCCAAATGAATCACTTGGAATGAAGGGGAACGGACTGATAAGCATGTCTAAGGGGGAGAGCTGAGAAATACCATGACGATTCTCCTATGGAAAAGAGACAAAGGTCCCAGAAAATGGAAGGCGAACAGAAATCACCCCTGGATAATCCACAATGAAAGATGATGTCCGTCTTTAGACAGACTCTGCTGGAACGTTTGAAAGGCAGAGAAATTCACAAGCCAAAAGACGGCAGCGAAGGTCAAGGCTGGGCTAAGTGGGAAGTGTGAGTTATGAGACTGCTCCAAGCGGGCCAGGAAACCGTGTGTCCGTGGAGCTTGCCGGGACAGCAGAGACACGATTATGACCAATCCTCCGACATCGCAGTGGACCCGAAAAACAACCTGGCCTCATCTACACAGTGCCAGAGTTGGGCTCAAGTAGCATATTCAAGTCCCATTGCCCTCAACTGCAGGTTGCCAACGGAACATGAAAGGGGCCGGCCGGTGGTGCAGCGGTGAGGTCCGCACCTTCTGGGTCGGTGGCCCGGGGTGGGCCGGGTGGACCCTCGGGTGAGCCTGCTCACCACTGCTTCAGGCATTCTGGGGCAGGCGTCCGAGGTAGTGTAGAGGCAGATGGGAAGGGACGTTAGACAGGGCCAGACTTCCACAGCAAATACAGGAGCATTGCCAGCAGATGTGAGCTCAGCGATGCACTTCTGCCAGAACAAAACCGATTCAAAGTTGCAAAGCATAGAGAAACTGAAGCTGAAAAGAAAAAGTGAACAACTGCATGCCAGTGAGAAGGATGAGATCTCTATGAAGAAACTTAGCAAAACAGGTGAAAGCCATGGCAATGGAAAACTAACAAACGTTGGGGGACAGAAGTTCAAGAAGACACAAGGAGAAAGAAGGAGATTCCAGGATCTAGGAGTGGAAGCATCAACACACTGGAAACGTCCCTACCGGAGCAAGGAATCTCTGGATTCCATGCAATCCCAGTCAAAGTTGCAGCAATGTTTCCCACAGAGACAGAAGAGGGAATCCTAAAGTTTCTAGCCAGCAACAAGAGACCCTGACTAGGCAAAGGAATCCTCAGGAAAAAGAAAAAAGCAGGACGTGGCACACTTTCCGATTTCAACATATAGGACGAAGCACTAGGTACCGAGACGGCACAGTCTGGGCCCCAAAACAGGCACACAGACCCATGCAACAGAATCGAGAACCCAGAGCCCAACTCAAACGTACATGGACAGCCCATTTTCGACCAGGCAGCCAAGAGGAGACAGCGGAGAAAGGAGAGTCTCTACCATAAACGGTGCTGGGAAGCCTGCACAGCCACATGGAACACAACGAGAGTACACCATGATGTTACACCTGGCACACACACCACCTGAAATGGATCAAAGCCTTGAATGGCAGACTTGAAACCGTGAACCTTGTAGCAGAAGACCTAGGCAGAGTGCTCTTTGCCATCGGTCTGAGCCGCCTGTTTGGAAGAAGCAAGTCCGACTGGGCCAGGGCAACCAAGTCAACAAGAAACCAACGGGACCACGTCAAATGCGGACGCTTCTGCCCAGTGAAGGAAACCATCGACTGAATGCAAAGATAGCACAACGACTGGGGGAGGATGTTTGCAAACCACACATCGGACAAGGGGTGAAAAGCCCAAAGATGCAATCAACTCGCACGTCCCCACAAGAAAAAAAAACAACAACAAGCCAATGAAAACCTGGGCAGAAGATGGAAACAGAGATTTCTGCCAAGAAGATCGAAAGAGGGCCAACGGGTGCATGAACACTTGTTCACCGTCATTAAGTCTCAGGCCAATGCAAATGCAAACTGCAAGGGCACAGCAGCTCACTGTGGTCAGAATGGCTATAAGGAAGCAGACAGGAAGCCACAAGTGTCAGAGAGGAGGTGGAGAGAAGGGAAGCCTCCTGCACCGTTGGTGGGAGTGCAGACCGGTGCAGCCACTACACCAAGCGGTGTGGAACTGCCTCAGAACTTGAAGAATCCATGTCCCATATGATCCAGCTATTCCTCTGCGGTGTGTTGATCCAAAGAACTCGGAAACACTCCTGCCTAAAGACATGTGCACCGCTGAGTTCACCACAGCGTCGCTCCCACTACCCAAGACTTGGAAGCCTCCCTGGAACCCAGCAAGGGACGAGTGCAGAAGGAAGATGGGCTATAGCCACGCAATGGCATACCAGTCAGCCAGAACCAAGGATGCAATCCAGCCACTTGTGACCACCAGAATGGCTGTGAGGGTTTTAGGGAAGTGAAACAAGCCCCAGGGAGCAAGGCAAGTACCGTAGGACCTCACTTAAGAGGAGAAGAAAAAACAAGCGGTCAGGAACAGGTGGCACGGGACATTTCATTGGGGGTTCCCAGAGACAAAGCGGGGAGGTGTGAGAGGGTGAAACAGATGATGAGGCACAAGTGTGTGGTGAGGGCCTGCTATTAGGCTTACGCAGGGGGAGATGATGTAAGCTACACGGAAGTCTACATCGATGAGGATGCAAATCGGAAAGATATAGGATGTTCTGATGCAGGGTTGCGGCAATAAATTCACCTAAAAGCAAAAAAAAATCCAAAATGGGGTCCAGAATGACGGCATAAAGCTTTGGGGCTGAAAGAGATTAGAGAAGGTGAACTTCCAAGGCTGGAAAATCACCTCAAAATGCGTACTGATGCTACAGAAAGGTAGACCCTTCCAAATAGATGAAGAGGAATACTACCCACAGAACATGCTGCCTGCTAAACCCATGCACCCACGCAAAAGGTTACCGTCCAGGATGTTACTACTAATCACCTTCACGAATAATCCAAACAGGCCCACGTGTTCCCAAGCTCAGGCAAAAGGTTGGTCCAAAAGTCCACTTCAGGGCCGGCCCTGTGGCGGAGCGGGTAAGTGCCCACGTTCCGCTTGGCCGGCCCAGGCCTCAATGTTCCACCTCACGGGTGCAGATCACATTAGCAGTGTTAGGACATACAGATTTCATGGTACGGTGCGGACAGTGATCATAAACTAAGTAGCAATGGTGAGGTCACGTTATCAATACGCACCAGAAAAAGAACCGTGAGGCTTTTACAATCCATGAACGCATCTGGTACACTTCCCCAGAGGAAGAAGGAAGGAAAACATGGGACCTGCCAAGGTGGAATCGGCAGAGTGCTAGGAGATGGCACGATCATTGCGCATCAGAGGACTGCCCGGGCAACTTCAACTTGGGAGGGAGTCCAGGACTTTCTCTGGGGAACGTCCACCCACTTGGCCATCTACATGAAATGTAAGAGGTAAAACCCAGGATAATCTTACAGGACAGAAACCAGTGTCTAGAGAGAATGTAGCAGGCCTTCCAAAGTTCGAGGAGCAAGACAGAAACCGACAAGAAATCGAGAAAAAGGAAAACTATCCTACCAGGAAAGGGTGAGGAGTCGGACTGGCCTGAGATGGCTCTGAAACTCTGTGTGCACGCAGGTTGTCAGGACAACTTCGAATTTTGAGGTTGTTTATGACATCACGAGGATCATGTCCGCCAAGATGGCCGCACGGTTACAGACTGAGGATTGGCCTAGGCTAGGCTATTACAGGGAGGGATACCCAGAAACAGCTTTGAGAAACAGAAAGCGGACACAGAAACTGGAAGACATAAAACAGACGCTGATTCGAGGGGTAAGAAAGGAATCCTTGGCAAGAAGCGAGAATAGAGGGACAAGCCCCGAGAGGAGAACGTTGTCATCTATTCAAGTCTATGGGGAGGCCATGCTGATTCAAGCTTGCAACTTGATTGGAAGCAAGAGGCCGGACTTGGGCCTTATCAGACCTACGTGGTCCTTCTGCCTTAAGCATAAGCCAAAGTCAAGAATGAGGTCTTGAGGACGTTGAAGAGAAGACTCGATGCCTCCTTTCCTAGGCCCCTGGCATTCTTTGCAGATCAGTCTCACTTTCCATAGCTCTGGCGTCACGGGGGCCCACCGGGTACATGCTAATGTGTCCCAAGAGATGTCTTGGAAGCCTTGAAGGAATGGAGCCCCGTCACGCTTGGGCTACGTCTCTTTGTTTGGAAGTGCTCTACAAGGGTGCTGAAAAGCACCCTTTTCCACAGGGCTTCGTTCCTTCGTGAAGGCTGCCCTCCCAGGCTAGTGTGCTCAGTTTGCCTCCATCGAAATTCTCTCCCCCTACCTCTTGCCGTAGAAGGATTATGGATTATGTGTTTTGACACCACATGTAAGGAAGTGGGCTGAAAATGAGAACATTACAATTCTGTTTCAAGAAAAATAAACAGGCCAGGGCTGAGGATGTAAGGCAAACAAATGGCACAGCCTATAGAAATAAAGTAAGCCCGTATCTAGACGGCACCTGGGGGAACGTTCCAGGATCAGGGGTGAAGTTCGACACTTCCCAAATCCGGAAAGGAGACAGAAAAATATCTTTCCTGGAGAGAGGGATTCATCAGATTCGTCTAATTTGTCTTGGAAACATTGTGTCCGTGAAGGGGGATGCCAGGACCACCTCGAGTTTGGAGTTTCTGACCTCAGGATGTCAAACCAACCCAGATGACCACGTGTTCCCAGTGCTTACTTTGACCCAGGCTAGGACAGCAAAGACTCCTTCAAGTGACCGGTGCAAATTCAAAGACAACAACCAAGAGTCACGAAAGCACTCACACCTCGGCCTAGAGAACATACGGTGATTCCAGAAATGCCAAATGAATCACTTGGAATGAAGGGGAACGGACTGATAAGCATGTCTAAGGGGGAGAGCTGAGAAATACCATGACGATTCTCCTATGGAAAAGAGACAAAGGTCCCAGAAAATGGAAGGCGAACAGAAATCACCCCTGGATAATCCACAATGAAAGATGATGTCCGTCTTTAGACAGACTCTGCTGGAACGTTTGAAAGGCAGAGAAATTCACAAGCCAAAAGACGGCAGCGAAGGTCAAGGCTGGGCTAAGTGGGAAGTGTGAGTTATGAGACTGCTCCAAGCGGGCCAGGAAACCGTGTGTCCGTGGAGCTTGCCGGGACAGCAGAGACACGATTATGACCAATCCTCCGACATCGCAGTGGACCCGAAAAACAACCTGGCCTCATCTACACAGTGCCAGAGTTGGGCTCAAGTAGCATATTCAAGTCCCATTGCCCTCAACTGCAGGTTGCCAACGGAACATGAAAGGGGCCGGCCGGTGGTGCAGCGGTGAGGTCCGCACCTTCTGGGTCGGTGGCCCGGGGTGGGCCGGGTGGACCCTCGGGTGAGCCTGCTCACCACTGCTTCAGGCATTCTGGGGCAGGCGTCCGAGGTAGTGTAGAGGCAGATGGGAAGGGACGTTAGACAGGGCCAGACTTCCACAGCAAATACAGGAGCATTGCCAGCAGATGTGAGCTCAGCGATGCACTTCTGCCAGAACAAAACCGATTCAAAGTTGCAAAGCATAGAGAAACTGAAGCTGAAAAGAAAAAGTGAACAACTGCATGCCAGTGAGAAGGATGAGATCTCTATGAAGAAACTTAGCAAAACAGGTGAAAGCCATGGCAATGGAAAACTAACAAACGTTGGGGGACAGAAGTTCAAGAAGACACAAGGAGAAAGAAGGAGATTCCAGGATCTAGGAGTGGAAGCATCAACACACTGGAAACGTCCCTACCGGAGCAAGGAATCTCTGGATTCCATGCAATCCCAGTCAAAGTTGCAGCAATGTTTCCCACAGAGACAGAAGAGGGAATCCTAAAGTTTCTAGCCAGCAACAAGAGACCCTGACTAGGCAAAGGAATCCTCAGGAAAAAGAAAAAAGCAGGACGTGGCACACTTTCCGATTTCAACATATAGGACGAAGCACTAGGTACCGAGACGGCACAGTCTGGGCCCCAAAACAGGCACACAGACCCATGCAACAGAATCGAGAACCCAGAGCCCAACTCAAACGTACATGGACAGCCCATTTTCGACCAGGCAGCCAAGAGGAGACAGCGGAGAAAGGAGAGTCTCTACCATAAACGGTGCTGGGAAGCCTGCACAGCCACATGGAACACAACGAGAGTACACCATGATGTTACACCTGGCACACACACCACCTGAAATGGATCAAAGCCTTGAATGGCAGACTTGAAACCGTGAACCTTGTAGCAGAAGACCTAGGCAGAGTGCTCTTTGCCATCGGTCTGAGCCGCCTGTTTGGAAGAAGCAAGTCCGACTGGGCCAGGGCAACCAAGTCAACAAGAAACCAACGGGACCACGTCAAATGCGGACGCTTCTGCCCAGTGAAGGAAACCATCGACTGAATGCAAAGATAGCACAACGACTGGGGGAGGATGTTTGCAAACCACACATCGGACAAGGGGTGAAAAGCCCAAAGATGCAATCAACTCGCACGTCCCCACAAGAAAAAAAAACAACAACAAGCCAATGAAAACCTGGGCAGAAGATGGAAACAGAGATTTCTGCCAAGAAGATCGAAAGAGGGCCAACGGGTGCATGAACACTTGTTCACCGTCATTAAGTCTCAGGCCAATGCAAATGCAAACTGCAAGGGCACAGCAGCTCACTGTGGTCAGAATGGCTATAAGGAAGCAGACAGGAAGCCACAAGTGTCAGAGAGGAGGTGGAGAGAAGGGAAGCCTCCTGCACCGTTGGTGGGAGTGCAGACCGGTGCAGCCACTACACCAAGCGGTGTGGAACTGCCTCAGAACTTGAAGAATCCATGTCCCATATGATCCAGCTATTCCTCTGCGGTGTGTTGATCCAAAGAACTTGGAAACACTCCTGCCTAAAGACATGTGCACCGCTGAGTTCACCACAGCGTCGCTCCCACTACCCAAGACTTGGAAGCCTCCCTGGAACCCAGCAAGGGACGAGTGCAGAAGGAAGATGGGCTATAGCCACGCAATGGCATACCAGTCAGCCGGAACCAAGGATGCAATCCAGCCACTTGTGACCACCAGAATGGCTGTGAGGGTTTTAGGGAAGTGAAACAAGCCCCAGGGAGCAAGGCAAGTACCGTAGGACCTCACTTAAGAGGAGAAGAAAAAACAAGCGGTCAGGAACAGGTGGCACGGGACATTTGATTGGGGGTTCCCAGAGACAAAGCGGGGAGGTGTGAGAGGGTGAAACAGATGATGAGGCACAAGTGTGTGGTGAGCGCCTGCTATTAGGCTTACGCAGGGGGAGATGATGTAAGCTACACGGAAGTCTACATCGATGAGGATGCAAATCGGAAAGATATAGGATGTTCTGATGCAGGGTTGCGGCAATAAATTCACCTAAAAGCAAAAAAAAATCCAAAATGGGGTCCAGAATGACGGCATAAAGCTTTGGGGCTGAAAGAGATTAGAGAAGGTGAACTTCCAAGGCTGGAAAATCACCTCAAAATGCGTACTGATGCTACAGAAAGGTAGACCCTTCCAAATAGATGAAGAGGAATACTACCCACAGAACATGCTGCCTGCTAAACCCATGCACCCACGCAAAAGGTTACCGTCCAGGATGTTACTACTAATCACCTTCACGAATAATCCAAACAGGCCCACGTGTTCCCAAGCTCAGGCAAAAGGTTGGTCCAAAAGTCCACTTCAGGGCCGGCCCTGTGGCGGAGCGGGTAAGTGCCCACGTTCCGCTTGGCCGGCCCAGGCCTCACTGTTTCAGATCACAGGTGCAGATCACATTAGCAGTGTTAGGACATACAGATTTCATGGTACGGTGCGGACAGTGATCATAAACTAAGTAGCAATGGTGAGGTCACGTTATCAATACGCACCAGAAAAAGAACCGTGAGGCTTTTACAATCCATGAACGCATCTGGTACACTTCCCAAGAGGAAGAAGGAAGGAAAACATGGGACCTGCCAAGGTGGAATCGGCAGAGTGCCAGGAGATGGCACGATCATTGCGCATCAGAGGACTGCCCGGGCAACTTCAACTTGGGAGGGAGTCCAGGACTTTCTCTGGGGAACGTCCACCCACTTGGCCATCTACATGAAATGTAAGAGGTAAAACCCAGGATAATCTTACAGGACAGAAACCAGTGTCTAGAGAGAATGTAGCAGGCCTTCCAAAGTTCGAGGAGCAAGACAGAAACCGACAAGAAATCGAGAAAAAGGAAAACTATCCTACCAGGAAAGGGTGAGGAGTCGGACTGGCCTGAGATGGCTCTGAAACTCTGTGTGCACGCAGGTTGTCAGGACAACTTCGAATTTTGAGGTTGTTTATGACATCACGAGGATCATGTCCGCCAAGATGGCCGCACGGTTACAGACTGAGGATTGGCCTAGGCTAGGCTATTACAGGGAGGGATACCCAGAAACAGCTTTGAGAAACAGAAAGCGGACACAGAAACTGGAAGACATAAAACAGACGCTGATTCGAGGGGTAAGAAAGGAATCCTTGGCAAGAAGCGAGAATAGAGGGACAAGCCCTGAGAGGAGAACGTTGTCATCTATTCAAGTCTATGGGGAGGCCATGCTGATTCAAGCTTGCAACTTGATTGGAAGCAAGAGGCCGGACTTGGGCCTTATCAGACCTACGTGGTCCTTCTGCCTTAAGCATAAGCCAAAGTCAAGAATGAGGTCTTGAGGACGTTGAAGAGAAGACTCGATGCCTCCTTTCCTAGGCCCCTGGCATTCTTTGCAGATCAGTCTCACTTTCCATAGCTCTGGCGTCACGGGGGCCCACCGGGTACATGCTAATGTGTCCCAAGAGATGTCTTGGAAGCCTTGAAGGAATGGAGCCCCGTCACGCTTGGGCTACGTCTCTTTGTTTGGAAGTGCTCTACAAGGGTGCTGAAAAGCACCCTTTTCCACAGGGCTTCGTTCCTTCGTGAAGGCTGCCCTCCCAGGCTAGTGTGCTCAGTTTGCCTCCATCGAAATTCTCTCCCCCTACCTCTTGCCGTAGAAGGATTATTGATTATGTGTTTTGACACCACATGTAAGGAAGTGGGCTGAAAATGAGAACATTACAATTCTGTTTCAAGAAAAATAAACAGGCCAGGGCTGAGGATGTAAGGCAAACAAATGGCACAGCCTATAGAAATAAAGTAAGCCCGTATCTAGACGGCACCTGGGGGAACGTTCCAGGATCAGGGGTGAAGTTCGACACTTCCCAAATCCGGAAAGGAGACAGAAAAATATCTTTCCTGGAGAGAGGGATTCATCAGATTCGTCTAATTTGTCTTGGAAACATTGTGTCCGTGAAGGGGGATGCCAGGACCACCTCGAGTTTGGAGTTTCTGACCTCAGGATGTCAAACCAACCCAGATGACCACGTGTTCCCAGTGCTTACTTTGACCCAGGCTAGGACAGCAAAGACTCCTTCAAGTGACCGGTGCAAATTCAAAGACAACAACCAAGAGTCACGAAAGCACTCACACCTCGGCCTAGAGAACATACGGTGATTCCAGAAATGCCAAATGAATCACTTGGAATGAAGGGGAACGGACTGATAAGCATGTCTAAGGGGGAGAGCTGAGAAATACCATGAAGATTCTCCTATGGAAAAGAGACAAAGGTCCCAGAAAATGGAAGGCGAACAGAAATCACCCCTGGATAATCCACAATGAAAGATGATGTCCGTCTTTAGACAGACTCTGCTGGAACGTTTGAAAGGCAGAGAAATTCACAAGCCAAAAGACGGCAGCGAAGGTCAAGGCTGGGCTAAGTGGGAAGTGTGAGTTATGAGACTGCTCCAAGCGGGCCAGGAAACCGTGTGTCCGTGGAGCTTGCCGGGACAGCAGAGACACGATTATGACCAATCCTCCGACATCGCAGTGGACCCGAAAAACAACCTGGCCTCATCTACACAGTGCCAGAGTTGGGCTCAAGTAGCATATTCAAGTCCCATTGCCCTCAACTGCAGGTTGCCAACGGAACATGAAAGGGGCCGGCCGGTGGTGCAGCGGTGAGGTCCGCACCTTCTGGGTCGGTGGCCCGGGGTGGGCCGGGTGGACCCTCGGGTGAGCCTGCTCACCACTGCTTCAGGCATTCTGGGGCAGGCGTCCGAGGTAGTGTAGAGGCAGATGGGAAGGGACGTTAGACAGGGCCAGACTTCCACAGCAAATACAGGAGCATTGCCAGCAGATGTGAGCTCAGCGATGCACTTCTGCCAGAAGAAAACCGATTCAAAGTTGCAAAGCATAGAGAAACTGAAGCTGAAAAGAAAAAGTGAACAACTGCATGCCAGTGAGAAGGATGAGATCTCTATGAAGAAACTTAGCAAAACAGGTGAAAGCCATGGCAATGGAAAACTAACAAACGTTGGGGGACAGAAGTTCAAGAAGACACAAGGAGAAAGAAGGAGATTCCAGGATCTAGGAGTGGAAGCATCAACACACTGGAGACGTCCCTACCGGAGCAAGGAATCTCTGGATTCCATGCAATCCCAGTCAAAGTTGCAGCAATGTTTCCCACAGAGACAGAAGAGGGAATCCTAAAGCTTCTAGCCAGCAACAAGAGACCCTGACTAGGCAAAGGAATCCTCAGGAAAACGAAAAAAGCAGGACGTGGCACACTTTCCGATTTCAACATATAGGACGAAGCACTAGGTACCGAGACGGCACAGTCTGGGCCCCAAAACAGGCACACAGACCCATGCAACAGAAGCGAGAACCCAGAGCCCAACTCAAACGTACATGGACAGCCCATTTTCGACCAGGCAGCCAAGAGGAGACAGCGGAGAAAGGAGAGTCTCTACCATAAACGGTGCTGGGAAGCCTGCACAGCCACATGGAACACAACGAGAGTACACCATGATGTTACACCTGGCACACACACCACCTGAAATGGATCAAAGCCTTGAATGGCAGACTTGAAACCGTGAACCTTGTAGCAGAAGACCTAGGCAGAGTGCTCTTTGCCATCGGTCTGAGCCGCCTGTTTGGAAGAAGCAAGTCCGACTGGGCCAGGGCAACCAAGTCAACAAGAAACCAACGGGACCACGTCAAATGCGGACGCTTCTGCCCAGTGAAGGAAACCATCGACTGAATGCAAAGATAGCACAACGACTGGGGGAGGATGTTTGCAAACCACACATCGGACAAGGGGTGAAAAGCCCAAAGATGCAATCAACTCGCACGTCCCCACAAGAAAAAAAAACAACAACAAGCCAATGAAAACCTGGGCAGAAGATGGAAACAGAGATTTCTGCCAAGAAGATCGAAAGAGGGCCAACGGGTGCATGAACACTTGTTCACCGTCATTAAGTCTCAGGCCAATGCAAATGCAAACTGCAAGGGCACAGCAGCTCACTGTGGTCAGAATGGCTATAAGGAAGCAGACAGGAAGCCACAAGTGTCAGAGAGGAGGTGGAGAGAAGGGAAGCCTCCTGCACCGTTGGTGGGAGTGCAGACCGGTGCAGCCACTACGCCAAGCGGTGTGGAACTGCCTCAGAACTTGAAGAATCCATGTCCCATATGATCCAGCTATTCCTCTGCGGCGTGTTGATCCAAAGAACTCGGAAACACTCCTGCCTAAAGACATGTGCACCGCTGAGTTCACCACAGCGTCGCTCCCACTACCCAAGACTTGGAAGCCTCCCTGGAGCCCAGCAAGGGACGAGTGCAGAAGGAAGATGGGCTATAGCCACGCAATGGCATACCAGTCAGCCGGAACCAAGGATGCAATCCAGCCACTTGTGACCACCAGAATGGCTGTGAGGGTTTTAGGGAAGTGAAACAAGCCCCAGGGAGCAAGGCAAGTACCGTAGGACCTCACTTAAGAGGAGAAGAAAAAACAAGCGGTCAGGAACAGGTGGCACGGGACATTTGATTGGGGGTTCCCAGAGACAAAGCGGGGAGGTGTGAGAGGGTGAAACAGATGATGAGGCACAAGTGTGTGGTGAGGGCCTGCTATTAGGCTTACGCAGGGGAAGATGATGTAAGCTACACGGAAGTCTACATCGATGAGGATGCAAATCGGAAAGATATAGGATGTTCTAATGCAGGGTTGCGGCAATAAATTCACCTAAAAGCAAAAAAAAATCCAAAATGGGGTCCAGAATGACGGCATAAAGCTTTGGGGCTGAAAGAGATTAGAGAAGGTGAACTTCCAAGGCTGGAAAATCACCTCAAAATGCGTACTGATGCTACAGAAAGGTAGACCCTTCCAAATAGATGAAGAGGAATACTACCCACAGAACATGCTGCCTGCTAAACCCATGCACCCACGGAAAAGGTTACCGTCCAGGATGTTACTACTAATCACCTTCACGAATAATCCAAACAGGCCCACGTGTTCCCAAGCTCAGGCAAAAGGTTGGTCCAAAAGTCCACTTCAGGGCCGGCCCTGTGGCGGAGCGGGTAAGTGCCCACGTTCCGCTTGGCCGGCCCAGGCCTCACTGTTTCACCTCACGGGTGCAGATCACATTAGCAGTGTTAGGACATACAGATTTCATGGTACGGTGCGGACAGTGATCATAAACTAAGTAGCAATGGTGAGGTCACGTTATCAATACGCACCAGAAAAAGAACCGTGAGGCTTTTACAATCCATGAACGCATCTGGTACACTTCCCCAGAGGAAGAAGGAAGGAAAACATGGGACCTGCCAAGGTGGAATCGGCAGAGTGCTAGGAGATGGCACGATCATTGCGCATCAGAGGACTGCCCGGGCAACTTCAACTTGGGAGGGAGTCCAGGACTTTCTCTGGGGAACGTCCACCCACTTGGCCATCTACATGAAATGTAAGAGGTAAAACCCAGGATAATCTTACAGGACAGAAACCAGTGTCTAGAGAGAATGTAGCAGGCCTTCCAAAGTTCGAGGAGCAAGACAGAAACCGACAAGAAATCGAGAAAAAGGAAAACTATCCTACCAGGAAAGGGTGAGGAGTCGGACTGGCCTGAGATGGCTCTGAAACTCTGTGTGCACGCAGGTTGTCAGGACAACTTCGAATTTTGAGGTTGTTTATGACATCACGAGGATCATGTCCGCCAAGATGACCGCACGGTTACAGACTGAGGATTGGCCTAGGCTAGGCTATTACAGGGAGGGATACCCAGAAACAGCTTTGAGAAACATAAAGCGGACACAGAAACTGGAAGACATAAAACAGACGCTGATTCGAGGGGTAAGAAAGGAATCCTTGGCAAGAAGCGAGAATAGAGGGACAAGCCCCGAGAGGAGAACGTTGTCATCTATTCAAGTCTATGGGGAGGCCATGCTGATTCAAGCTTGCAACTTGATTGGAAGCAAGAGGCCGGACTTGGGCCTTATCAGACCTACGTGGTCCTTCTGCCTTAAGCATAAGCCAAAGTCAAGAATGAGGTCTTGAGGACGTTGAAGAGAAGACTCGATGCCTCCTTTCCTAGGCCCCTGGCATTCTTTGCAGATCAGTCTCACTTTCCATAGCTCTGGCGTCACGGGGGCCCACCGGGTACATGCTAATGTGTCCCAAGAGATGTCTTGGAAGCCTTGAAGGAATGGAGCCCCGTCACGCTTGGGCTACGTCTCTTTGTTTGGAAGTGCTCTACAAGGGTGCTGAAAAGCACCCTTTTCCACAGGGCTTCGTTCCTTCGTGAAGGCTGCCCTCCCAGGCTAGTGTGCTCAGTTTGCCTCCATCGAAATTCTCTCCCCCTACCTCTTGCCGTAGAAGGATTATTGATTATGTGTTTTGACACCACATGTAAGGAAGTGGGCTGAAAATGAGAACATTACAATTCTGTTTCAAGAAAAATAAACAGGCCAGGGCTGAGGATGTAAGGAAAACAAATGGCACAGCCTATAGAAATAAACTAAGCCCGTATCTAGACGGCACCTGGGGGAACGTTCCAGGATCAGGGGTGAAGTTCGAAACTTCCCAAATCCAGAAAGGAGACAGAAAAATATCTTTCCTGGAGAGAGGGATTCATCAGATTCGTCTAATTTGTCTTGGAAACATTGTGTCCGTGAAGGGGGATGCCAGGACCACCTCGAGTTTGGAGTTTCTGACCTCAGGATGTCAAACCAACCCAGATGACCACGTGTTCCCAGTGCTTACTTTGACCCAGGCTAGGACAGCAAAGACTCCTTCAAGTGACCGGTGCAAATTCAAAGACAACAACCAAGAGTCACGAAAGCACTCACACCTCGGCCTAGAGAACATACGGTGATTCCAGAAATGCCAAATGAATCACTTGGAATGAAGGGGAACGGACTGATAAGCATGTCTAAGGGGGAGAGCTGAGAAATACCATGAAGATTCTCCTATGGAAAAGAGACAAAGGTCCCAGAAAATGGAAGGCGAACAGAAATCACCCCTGGATAATCCACAATGAAAGATGATGTCCGTCTTTAGACAGACTCTGCTGGAACGTTTGAAAGGCAGAGAAATTCACAAGCCAAAAGACGGCAGCGAAGGTCAAGGCTGGGCTAAGTGGGAAATGTGAGTTAGGAGGCTGCTGCAAGCGGGCCAGGAAACCGTGTGTCCGTGGAGCTTGCCGGGACAGCAGAGACACGATTATGACCAATCCTCCGACATCGCAGTGGACCCGAAAAACAACCTGGCCTCATCTACACAGTGCCAGAGTTGGGCTCAAGTAGCATATTCAAGTCCCATTGCCCTCAACTGCAGGTTGCCAACGGAACATGAAAGGGGCCGGCCGGTGGTGCAGCGGTGAGGTCCGCACCTTCTGGGTCGGTGGCCCGGGGTGGGCCGGGTGGACCCTCGGGTGAGCCTGCTCACCACTGCTTCAGGCATTCTGGGGCAGGCGTCCGAGGTAGTGTAGAGGCAGATGGGAAGGGACGTTAGACAGGGCCAGACTTCCACAGCAAATACAGGAGCATTGCCAGCAGATGTGAGCTCAGCGATGCACTTCTGCCAGAACAAAACCGATTCAAAGGTGCAAAGCATAGAGAAACTGAAGCTGAAAAGAAAAAGTGAACAACTGCATGCCAGTGAGAAGGATGAGATCTCTATGAAGAAACTTAGCAAAACAGGTGAAAGCCATGGCAATGGAAAACTAACAAACGTTGGGGGACAGAAGTTCAAGAAGACACAAGGAGAAAGAAGGAGATTCCAGGATCTAGGAGTGGAAGCATCAACACACTGGAGACGTCCCTACCGGAGCAAGGAATCTCTGGATTCCATGCAATCCCAGTCAAAGTTGCAGCAATGTTTCCCACAGAGACAGAAGAGGGAATCCTAAAGCTTCTAGCCAGCAACAAGAGACCCTGACTAGGCAAAGGAATCCTCAGGAAAACGAAAAAAGCAGGACGTGGCACACTTTCCGATTTCAACATATAGGACGAAGCACTAGGTACCGAGACGGCACAGTCTGGGCCCCAAAACAGGCACACAGACCCATGCAACAGAATCGAGAACCCAGAGCCCAACTCAAACGTACATGGACAGCCCATTTTCGACCAGGCAGCCAAGAGGAGACAGCGGAGAAAGGAGAGTCTCTACCATAAACGGTGCTGGGAAGCCTGCACAGCCACATGGAACACAACGAGAGTACACCATGATGTTACACCTGGCACACACACCACCTGAAATGGATCAAAGCCTTGAATGGCAGACTTGAAACCGTGAACCTTGTAGCAGAAGACCTAGGCAGAGTGCTCTTTGCCATCGGTCTGAGCCGCCTGTTTGGAAGAAGCAAGTCCGACTGGGCCAGGGCAACCAAGTCAACAAGAAACCAACGGGACCACGTCAAATGCGGACGCTTCTGCCCAGTGAAGGAAACCATCGACTGAATGCAAAGATAGCACAACGACTGGGGGAGGATGTTTGCAAACCACACATCGGACAAGGGGTGAAAAGCCCAAAGATGCAATCAACTCGCACGTCCCCACAAGAAAAAAAAACAACAACAAGCCAATGAAAACCTGGGCAGAAGATGGAAACAGAGATTTCTGCCAAGAAGATCGAAAGAGGGCCAACGGGTGCATGAACACTTGTTCACCGTCATTAAGTCTCAGGCCAATGCAAATGCAAACTGCAAGGGCACAGCAGCTCACTGTGGTCAGAATGGCTATAAGGAAGCAGACAGGAAGCCACAAGTGTCAGAGAGGAGGTGGAGAGAAGGGAAGCCTCCTGCACCGTTGGTGGGAGTGCAGACCGGTGCAGCCACTACACCAAGCGGTGTGGAACTGCCTCAGAACTTGAAGAATCCATGTCCCATATGATCCAGCTATTCCTCTGCGGCGTGTTGATCCAAAGAACTCGGAAACACTCCTGCCTAAAGACATGTGCACCGCTGAGTTCACCACAGCGTCGCTCCCACTACCCAAGACTTGGAAGCCTCCCTGGAGCCCAGCAAGGGACGAGTGCAGAAGGAAGATGGGCTATAGCCACGCAATGGCATACCAGTCAGCCGGAACCAAGGATGCAATCCAGCCACTTGTGACCACCAGAATGGCTGTGAGGGTTTTAGGGAAGTGAAACAAGCCCCAGGGAGCAAGGCAAGTACCGTAGGACCTCACTTAAGAGGAGAAGAAAAAACAAGCGGTCAGGAACAGGTGGCACGGGACATTTGATTGGGGGTTCCCAGAGACAAAGCGGGGAGGTGTGAGAGGGTGAAACAGATGATGAGGCACAAGTGTGTGGTGAGGGCCTGCTATTAGGCTTACGCAGGGGGAGATGATGTAAGCTACACGGAAGTCTACATCGATGAGGATGCAAATCGGAAAGATATAGGATGTTCTAATGCAGGGTTGCGGCAATAAATTCACCTAAAAGCAAAAAAAAATCCAAAATGGGGTCCAGAATGACGGCATAAAGCTTTGGGGCTGAAAGAGATTAGAGAAGGTGAACTTCCAAGGCTGGAAAATCACCTCAAAATGCGTACTGATGCTACAGAAAGGTAGACCCTTCCAAATAGATGAAGAGGAATACTACCCACAGAACATGCTGCCTGCTAAACCCATGCACCCACGGAAAAGGTTACCGTCCAGGATGTTACTACTAATCACCTTCACGAATAATCCAAACAGGCCCACGTGTTCCCAAGCTCAGGCAAAAGGTTGGTCCAAAAGTCCACTTCAGGGCCGGCCCTGTGGCGGAGCGGGTAAGTGCCCACGTTCCGCTTGGCCAGCCCAGGCCTCACTGTTTCAGATCACGGGTGCAGATCACATTAGCAGTGTTAGGACATACAGATTTCATGGTACGGTGCGGACAGTGATCATAAACTAAGTAGCAATGGTGAGGTCACGTTATCAATACGCACCAGAAAAAGAACCGTGAGGCTTTTACAATCCATGAACGCATCTGGTACACTTCCCCAGAGGAAGAAGGAAGGAAAACATGGGACCTGCCAAGGTGGAATCGGCAGAGTGCTAGGAGATGGCACGATCATTGCGCATCAGAGGACTGCCCGGGCAACTTCAACTTGGGAGGGAGTCCAGGACTTTCTCTGGGGAACGTCCACCCACTTGGCCATCTACATGAAATGTAAGAGGTAAAACCCAGGATAATCTTACAGGACAGAAACCAGTGTCTAGAGAGAATGTAGCAGGCCTTCCAAAGTTCGAGGAGCAAGACAGAAACCGACAAGAAATCGAGAAAAAGGAAAACTATCCTACCAGGAAAGGGTGAGGAGTCGGACTGGCCTGAGATGGCTCTGAAACTCTGTGTGCACGCAGGTTGTCAGGACAACTTCGAATTTTGAGGTTGTTTATGACATCACGAGGATCATGTCCGCCAAGATGGCCGCACGGTTACAGACTGAGGATTGGCCTAGGCTAGGCTATTACAGGGAGGGATACCCAGAAACAGCTTTGAGAAACAGAAAGCGGACACAGAAACTGGAAGACATAAAACAGACGCTGATTCGAGGGGTAAGAAAGGAATCCTTGGCAAGAAGTGAGAATAGAGGGACAAGCCCCGAGAGGAGAACGTTGTCATCTATTCAAGTCTATGGGGAGGCCATGCTGATTCAAGCTTGCAACTTGATTGGAAGCAAGAGGCCGGACTTGGGCCTTATCAGACCTACGTGGTCCTTCTGCCTTAAGCATAAGCCAAAGTCAAGAATGAGGTCTTGAGGACGTTGAAGAGAAGACTCGATGCCTCCTTTCCTAGGCCCCTGGCATTCTTTGCAGATCAGTCTCACTTTCCATAGCTCTGGCGTCACGGGGGCCCACCGGGTACATGCTAATGTGTCCCAAGAGATGTCTTGGAAGCCTTGAAGGAATGGAGCCCCGTCACGCTTGGGCTACGTCTCTTTGTTTGGAAGTGCTCTACAAGGGTGCTGAAAAGCACCCTTTTCCACAGGGCTTCGTTCCTTCGTGAAGGCTGCCCTCCCAGGCTAGTGTGCTCAGTTTGCCTCCATCGAAATTCTCTCCCCCTACCTCTTGCCGTAGAAGGATTATTGATTATGTGTTTTGACACCACATGTAAGGAAGTGGGCTGAAAATGAGAACATTACAATTCTGTTTCAAGAAAAATAAACAGGCCAGGGCTGAGGATGTAAGGCAAACAAATGGCACAGCCTATAGAAATAAAGTAAGCCCGTATCTAGACGGCACCTGGGGGAACGTTCCAGGATCAGGGGTGAAGTTCGACACTTCCCAAATCCGGAAAGGAGACAGAAAAATATCTTTCCTGGAGAGAGGGATTCATCAGATTCGTCTAATTTGTCTTGGAAACATTGTGTCCGTGAAGGGGGATGCCAGGACCACCTCGAGTTTGGAGTTTCTGACCTCAGGATGTCAAACCAACCCAGATGACCACGTGTTCCCAGTGCTTAGTTTGACCCAGGCTAGGACAGCAAAGACTCCTTCAAGTGACGGGTGCAAATTCAAAGACAACAACCAAGAGTCACGAAAGCACTCACACCTCGGCCTAGAGACCATACGGTGATTCCAGAAATGCCAAATGAATCACTTGGAATGAAGGGGAACGGACTGATAAGCATGTCTAAGGGGGAGAGCTGAGAAATACCATGACGATTCTCCTATGGAAAAGAGACAAAGGTCCCAGAAAATGGAAGGCGAACAGAAATCACCCCTGGATAATCCACAATGAAAGATGATGTCCGTCTTTAGACAGACTCTGCTGGAACGTTTGAAAGGCAGAGAAATTCACAAGCCAAAAGACGGCAGCGAAGGTCAAGGCTGGGCTAAGTGGGAAGGGTGAGTTAGGAGACTGCTCCAAGCGGGCCAGGAAACCGTGTGTCCGTGGAGCTTGCCGGGACAGCAGAGACACGATTATGACCAATCCTCCGACATCGCAGTGGACCCGAAAAACAACCTGGCCTCATCTACACAGTGCCAGAGTTGGGCTCAAGTAGCATATTCAAGTCCCATTGCCCTCAACTGCAGGTTGCCAACGGAACATGAAAGGGGCCGGCCGGTGGTGCAGCGGTGAGGTCCGCACCTTCTGGGTCGGTGGCCCGGGGTGGGCCGGGTGGACCCTCGGGTGAGCCTGCTCACCACTGCTTCAGGCATTCTGGGGCAGGCGTCCGAGGTAGTGTAGAGGCAGATGGGAAGGGACGTTAGACAGGGCCAGACTTCCACAGCAAATACAGGAGCATTGCCAGCAGATGTGAGCTCAGCGATGCACTTCTGCCAGAACAAAACCGATTCAAAGTTGCAAAGCATAGAGAAACTGAAGCTGAAAAGAAAAAGTGAACAACTGCATGCCAGTGAGAAGGATGAGATCTCTATGAAGAAACTTAGCAAAACAGGTGAAAGCCATGGCAATGGAAAACTAACAAACGTTGGGGGACAGAAGTTCAAGAAGACACAAGGAGAAAGAAGGAGATTCCAGGATCTAGGAGTGGAAGCATCAACACACTGGAGACGTCCCTACCGGAGCAAGGAATCTCTGGATTCCATGCAATCCCAGTCAAAGTTGCAGCAATGTTTCCCACAGAGACAGAAGAGGGAATCCTAAAGCTTCTAGCCAGCAACAAGAGACCCTGACTAGGCAAAGGAATCCTCAGGAAAACGAAAAAAGCAGGACGTGGCACACTTTCCGATTTCAACATATAGGACGAAGCACTAGGTACCGAGACGGCACAGTCTGGGCCCCAAAACAGGCACACAGACCCATGCAACAGAATCGAGAACCCAGAGCCCAACTCAAACGTACATGGACAGCCCATTTTCGACCAGGCAGCCAAGAGGAGACAGCGGAGAAAGGAGAGTCTCTACCATAAACGGTGCTGGGAAGCCTGCACAGCCACATGGAACACAACGAGAGTACACCATGATGTTACACCTGGCACACACACCACCTGAAATGGATCAAAGCCTTGAATGGCAGACTTGAAACCGTGAACCTTGTAGCAGAAGACCTAGGCAGAGTGCTCTTTGCCATCGGTCTGAGCCGCCTGTTTGGAAGAAGCAAGTCCGACTGGGCCAGGGCAACCAAGTCAACAAGAAACCAACGGGACCACGTCAAATGCGGACGCTTCTGCCCAGTGAAGGAAACCATCGACTGAATGCAAAGATAGCACAACGACTGGGGGAGGATGTTTGCAAACCACACATCGGACAAGGGGTGAAAAGCCCAAAGATGCAATCAACTCGCACGTCCCCACAAGAAAAAAAAACAACAACAAGCCAATGAAAACCTGGGCAGAAGATGGAAACAGAGATTTCTGCCAAGAAGATCGAAAGAGGGCCAACGGGTGCATGAACACTTGTTCACCGTCATGAAGTCTCAGGCCAATGCAAATGCAAACTGCAAGGGCACAGCAGCTCACTGTGGTCAGAATGGCTATAAGGAAGCAGACAGGAAGCCACAAGTGTCAGAGAGGAGGTGGAGAGAAGGGAAGCCTCCTGCACCGTTGGTGGGAGTGCAGACCGGTGCAGCCACTACGCCAAGCGGTGTGGAACTGCCTCAGAACTTGAAGAATCCATGTCCCATATGATCCAGCTATTCCTCTGCGGCGTGTTGATCCAAAGAACTCGGAAACACTCCTGCCTAAAGACATGTGCACCGCTGAGTTCACCACAGCGTCGCTCCCACTACCCAAGACTTGGAAGCCTCCCTGGAGCCCAGCAAGGGACGAGTGCAGAAGGAAGATGGGCTATAGCCACGCAATGGCATACCAGTCAGCCGGAACCAAGGATGCAATCCAGCCACTTGTGACCACCAGAATGGCTGTGAGGGTTTTAGGGAAGTGAAACAAGCCCCAGGGAGCAAGGCAAGTACCGTAGGACCTCACTTAAGAGGAGAAGAAAAAACAAGCGGTCAGGAACAGGTGGCACGGGACATTTGATTGGGGGTTCCCAGAGACAAAGCGGGGAGGTGTGAGAGGGTGAAACAGATGATGAGGCACAAGTGTGTGGTGAGGGCCTGCTATTAGGCTTACGCAGGGGAAGATGATGTAAGCTACACGGAAGTCTACATCGATGAGGATGCAAATCGGAAAGATATAGGATGTTCTAATGCAGGGTTGCGGCAATAAATTCACCTAAAAGCAAAAAAAAATCCAAAATGGGGTCCAGAATGACGGCATAAAGCTTTGGGGCTGAAAGAGATTAGAGAAGGTGAACTTCCAAGGCTGGAAAATCACCTCAAAATGCGTACTGATGCTACAGAAAGGTAGACCCTTCCAAATAGATGAAGAGGAATACTACCCACAGAACATGCTGCCTGCTAAACCCATGCACCCACGGAAAAGGTTACCGTCCAGGATGTTACTACTAATCACCTTCACGAATAATCCAAACAGGCCCACGTGTTCCCAAGCTCAGGCAAAAGGTTGGTCCAAAAGTCCACTTCAGGGCCGGCCCTGTGGCGGAGCGGGTAAGTGCCCACGTTCCGCTTGGCCGGCCCAGGCCTCACTGTTTCAGATCACGGGTGCAGATCACATTAGCAGTGTTAGGACATACAGATTTCATGGTACGGTGCGGACAGGGATCATAAACTAAGTAGCAATGGTGAGGTCACGTTATCAATACGCACCAGAAAAAGAACCGTGAGGCTTTTACAATCCATGAACGCATCTGGTACACTTCCCCAGAGGAAGAAGGAAGGAAAACATGGGACCTGCCAAGGTGGAATCGGCAGAGTGCTAGGAGATGGCACGATCATTGCGCATCAGAGGACTGCCCGGGCAACTTCAACTTGGGAGGGAGTCCAGGACTTTCTCTGGGGAACGTCCACCCACTTGGCCATCTACATGAAATGTAAGAGGTGAAACCCAGGATAATCTTACAGGACAGAAACCAGTGTCTAGAGAGAATGTAGCAGGCCTTCCAAAGTTCGAGGAGCAAGACAGAAACCGACAAGAAATCGAGAAAAAGGAAAACTATCCTACCAGGAAAGGGTGAGGAGTCGGACTGGCCTGAGATGGCTCTGAAACTCTGTGTGCACGCAGGTTGTCAGGACAACTTCGAATTTTGAGGTTGTTTATGACATCACGAGGATCATGTCCGCCAAGATGGCCGCACGGTTACAGACCGAGGATTGGCCTAGGCTAGGCTATTACAGGGAGGGATACCCAGAAACAGCTTTGAGAAACAGAAAGCGGACACAGAAACTGGAAGACATAAAACAGACGCTGATTCGAGGGGTAAGAAAGGAATCCTTGGCAAGAAGCGAGAATAGAGGGACAAGCCCCGAGAGGAGAACGTTGTCATCTATTCAAGTCTATGGGGAGGCCATGCTGATTCAAGCTTGCAACTTGATTGGAAGCAAGAGGCCGGACTTGGGCCTTATCAGACCTACGTGGTCCTTCTGCCTTAAGCATAAGCCAAAGTCAAGAATGAGGTCTTGAGGACATTGAAGAGAAGACTCGATGCCTCCTTTCCTAGGCCCCTGGCATTCTTTGCAGATCAGTCTCACTTTCCATAGCTCTGGCGTCACGGGGGCCCACCGGGTACATGCTAATGTGTCCCAAGAGATGTCTTGGAAGCCTTGAAGGAATGGAGCCCCGTCACGCTTGGGCTACGTCTCTTTGTTTGGAAGTGCTCTACAAGGGTGCTGAAAAGCACCCTTTTCCACAGGGCTTCGTTCCTTCGTGAAGGCTGCCCTCCCAGGCTAGTGTGCTCAGTTTGCCTCCATCGAAATTCTCTCCCCCTACCTCTTGCCGTAGAAGGATTATTGATTATGTGTTTTGACACCACATGTAAGGAAGTGGGCTGAAAATGAGAACATTACAATTCTGTTTCAAGAAAAATAAACAGGCCAGGGCTGAGGATGTAAGGCAAACAAATGGCACAGCCTATAGAAATAAAGTAAGCCCGTATCTAGACGGCACCTGGGGGAACGTTCCAGGATCAGGGGTGAAGTTCGACACTTCCCAAATCCGGAAAGGAGACAGAAAAATATCTTTCCTGGAGAGAGGGATTCATCAGATTCGTCTAATTTGTCTTGGAAACATTGTGTCCGTGAAGGGGGATGCCAGGACCACCTCGAGTTTGGAGTTTCTGACCTCAGGATGTCAAACCAACCCAGATGACCACGTGTTCCCAGTGCTTACTTTGACCCAGGCTAGGACAGCAAAGACTCCTTCAAGTGACCGGTGCAAATTCAAAGACAACAACCAAGAGTCACGAAAGCACTCACACCTCGGCCTAGAGAACATACGGTGATTCCAGAAATGCCAAATGAATCACTTGGAATGAAGGGGAACGGACTGATAAGCATGTCTAAGGGGGAGAGCTGAGAAATACCATGACGATTCTCCTATGGAAAAGAGACAAAGGTCCCAGAAAATGGAAGGCGAACAGAAATCACCCCTGGATAATCCACAATGAAAGATGATGTCCGTCTTTAGACAGACTCTGCTGGAACGTTTGAAAGGCAGAGAAATTCACAAGCCAAAAGACGGCAGCGAAGGTCAAGGCTGGGCTAAGTGGGAAGTGTGAGTTAGGAGACTGCTCCAAGCGGGCCAGGAAACCGTGTGTCCGTGGAGCTTGCCGGGACAGCAGAGACACGATTATGACCAATCCTCTGACACCGCAGTGGACCCGAAAAACAACCTGGCCTCATCTACACAGTGCCAGAGTTGGGCTCAAGTAGCATATTCAAGTCCCATTGCCCTCAACTGCAGGTTGCCAACGGAACATGAAAGGGGCCGGCCGGTGGTGCAGCGGTGAGGTCCGCACCTTCTGGGTCGGTGGCCCGGGGTGGGCCGGGTGGACCCTCGGGTGAGCCTGCTCACCACTGCTTCAGGCATTCTGGGGCAGGCGTCCGAGGTAGTGTAGAGGCAGATGGGAAGGGACGTTAGACAGGGCCAGACTTCCACAGCAAATACAGGAGCATTGCCAGCAGATGTGAGCTCAGCGATGCACTTCTGCCAGAACAAAACCGATTCAAAGTTGCAAAGCATAGAGAAACTGAAGCTGAAAAGAAAAAGTGAACAACTGCATGCCAGTGAGAAGGATGAGATCTCTATGAAGAAACTTAGCAAAACAGGTGAAAGCCATGGCAATGGAAAACTAACAAACGTTGGGGGACAGAAGTTCAAGAAGACACAAGGAGAAAGAAGGAGATTCCAGGATCTAGGAGTGGAAGCATCAACACACTGGAAACGTCCCTACCGGAGCAAGGAATCTCTGGATTCCATGCAATCCCAGTCAAAGTTGCAGCAATGTTTCCCACAGAGACAGAAGAGGGAATCCTAAAGCTTCTAGCCAGCAACAAGAGACCCTGACTAGGCAAAGGAATCCTCAGGAAAACGAAAAAAGCAGGACGTGGCACACTTTCCGATTTCAACATATAGGACGAAGCACTAGGTACCGAGACGGCACAGTCTGGGCCCCAAAACAGGCACACAGACCCATGCAACAGAATCGAGAACCCAGAGCCCAACTCAAACGTACATGGACAGCCCATTTTCGACCAGGCAGCCAAGAGGAGACAGCGGAGAAAGGAGAGTCTCTACCATAAACGGTGCTGGGAAGCCTGCACAGCCACATGGAACACAACGAGAGTACACCATGATGTTACACCTGGCACACACACCACCTGAAATGGATCAAAGCCTTGAATGGCAGACTTGAAACCGTGAACCTTGTAGCAGAAGACCTAGGCAGAGTGCTCTTTGCCATCGGTCTGAGCCGCCTGTTTGGAAGAAGCAAGTCCGACTGGGCCAGGGCAACCAAGTCAACAAGAAACCAACGGGACCACGTCAAATGCGGACGCTTCTGCCCAGTGAAGGAAACCATCGACTGAATGCAAAGATAGCACAACGACTGGGGGAGGATGTTTGCAAACCACACATCGGACAAGGGGTGAAAAGCCCAAAGATGCAATCAACTCGCACGTCCCCACAAGAAAAAAAAACAACAACAAGCCAATGAAAACCTGGGCAGAAGATGGAAACAGAGATTTCTGCCAAGAAGATCGAAAGAGGGCCAACGGGTGCATGAACACTTGTTCACCGTCATTAAGTCTCAGGCCAATGCAAATGCAAACTGCAAGGGCACAGCAGCTCACTGTGGTCAGAATGGCTATAAGGAAGCAGACAGGAAGCCACAAGTGTCAGAGAGGAGGTGGAGAGAAGGGAAGCCTCCTGCACCGTTGGTGGGAGTGCAGACCGGTGCAGCCACTACGCCAAGCGGTGTGGAACTGCCTCAGAACTTGAAGAATCCATGTCCCATATGATCCAGCTATTCCTCTGCGGCGTGTTGATCCAAAGAACTCGGAAACACTCCTGCCTAAAGACATGTGCACCGCTGAGTTCACCACAGCGTCGCTCCCACTACCCAAGACTTGGAAGCCTCCCTGGAGCCCAGCAAGGGACGAGTGCAGAAGGAAGATGGGCTATAGCCACGCAATGGCATACCAGTCAGCCGGAACCAAGGATGCAATCCAGCCACTTGTGACCACCAGAATGGCTGTGAGGGTTTTAGGGAAGTGAAACAAGCCCCAGGGAGCAAGGCAAGTACCGTAGGACCTCACTTAAGAGGAGAAGAAAAAACAAGCGGTCAGGAACAGGTGGCACGGGACATTTGATTGGGGGTTCCCAGAGACAAAGCGGGGAGGTGTGAGAGGGTGAAACAGATGATGAGGCACAAGTGTGTGGTGAGGGCCTGCTATTAGGCTTACGCAGGGGGAGATGATGTAAGCTACACGGAAGTCTACATCGATGAGGATGCAAATCGGAAAGATATAGGATGTTCTAATGCAGGGTTGCGGCAATAAATTCACCTAAAAGCAAAAAAAAATCCAAAATGGGGTCCAGAATGACGGCATAAAGCTTTGGGGCTGAAAGAGATTAGAGAAGGTGAACTTCCAAGGCTGGAAAATCACCTCAAAATGCGTACTGATGCTACAGAAAGGTAGACCCTTCCAAATAGATGAAGAGGAATACTACCCACAGAACATGCTGCCTGCTAAACCCATGCACCCACGGAAAAGGTTACCGTCCAGGATGTTACTACTAATCACCTTCACGAATAATCCAAACAGGCCCACGTGTTCCCAAGCTCAGGCAAAAGGTTGGTCCAAAAGTCCACTTCAGGGCCGGCCCTGTGGCGGAGCGGGTAAGTGCCCACGTTCCGCTTGGCCGGCCCAGGCCTCACTGTTTCAGATCACGGGTGCAGATCACATTAGCAGTGTTAGGACATACAGATTTCATGGTACGGTGCGGACAGGGATCATAAACTAAGTAGCAATGGTGAGGTCACGTTATCAATACGCACCAGAAAAAGAACCGTGAGGCTTTTACAATCCATGAACGCATCTGGTACACTTCCCCAGAGGAAGAAGGAAGGAAAACATGGGACCTGCCAAGGTGGAATCGGCAGAGTGCTAGGAGATGGCACGATCATTGCGCATCAGAGGACTGCCCGGGCAACTTCAACTTGGGAGGGAGTCCAGGACTTTCTCTGGGGAACGTCCACCCACTTGGCCATCTACATGAAATGTAAGAGGTAAAACCCAGGATAATCTTACAGGACAGAAACCAGTGTCTAGAGAGAATGTAGCAGGCCTTCCAAAGTTCGAGGAGCAAGACAGAAACCGACAAGAAATCGAGAAAAAGGAAAACTATCCTACCAGGAAAGGGTGAGGAGTCGGACTGGCCTGAGATGGCTCTGAAACTCTGTGTGCACGCAGGTTGTCAGGACAACTTCGAATTTTGAGGTTGTTTATGACATCACGAGGATCATGTCCGCCAAGATGGCCGCACGGTTACAGACTGAGGATTGGCCTAGGCTAGGCTATTACAGGGAGGGATACCCAGAAACAGCTTTGAGAAACAGAAAGCGGACACAGAAACTGGAAGACATAAAACAGACGCTGATTCGAGGGGTAAGAAAGGAATCCTTGGCAAGAAGCGAGAATAGAGGGACAAGCCCCGAGAGGAGAACGTTGTCATCTATTCAAGTCTATGGGGAGGCCATGCTGATTCAAGCTTGCAACTTGATTGGAAGCAAGAGGCCGGACTTGGGCCTTATCAGACCTACGTGGTCCTTCTGCCTTAAGCATAAGCCAAAGTCAAGAATGAGGTCTTGAGGACATTGAAGAGAAGACTCGATGCCTCCTTTCCTAGGCCCCTGGCATTCTTTGCAGATCAGTCTCACTTTCCATAGCTCTGGCGTCACGGGGGCCCACCGGGTACATGCTAATGTGTCCCAAGAGATGTCTTGGAAGCCTTGAAGGAATGGAGCCCCGTCACGCTTGGGCTACGTCTCTTTGTTTGGAAGTGCTCTACAAGGGTGCTGAAAAGCACCCTTTTCCACAGGGCTTCGTTCCTTCGTGAAGGCTGCCCTCCCAGGCTAGTGTGCTCAGTTTGCCTCCATCGAAATTCTCTCCCCCTACCTCTTGCCGTAGAAGGATTATTGATTATGTGTTTTGACACCACATGTAAGGAAGTGGGCTGAAAATGAGAACATTACAATTCTGTTTCAAGAAAAATAAACAGGCCAGGGCTGAGGATGTAAGGCAAACAAATGGCACAGCCTATAGAAATAAAGTAAGCCCGTATCTAGACGGCACCTGGGGGAACGTTCCAGGATCAGGGGTGAAGTTCGAAACTTCCCAAATCCGGAAAGGAGACAGAAAAATATCTTTCCTGGAGAGAGGGATTCATCAGATTCGTCTAATTTGTCTTGGAAACATTGTGTCCGTGAAGGGGGATGCCAGGACCACCTCGAGTTTGGAGTTTCTGACCTCAGGATGTCAAACCAACCCAGATGACCACGTGTTCGCAGTGCTTACTTTGACCCAGGCTAGGACAGCAAAGACTCCTTCAAGTGACCGGTGCAAATTCAAAGACAACAACCAAGAGTCACGAAAGCACTCACACCTCGGCCTAGAGAACATACGGTGATTCCAGAAATGCCAAATGAATCACTTGGAATGAAGGGGAACGGACTGATAAGCATGTCTAAGGGGGAGAGCTGAGAAATACCATGACGATTCTCCTATGGAAAAGAGACAAAGGTCCCAGAAAATGGAAGGCGAACAGAAATCACCCCTGGATAATCCACAATGAAAGATGATGTCCGTCTTTAGACAGACTCTGCTGGAACGTTTGAAAGGCAGAGAAATTCACAAGCCAAAAGACGGCAGCGAAGGTCAAGGCTGGGCTAAGTGGGAAGGGTGAGTTAGGAGACTGCTCCAAGCGGGCCAGGAAACCGTGTGTCCGTGGAGCTTGCCGGGACAGCAGAGACACGATTATGACCAATCCTCTGACACCGCAGTGGACCCGAAAAACAACCTGGCCTCATCTACACAGTGCCAGAGTTGGGCTCAAGTAGCATATTCAAGTCCCATTGCCCTCAACTGCAGGTTGCCAACGGAACATGAAAGGGGCCGGCCGGTGGTGCAGCGGTGAGGTCCGCACCTTCTGGGTCGGTGGCCCGGGGTGGGCCGGGTGGACCCTCGGGTGAGCCTGCTCACCACTGCTTCAGGCATTCTGGGGCAGGCGTCCGAGGTAGTGTAGAGGCAGATGGGAAGGGACGTTAGACAGGGCCAGACTTCCACAGCAAATACAGGAGCATTGCCAGCAGATGTGAGCTCAGCGATGCACTTCTGCCAGAACAAAACCGATTCAAAGTTGCAAAGCATAGAGAAACTGAAGCTGAAAAGAAAAAGTGAACAACTGCATGCCAGTGAGAAGGATGAGATCTCTATGAAGAAACTTAGCAAAACAGGTGAAAGCCATGGCAATGGAAAACTAACAAACGTTGGGGGACAGAAGTTCAAGAAGACACAAGGAGAAAGAAGGAGATTCCAGGATCTAGGAGTGGAAGCATCAACACACTGGAGACGTCCCTACCGGAGCAAGGAATCTCTGGATTCCATGCAATCCCAGTCAAAGTTGCAGCAATGTTTCCCACAGAGACAGAAGAGGGAATCCTAAAGCTTCTAGCCAGCAACAAGAGACCCTGACTAGGCAAAGGAATCCTCAGGAAAACGAAAAAAGCAGGACGTGGCACACTTTCCGATTTCAACATATAGGACGAAGCACTAGGTACCGAGACGGCACAGTCTGGGCCCCAAAACAGGCACACAGACCCATGCAACAGAATCGAGAACCCAGAGCCCAACTCAAACGTACATGGACAGCCCATTTTCGACCAGGCAGCCAAGAGGAGACAGCGGAGAAAGGAGAGTCTCTACCATAAACGGTGCTGGGAAGCCTGCACAGCCACATGGAACACAACGAGAGTACACCATGATGTTACACCTGGCACACACACCACCTGAAATGGATCAAAGCCTTGAATGGCAGACTTGAAACCGTGAACCTTGTAGCAGAAGACCTAGGCAGAGTGCTCTTTGCCATCGGTCTGAGCCGCCTGTTTGGAAGAAGCAAGTCCGACTGGGCCAGGGCAACCAAGTCAACAAGAAACCAACGGGACCACGTCAAATGCGGACGCTTCTGCCCAGTGAAGGAAACCATCGACTGAATGCAAAGATAGCACAACGACTGGGGGAGGATGTTTGCAAACCACACATCGGACAAGGGGTGAAAAGCCCAAAGATGCAATCAACTCGCACGTCCCCACAAGAAAAAAAAACAACAACAAGCCAATGAAAACCTGGGCAGAAGATGGAAACGGAGATTTCTGCCAAGAAGATCGAAAGAGGGCCAACGGGTGCATGAACACTTGTTCACCGTCATTAAGTCTCAGGCCAATGCAAATGCAAACTGCAAGGGCACAGCAGCTCACTGTGGTCAGAATGGCTATAAGGAAGCAGACAGGAAGCCACAAGTGTCAGAGAGGAGGTGGAGAGAAGGGAAGCCTCCTGCACCGTTGGTGGGAGTGCAGACCGGTGCAGCCACTACGCCAAGCGGTGTGGAACTGCCTCAGAACTTGAAGAATCCATGTCCCATATGATCCAGCTATTCCTCTGCGGCGTGTTGATCCAAAGAACTCGGAAACACTCCTGCCTAAAGACATGTGCACCGCTGAGTTCACCACAGCGTCGCTCCCACTACCCAAGACTTGGAAGCCTCCCTGGAGCCCAGCAAGGGACGAGTGCAGAAGGAAGATGGGCTACAGCCACGCAATGGCATACCAGTCAGCCGGAACCAAGGATGCAATCCAGCCACTTGTGACCACCAGAATGGCTGTGAGGGTTTTAGGGAAGTGAAACAAGCCCCAGGGAGCAAGGCAAGTACCGTAGGACCTCACTTAAGAGGAGAAGAAAAAACAAGCGGTCAGGAACAGGTGGCACGGGACATTTCATTGGGGGTTCCCAGAGACAAAGCGGGGAGGTGTGAGAGGGTGAAACAGATGATGAGGCACAAGTGTGTGGTGAGGGCCTGCTATTAGGCTTACGCAGGGGGAGATGATGTAAGCTACACGGAAGTCTACATCGATGAGGATGCAAATCGGAAAGATATAGGATGTTCTGATGCAGGGTTGCGGCAATAAATTCACCTAAAAGCAAAAAAAAATCCAAAATGGGGTCCAGAATGACGGCATAAAGCTTTGGGGCTGAAAGAGATTAGAGAAGGTGAACTTCCAAGGCTGGAAAATCACCTCAAAATGCGTACTGATGCTACAGAAAGGTAGACCCTTCCAAATAGATGAAGAGGAATACTACCCACAGAACATGCTGCCTGCTAAACCCATGCACCCACGCAAAAGGTTACCGTCCAGGATGTTACTACTAATCACCTTCACGAATAATCCAAACAGGCCCACGTGTTCCCAAGCTCAGGCAAAAGGTTGGTCCAAAAGTCCACTTCAGGGCCGGCCCTGTGGCGGAGCGGGTAAGTGCCCACGTTCCGCTTGGCCGGCCCAGGCCTCACTGTTTCAGATCACAGGTGCAGATCACATTAGCAGTGTTAGGACATACAGATTTCATGGTACGGTGCGGACAGTGATCATAAACTAAGTAGCAATGGTGAGGTCACGTTATCAATACGCACCAGAAAAAGAACCGTGAGGCTTTTACAATCCATGAACGCATCTGGTACACTTCCCCAGAGGAAGAAGGAAGGAAAACATGGGACCTGCCAAGGTGGAATCGGCAGAGTGCTAGGAGATGGCACGATCATTGCGCATCAGAGGACTGCCCGGGCAACTTCAACTTGGGAGGGAGTCCAGGACTTTCTCTGGGGAACGTCCACCCACTTGGCCATCTACATGAAATGTAAGAGGTAAAACCCAGGATAATCTTACAGGACAGAAACCAGTGTCTAGAGAGAATGTAGCAGGCCTTCCAAAGTTCGAGGAGCAAGACAGAAACCGACAAGAAATCGAGAAAAAGGAAAACTATCCTACCAGGAAAGGGTGAGGAGTCGGACTGGCCTGAGATGGCTCTGAAACTCTGTGTGCACGCAGGTTGTCAGGACAACTTCGAATTTTGAGGTTGTTTATGACATCACGAGGATCATGTCCGCCAAGATGGCCGCACGGTTACAGACTGAGGATTGGCCTAGGCTAGGCTATTACAGGGAGGGATACCCAGAAACAGCTTTGAGAAACAGAAAGCGGACACAGAAACTGGAAGACATAAAACAGACGCTGATTCGAGGGGTAAGAAAGGAATCCTTGGCAAGAAGCGAGAATAGAGGGACAAGCCCCGAGAGGAGAACGTTGTCATCTATTCAAGTCTATGGGGAGGCCATGCTGATTCAAGCTTGCAACTTGATTGGAAGCAAGAGGCCGGACTTGGGCCTTATCAGACCTACGTGGTCCTTCTGCCTTAAGCATAAGCCAAAGTCAAGAATGAGGTCTTGAGGACGTTGAAGAGAAGACTCGATGCCTCCTTTCCTAGGCCCCTGGCATTCTTTGCAGATCAGTCTCACTTTCCATAGCTCTGGCGTCACGGGGGCCCACCGGGTACATGCTAATGTGTCCCAAGAGATGTCTTGGAAGCCTTGAAGGAATGGAGCCCCGTCACGCTTGGGCTACGTCTCTTTGTTTGGAAGTGCTCTACAAGGGTGCTGAAAAGCACCCTTTTCCACAGGGCTTCGTTCCTTCGTGAAGGCTGCCCTCCCAGGCTAGTGTGCTCAGTTTGCCTCCATCGAAATTCTCTCCCCCTACCTCTTGCCGTAGAAGGATTATTGATTATGTGTTTTGACACCACATGTAAGGAAGTGGGCTGAAAATGAGAACATTACAATTCTGTTTCAAGAAAAATAAACAGGCCAGGGCTGAGGATGTAAGGCAAACAAATGGCACAGCCTATAGAAATAAAGTAAGCCCGTATCTAGACGGCACCTGGGGGAACGTTCCAGGATCAGGGGTGAAGTTCGACACTTCCCAAATCCGGAAAGGAGACAGAAAAATATCTTTCCTGGAGAGAGGGATTCATCAGATTCGTCTAATTTGTCTTGGAAACATTGTGTCCGTGAAGGGGGATGCCAGGACCACCTCGAGTTTGGAGTTTCTGACCTCAGGATGTCAAACCAACCCAGATGACCACGTGTTCGCAGTGCTTACTTTGACCCAGGCTAGGACAGCAAAGAGTCCTTCAAGTGACCGGTGCAAATTCAAAGACAACAACCAAGAGTCACGAAAGCACTCACACCTCGGCCTAGAGAACATACGGTGATTCCAGAAATGCCAAATGAATCACTTGGAATGAAGGGGAACGGACTGATAAGCATGTCTAAGGGGGAGAGCTGAGAAATACCATGACGATTCTCCTATGGAAAAGAGACAAAGGTCCCAGAAAATGGAAGGCGAACAGAAATCACCCCTGGATAATCCACAATGAAAGATGATGTCCGTCTTTAGACAGACTCTGCTGGAACGTTTGAAAGGCAGAGAAATTCACAAGCCAAAAGACGGCAGCGAAGGTCAAGGCTGGGCTAAGTGGGAAGTGTGAGTTAGGAGACTGCTCCAAGCGGGCCAGGAAACCGTGTGTCCGTGGAGCTTGCCGGGACAGCAGAGACACGATTATGACCAATCCTCTGACACCGCAGTGGACCCGAAAAACAACCTGGCCTCATCTACACAGTGCCAGAGTTGGGCTCAAGTAGCATATTCAAGTCCCATTGCCCTCAACTGCAGGTTGCCAACGGAACATGAAAGGGGCCGGCCGGTGGTGCAGCGGTGAGGTCCGCACCTTCTGGGTCGGTGGCCCGGGGTGGGCCGGGTGGACCCTCGGGTGAGCCTGCTCACCACTGCTTCAGGCATTCTGGGGCAGGCGTCCGAGGTAGTGTAGAGGCAGATGGGAAGGGACGTTAGACAGGGCCAGACTTCCACAGCAAATACAGGAGCATTGCCAGCAGATGTGAGCTCAGCGATGCACTTCTGCCAGAACAAAACCGATTCAAAGTTGCAAAGCATAGAGAAACTGAAGCTGAAAAGAAAAAGTGAACAACTGCATGCCAGTGAGAAGGATGAGATCTCTATGAAGAAACTTAGCAAAACAGGTGAAAGCCATGGCAATGGAAAACTAACAAACGTTGGGGGACAGAAGTTCAAGAAGACACAAGGAGAAAGAAGGAGATTCCAGGATCTAGGAGTGGAAGCATCAACACACTGGAGACGTCCCTACCGGAGCAAGGAATCTCTGGATTCCATGCAATCCCAGTCAAAGTTGCAGCAATGTTTCCCACAGAGACAGAAGAGGGAATCCTAAAGCTTCTAGCCAGCAACAAGAGACCCTGACTAGGCAAAGGAATCCTCAGGAAAACGAAAAAAGCAGGACGTGGCACACTTTCCGATTTCAACATATAGGACGAAGCACTAGGTACCGAGACGGCACAGTCTGGGCCCCAAAACAGGCACACAGACCCATGCAACAGAATCGAGAACCCAGAGCCCAACTCAAACGTACATGGACAGCCCATTTTCGACCAGGCAGCCAAGAGGAGACAGCGGAGAAAGGAGAGTCTCTACCATAAACGGTGCTGGGAAGCCTGCACAGCCACATGGAACACAACGAGAGTACACCATGATGTTACACCTGGCACACACACCACCTGAAATGGATCAAAGCCTTGAATGGCAGACTTGAAACCGTGAACCTTGTAGCAGAAGACCTAGGCAGAGTGCTCTTTGCCATCGGTCTGAGCCGCCTGTTTGGAAGAAGCAAGTCCGACTGGGCCAGGGCAACCAAGTCAACAAGAAACCAACGGGACCACGTCAAATGCGGACGCTTCTGCCCAGTGAAGGAAACCATCGACTGAATGCAAAGATAGCACAACGACTGGGGGAGGATGTTTGCAAACCACACATCGGACAAGGGGTGAAAAGCCCAAAGATGCAATCAACTCGCACGTCCCCACAAGAAAAAAAAACAACAACAAGCCAATGAAAACCTGGGCAGAAGATGGAAACGGAGATTTCTGCCAAGAAGATCGAAAGAGGGCCAACGGGTGCATGAACACTTGTTCACCGTCATGAAGTCTCAGGCCAATGCAAATGCAAACTGCAAGGGCACAGCAGCTCACTGTGGTCAGAATGGCTATAAGGAAGCAGACAGGAAGCCACAAGTGTCAGAGAGGAGGTGGAGAGAAGGGAAGCCTCCTGCACCGTTGGTGGGAGTGCAGACCGGTGCAGCCACTACGCCAAGCGGTGTGGAACTGCCTCAGAACTTGAAGAATCCATGTCCCATATGATCCAGCTATTCCTCTGCGGCGTGTTGATCCAAAGAACTCGGAAACACTCCTGCCTAAAGACATGTGCACCGCTGAGTTCACCACAGCGTCGCTCCCACTACCCAAGACTTGGAAGCCTCCCTGGAGCCCAGCAAGGGACGAGTGCAGAAGGAAGATGGGCTACAGCCACGCAATGGCATACCAGTCAGCCGGAACCAAGGATGCAATCCAGCCACTTGTGACCACCAGAATGGCTGTGAGGGTTTTAGGGAAGTGAAACAAGCCCCAGGGAGCAAGGCAAGTACCGTAGGACCTCACTTAAGAGGAGAAGAAAAAACAAGCGGTCAGGAACAGGTGGCATGGGACATTTGATTGGGGGTTCCCAGAGACAAAGCGGGGAGGTGTGAGAGGGTGAAACAGATGATGAGGCACAAGTGTGTGGTGAGGGCCTGCTATTAGGCTTACGCAGGGGGAGATGATGTAAGCTACACGGAAGTCTACATCGATGAGGATGCAAATCGGAAAGATATAGGATGTTCTAATGCAGGGTTGCGGCAATAAATTCACCTAAAAGCAAAAAAAAATCCAAAATGGGGTCCAGAATGACGGCATAAAGCTTTGGGGCTGAAAGAGATTAGAGAAGGTGAACTTCCAAGGCTGGAAAATCACCTCAAAATGCGTACTGATGCTACAGAAAGGTAGACCCTTCCAAATAGATGAAGAGGAATACTACCCACAGAACATGCTGCCTGCTAAACCCATGCACCCACGGAAAAGGTTACCGTCCAGGATGTTACTACTAATCACCTTCACGAATAATCCAAACAGGCCCACGTGTTCCCAAGCTCAGGCAAAAGGTTGGTCCAAAAGTCCACTTCAGGGCCGGCCCTGTGGCGGAGCGGGTAAGTGCCCACGTTCCGCTTGGCCAGCCCAGGCCCCACTGTTTCAGATCACGGGTGCAGATCACATTAGCAGTGTTAGGACATACAGATTTCATGGTACGGTGCGGACAGTGATCATAAACTAAGTAGCAATGGTGAGGTCACGTTATCAATACGCACCAGAAAAAGAACCGTGAGGCTTTTACAATCCATGAACGCATCTGGTACACTTCCCCAGAGGAAGAAGGAAGGAAAACATGGGACCTGCCAAGGTGGAATCGGCAGAGTGCTAGGAGATGGCACGATCATTGCGCATCAGAGGACTGCCCGGGCAACTTCAACTTGGGAGGGAGTGCAGGACTTTCTCTGGGGAACGTCCACCCACTTGGCCATCTACATGAAATGTAAGAGGTAAAACCCAGGATAATCTTACAGGACAGAAACCAGTGTCTAGAGAGAATGTAGCAGGCCTTCCAAAGTTCGAGGAGCAAGACAGAAACCGACAAGAAATCGAGAAAAAGGAAAACTATCCTACCAGGAAAGGGTGAGGAGTCGGACTGGCCTGAGATGGCTCTGAAACTCTGTGTGCACGCAGGTTGTCAGGACAACTTCGAATTTTGAGGTTGTTTATGACATCACGAGGATCATGTCCGCCAAGATGGCCGCACGGTTACAGACTGAGGATTGGCCTAGGCTAGGCTATTACAGGGAGGGATACCCAGAAACAGCTTTGAGAAACAGAAAGCGGACACAGAAACTGGAAGACATAAAACAGACGCTGATTCGAGGGGTAAGAAAGGAATCCTTGGCAAGAAGCGAGAATAGAGGGACAAGCCCCGAGAGGAGAACGTTGTCATCTATTCAAGTCTATGGGGAGGCCATGCTGATTCAAGCTTGCAACTTGATTGGAAGCAAGAGGCCGGACTTGGGCCTTATCAGACCTACGTGGTCCTTCTGCCTTAAGCATAAGCCAAAGTCAAGAATGAGGTCTTGAGGACGTTGAAGAGAAGACTCGATGCCTCCTTTCCTAGGCCCCTGGCATTCTTTGCAGATCAGTCTCACTTTCCATAGCTCTGGCGTCACGGGGGCCCACCGGGTACATGCTAATGTGTCCCAAGAGATGTCTTGGAAGCCTTGAAGGAATGGAGCCCCGTCACGCTTGGGCTACGTCTCTTTGTTTGGAAGTGCTCTACAAGGGTGCTGAAAAGCACCCTTTTCCACAGGGCTTCGTTCCTTCGTGAAGGCTGCCCTCCCAGGCTAGTGTGCTCAGTTTGCCTCCATCGAAATTCTCTCCCCCTACCTCTTGCCGTAGAAGGATTATTGATTATGTGTTTTGACACCACATGTAAGGAAGTGGGCTGAAAATGAGAACATTACAATTCTGTTTCAAGAAAAATAAACAGGCCAGGGCTGAGGATGTAAGGCAAACAAATGGCACAGCCTATAGAAATAAAGTAAGCCCATATCTAGACGGCACCTGGGGGAACGTTCCAGGATCAGGGGTGAAGTTCGACACTTCCCAAATCCGGAAAGGAGACAGAAAAATATCTTTCCTGGAGAGAGGGATTCATCAGATTCGTCTAATTTGTCTTGGAAACATTGTGTCCGTGAAGGGGGATGCCAGGACCACCCCGAGTTTGGAGTTTCTGACCTCAGGATGTCAAACCAACCCAGATGACCACGTGTTCCCAGTGCTTACTTTGACCCAGGCTAGGACAGCAAAGACTCCTTCAAGTGACCGGTGCAAATTCAAAGACAACAACCAAGAGTCACGAAAGCACTCACACCTCGGCCTAGAGAACATACGGTGATTCCAGAAATGCCAAATGAATCACTTGGAATGAAGGGGAACGGACTGATAAGCATGTCTAAGGGGGAGAGCTGAGAAACACCATGAAGATTCTCCTATGGAAAAGAGACAAAGGTCCCAGAAAATGGAAGGCGAACAGAAATCACCCCTGGATAATCCACAATGAAAGATGATGTCCGTCTTTAGACAGACTCTGCTGGAACGTTTGAAAGGCAGAGAAATTCACAAGCCAAAAGACGGCAGCGAAGGTCAAGGCTGGGCTAAGTGGGAAGGGTGAGTTAGGAGACTGCTCCAAGCGGGCCAGGAAACCGTGTGTCCGTGGAGCTTGCCGGGACAGCAGAGACACGATTATGACCAATCCTCTGACATCGCAGTGGACCCGAAAAACAACCTGGCCTCATCTACACAGTGCCAGAGTTGGGCTCAAGTAGCATATTCAAGTCCCATTGCCCTCAACTGCAGGTTGCCAACGGAACATGAAAGGGGCCGGCCGGTGGTGCAGCGGTGAGGTCCGCACCTTCTGGGTCGGTGGCCCGGGGTGGGCCGGGTGGACCCTCGGGTGAGCCTGCTCACCACTGCTTCAGGCATTCTGGGGCAGGCGTCCGAGGTAGTGTAGAGGCAGATGGGAAGGGACGTTAGACAGGGCCAGACTTCCACAGCAAATACAGGAGCATTGCCAGCAGATGTGAGCTCAGCGATGCACTTCTGCCAGAACAAAACCGATTCAAAGTTGCAAAGCATAGAGAAACTGAAGCTGAAAAGAAAAAGTGAACAACTGCATGCCAGTGAGAAGGATGAGATCTCTATGAAGAAACTTAGCAAAACAGGTGAAAGCCATGGCAATGGAAAACTAACAAACGTTGGGGGACAGAAGTTCAAGAAGACACAAGGAGAAAGAAGGAGATTCCAGGATCTAGGAGTGGAAGCATCAACACACTGGAGACGTCCCTACCGGAGCAAGGAATCTCTGGATTCCATGCAATCCCAGTCAAAGTTGCAGCAATGTTTCCCACAGAGACAGAAGAGGGAATCCTAAAGTTTCTAGCCAGCAACAAGAGACCCTGACTAGGCAAAGGAATCCTCAGGAAAACGAAAAAAGCAGGACGTGGCACACTTTCCGATTTCAACATATAGGACGAAGCACTAGGTACCGAGACGGCACAGTCTGGGCCCCAAAACAGGCACACAGACCCATGCAACAGAATCGAGAACCCAGAGCCCAACTCAAACGTACATGGACAGCCCATTTTCGACCAGGGAGCCAAGAGGAGACAGCGGAGAAAGGAGAGTCTCTACCATAAACGGTGCTGGGAAGCCTGCACAGCCACATGGAACACAACGAGAGTACACCATGATGTTACACCTGGCACACACACCACCTGAAATGGATCAAAGCCTTGAATGGCAGACTTGAAACCGTGAACCTTGTAGCCGAAGACCTAGGCAGAGTGCTCTTTGCCATCTGTCTGAGCCGCCTGTTTGGAAGAAGCAAGTCCGACTGGGCCAGGGCAACCAAGTCAACAAGAAACCAACGGGACCACGTCAAATGCGGACGCTTCTGCCCAGTGAAGGAAACCATCGACTGAATGCAAAGATAGCACAACGACTGGGGGAGGATGTTTGCAAACCACACATCGGACAAGGGGTGAAAAGCCCAAAGATGCAATCAACTCGCACGTCCCCACAAGAAAAAAAAAACAACAACAAGCCAATGAAAACCTGGGCAGAAGATGGAAACGGAGATTTCTGCCAAGAAGATCGAAAGAGGGCCAACGGGTGCATGAACACTTGTTCACCGTCATGAAGTCTCAGGCCAATGCAAATGCAAACTGCAAGGGCACAGCAGCTCACTGTGGTCAGAATGGCTATAAGGAAGCAGACAGGAAGCCACAAGTGTCAGAGAGGAGGTGGAGAGAAGGGAAGCCTCCTGCACCGTTGGTGGGAGTGCAGACCGGTGCAGCCACTACGCCAAGCGGTGTGGAACTGCCTCAGAACTTTAAGAATCCATGTCCCATATGATCCAGCTATTCCTCTGCGGCGTGTTGATCCAAAGAACTCGGAAACACTCCTGCCTAAAGACATGTGCACCGCTGAGTTCACCACAGCGTCGCTCCCACTACCCAAGACTTGGAAGCCTCCCTGGAGCCCAGCAAGGGACGAGTGCAGAAGGAAGATGGGCTATAGCCACGCAATGGCATACCAGTCAGCCGGAACCAAGGATGCAATCCAGCCACTTGTGACCACCAGAATGGCTGTGAGGGTTTTAGGGAAGTGAAACAAGCCCCAGGGAGCAAGGCAAGTACCGTAGGACCTCACTTAAGAGGAGAAGAAAAAACAAGCGGTCAGGAACAGGTGGCACGGGACATTTCATTGGGGGTTCCCAGAGACAAAGCGGGGAGGTGTGAGAGGGTGAAACAGATGATGAGGCACAAGTGTGTGGTGAGGGCCTGCTATTAGGCTTACGCAGGGGAAGATGATGTAAGCTACACGGAAGTCTACATCGATGAGGATGCAAATCGGAAAGATATAGGATGTTCTAATGCAGGGTTGCGGCAATAAATTCACCTAAAAGCAAAAAAAAATCCAAAATGGGGTCCAGAATGACGGCATAAAGCTTTGGGGCTGAAAGAGATTAGAGAAGGTGAACTTCCAAGGCTGGAAAATCACCTCAAAATGCGTACTGATGCTACAGAAAGGTAGACCCTTCCAAATAGATGAAGAGGAATACTACCCACAGAACATGCTGCCTGCTAAACCCATGCACCCACGGAAAAGGTTACCGTCCAGGATGTTACTACTAATCACCTTCACGAATAATCCAAACAGGCCCACGTGTTCCCAAGCTCAGGCAAAAGGTTGGTCCAAAAGTCCACTTCAGGGCCGGCCCTGTGGCGGAGCGGGTAAGTGCCCACGTTCCGCTTGGCCGGCCCAGGCCCCACTGTTTCAGATCACGGGTGCAGATCACATTAGCAGTGTTAGGACATACAGATTTCATGGTACGGTGCCGACAGGGATCATAAACTAAGTAGCAATGGTGAGGTCACGTTATCAATACGCACCAGAAAAAGAACCGTGAGGCTTTTACAATCCATGAACGCATCTGGTACACTTCCCCAGAGGAAGAAGGAAGGAAAACATGGGACCTGCCAAGGTGGAATCGGCAGAGTGCTAGGAGATGGCACGATCATTGCGCATCAGAGGACTGCCCGGGCAACTTCAACTTGGGAGGGAGTCCAGGACTTTCTCTGGGGAACGTCCACCCACTTGGCCATCTACATGAAATGTAAGAGGTAAAACCCAGGATAATCTTACAGGACAGAAACCAGTGTCTAGAGAGAATGTAGCAGGCCTTCCAAAGTTCGAGGAGCAAGACAGAAACCGACAAGAAATCGAGAAAAAGGAAAACTATCCTACCAGGAAAGGGTGAGGAGTCGGACTGGCCTGAGATGGCTCTGAAACTCTGTGTGCACGCAGGTTGTCAGGACAACTTCGAATTTTGAGGTTGTTTATGACATCACGAGGATCATGTCCGCCAAGATGGCCGCACGGTTACAGACCGAGGATTGGCCTAGGCTAGGCTATTACAGGGAGGGATACCCAGAAACAGCTTTGAGAAACAGAAAGCGGACACAGAAACTGGAAGACATAAAACAGACGCTGATTCGAGGGGTAAGAAAGGAATCCTTGGCAAGAAGCGAGAATAGAGGGACAAGCCCCGAGAGGAGAACGTTGTCATCTATTCAAGTCTATGGGGAGGCCATGCTGATTCAAGCTTGCAACTTGATTGGAAGCAAGAGGCCGGACTTGGGCCTTATCAGACCTACGTGGTCCTTCTGCCTTAAGCATAAGCCAAAGTCAAGAATGAGGTCTTGAGGACGTTGAAGAGAAGACTCGATGCCTCCTTTCCTAGGCCCCTGGCATTCTTTGCAGATCAGTCTCACTTTCCATAGCTCTGGCGTCACGGGGGCCCACCGGGTACATGCTAATGTGTCCCAAGAGATGTCTTGGAAGCCTTGAAGGAATGGAGCCCCGTCACGCTTGGGCTACGTCTCTTTGTTTGGAAGTGCTCTACAAGGGTGCTGAAAAGCACCCTTTTCCACAGGGCTTCGTTCCTTCGTGAAGGCTGCCCTCCCAGGCTAGTGTGCTCAGTTTGCCTCCATCGAAATTCTCTCCCCCTACCTCTTGCCGTAGAAGGATTATTGATTATGTGTTTTGACACCACATGTAAGGAAGTGGGCTGAAAATGAGAACATTACAATTCTGTTTCAAGAAAAATAAACAGGCCAGGGCTGAGGATGTAAGGCAAACAAATGGCACAGCCTATAGAAATAAAGTAAGCCCGTATCTAGACGGCACCTGGGGGAACGTTCCAGGATCAGGGGTGAAGTTCGAAACTTCCCAAATCCGGAAAGGAGACAGAAAAATATCTTTCCTGGAGAGAGGGATTCATCAGATTCGTCTAATTTGTCTTGGAAACATTGTGTCCGTGAAGGGGGATGCCAGGACCACCCCGAGTTTGGAGTTTCTGACCTCAGGATGTCAAACCAACCCAGATGACCACGTGTTCCCAGTGCTTAGTTTGACCCAGGCTAGGACAGCAAAGACTCCTTCAAGTGACCGGTGCAAATTCAAAGACAACAACCAAGAGTCACGAAAGCACTCACACCTCGGCCTAGAGAACATACGGTGATTCCAGAAATGCCAAATGAATCACTTGGAATGAAGGGGAACGGACTGATAAGCATGTCTAAGGGGGAGAGCTGAGAAACACCATGAAGATTCTCCTATGGAAAAGAGACAAAGGTCCCAGAAAATGGAAGGCGAACAGAAATCACCCCTGGATAATCCACAATGAAAGATGATGTCCGTCTTTAGACAGACTCTGCTGGAACGTTTGAAAGGCAGAGAAATTCACAAGCCAAAAGACGGCAGCGAAGGTCAAGGCTGGGCTAAGTGGGAAGGGTGAGTTAGGAGACTGCTCCAAGCGGGCCAGGAAACCGTGTGTCCGTGGAGCTTGCCGGGACAGCAGAGACACGATTATGACCAATCCTCTGACATCGCAGTGGACCCGAAAAACAACCTGGCCTCATCTACACAGTGCCAGAGTTGGGCTCAAGTAGCATATTCAAGTCCCATTGCCCGCAACTGCAGGTTGCCAACGGAACATGAAAGGGGCCGGCCGGTGGTGCAGCGGTGAGGTCCGCACCTTCTGGGTCGGTGGCCCGGGGTGGGCCGGGTGGACCCTCGGGTGAGCCTGCTCACCACTGCTTCAGGCATTCTGGGGCAGGCGTCCGAGGTAGTGTAGAGGCAGATGGGAAGGGACGTTAGACAGGGCCAGACTTCCACAGCAAATACAGGAGCATTGCCAGCAGATGTGAGCTCAGCGATGCACTTCTGCCAGAACAAAACCGATTCAAAGTTGCAAAGCATAGAGAAACTGAAGCTGAAAAGAAAAAGTGAACAACTGCATGCCAGTGAGAAGGATGAGATCTCTATGAAGAAACTTAGCAAAACAGGTGAAAGCCATGGCAATGGAAAACTAACAAACGTTGGGGGACAGAAGTTCAAGAAGACACAAGGAGAAAGAAGGAGATTCCAGGATCTAGGAGTGGAAGCATCAACACACTGGAGACGTCCCTACCGGAGCAAGGAATCTCTGGATTCCATGCAATCCCAGTCAAAGTTGCAGCAATGTTTCCCACAGAGACAGAAGAGGGAATCCTAAAGTTTCTAGCCAGCAACAAGAGACCCTGACTAGGCAAAGGAATCCTCAGGAAAACGAAAAAAGCAGGACGTGGCACACTTTCCGATTTCAACATATAGGACGAAGCACTAGGTACCGAGACGGCACAGTCTGGGCCCCAAAACAGGCACACAGACCCATGCAACAGAAGCGAGAACCCAGAGCCCAACTCAAACGTACATGGACAGCCCATTTTCGACCAGGGAGCCAAGAGGAGACAGCGGAGAAAGGAGAGTCTCTACCATAAACGGTGCTGGGAAGCCTGCACAGCCACATGGAACACAACGAGAGTACACCATGATGTTACACCTGGCACACACACCACCTGAAATGGATCAAAGCCTTGAATGGCAGACTTGAAACCGTGAACCTTGTAGCAGAAGACCTAGGCAGAGTGCTCTTTGCCATCGGTCTGAGCCGCCTGTTTGGAAGAAGCAAGTCCGACTGGGCCAGGGCAACCAAGTCAACAAGAAACCAACGGGACCACGTCAAATGCGGACGCTTCTGCCCAGTGAAGGAAACCATCGACTGAATGCAAAGATAGCACAACGACTGGGGGAGGATGTTTGCAAACCACACATCGGACAAGGGGTGAAAAGCCCAAAGATGCAATCAACTCGCACGTCCCCACAAGAAAAAAAAAACAACAACAAGCCAATGAAAACCTGGGCAGAAGATGGAAACGGAGATTTCTGCCAAGAAGATCGAAAGAGGGCCAACGGGTGCATGAACACTTGTTCACCGTCATGAAGTCTCAGGCCAATGCAAATGCAAACTGCAAGGGCACAGCAGCTCACTGTGGTCAGAATGGCTATAAGGAAGCAGACAGGAAGCCACAAGTGTCAGAGAGGAGGTGGAGAGAAGGGAAGCCTCCTGCACCGTTGGTGGGAGTGCAGACCGGTGCAGCCACTACGCCAAGCGGTGTGGAACTGCCTCAGAACTTGAAGAATCCATGTCCCATATGATCCAGCTATTCCTCTGCGGCGTGTTGATCCAAAGAACTCGGAAACACTCCTGCCTAAAGACATGTGCACCGCTGAGTTCACCACAGCGTCGCTCCCACTACCCAAGACTTGGAAGCCTCCCTGGAGCCCAGCAAGGGACGAGTGCAGAAGGAAGATGGGCTATAGCCACGCAATGGCATACCAGTCAGCCGGAACCAAGGATGCAATCCAGCCACTTGTGACCACCAGAATGGCTGTGAGGGTTTTAGGGAAGTGAAACAAGCCCCAGGGAGCAAGGCAAGTACCGTAGGACCTCACTTAAGAGGAGAAGAAAAAACAAGCGGTCAGGAACAGGTGGCACGGGACATTTGATTGGGGGTTCCCAGAGACAAAGCGGGGAGGTGTGAGAGGGTGAAACAGATGATGAGGCACAAGTGTGTGGTGAGGGCCTGCTATTAGGCTTACGCAGGGGAAGATGATGTAAGCTACACGGAAGTCTACATCGATGAGGATGCAAATCGGAAAGATATAGGATGTTCTAATGCAGGGTTGCGGCAATAAATTCACCTAAAAGCAAAAAAAAATCCAAAATGGGGTCCAGAATGACGGCATAAAGCTTTGGGGCTGAAAGAGATTAGAGAAGGTGAACTTCCAAGGCTGGAAAATCACCTCAAAATGCGTACTGATGCTACAGAAAGGTAGACCCTTCCAAATAGATGAAGAGGAATACTACCCACAGAACATGCTGCCTGCTAAACCCATGCACCCACGGAAAAGGTTACCGTCCAGGATGTTACTACTAATCACCTTCACGAATAATCCAAACAGGCCCACGTGTTCCCAAGCTCAGGCAAAAGGTTGGTCCAAAAGTCCACTTCAGGGCCGGCCCTGTGGCGGAGCGGGTAAGTGCCCACGTTCCGCTTGGCCGGCCCAGGCCCCACTGTTTCAGATCACGGGTGCAGATCACATTAGCAGTGTTAGGACATACAGATTTCATGGTACGGTGCGGACAGGGATCATAAACTAAGTAGCAATGGTGAGGTCACGTTATCAATACGCACCAGAAAAAGAACCGTGAGGCTTTTACAATCCATGAACGCATCTGGTACACTTCCCCAGAGGAAGAAGGAAGGAAAACATGGGACCTGCCAAGGTGGAATCGGCAGAGTGCTAGGAGATGGCACGATCATTGCGCATCAGAGGACTGCCCGGGCAACTTCAACTTGGGAGGGAGTCCAGGACTTTCTCTGGGGAACGTCCACCCACTTGGCCATCTACATGAAATGTAAGAGGTGAAACCCAGGATAATCTTACAGGACAGAAACCAGTGTCTAGAGAGAATGTAGCAGGCCTTCCAAAGTTCGAGGAGCAAGACAGAAACCGACAAGAAATCGAGAAAAAGGAAAACTATCCTACCAGGAAAGGGTGAGGAGTCGGACTGGCCTGAGATGGCTCTGAAACTCTGTGTGCACGCAGGTTGTCAGGACAACTTCGAATTTTGAGGTTGTTTATGACATCACGAGGATCATGTCCGCCAAGATGGCCGCACGGTTACAGACCGAGGATTGGCCTAGGCTAGGCTATTACAGGGAGGGATACCCAGAAACAGCTTTGAGAAACAGAAAGCGGACACAGAAACTGGAAGACATAAAACAGACGCTGATTCGAGGGGTAAGAAAGGAATCCTTGGCAAGAAGCGAGAATAGAGGGACAAGCCCCGAGAGGAGAACGTTGTCATCTATTCAAGTCTATGGGGAGGCCATGCTGATTCAAGCTTGCAACTTGATTGGAAGCAAGAGGCCGGACTTGGGCCTTATCAGACCTACGTGGTCCTTCTGCCTTAAGCATAAGCCAAAGTCAAGAATGAGGTCTTGAGGACGTTGAAGAGAAGACTCGATGCCTCCTTTCCTAGGCCCCTGGCATTCTTTGCAGATCAGTCTCACTTTCCATAGCTCTGGCGTCACGGGGGCCCACCGGGTACATGCTAATGTGTCCCAAGAGATGTCTTGGAAGCCTTGAAGGAATGGAGCCCCGTCACGCTTGGGCTACGTCTCTTTGTTTGGAAGTGCTCTACAAGGGTGCTGAAAAGCACCCTTTTCCACAGGGCTTCATTCCTTCGTGAAGGCTGCCCTCCCAGGCTAGTGTGCTCAGTTTGCCTCCATCGAAATTCTCTCCCCCTACCTCTTGCCGTAGAAGGATTATTGATTATGTGTTTTGACACCACATGTAAGGAAGTGGGCTGAAAATGAGAACATTACAATTCTGTTTCAAGAAAAATAAACAGGCCAGGGCTGAGGATGTAAGGCAAACAAATGGCACAGCCTATAGAAATAAAGTAAGCCCGTATCTAGACGGCACCTGGGGGAACGTTCCAGGATCAGGGGTGAAGTTCGAAACTTCCCAAATCCGGAAAGGAGACAGAAAAATATCTTTCCTGGAGAGAGGGATTCATCAGATTCGTCTAATTTGTCTTGGAAACATTGTGTCCGTGAAGGGGGATGCCAGGACCACCCCGAGTTTGGAGTTTCTGACCTCAGGATGTCAAACCAACCCAGATGACCACGTGTTCCCAGTGCTTAGTTTGACCCAGGCTAGGACAGCAAAGACTCCTTCAAGTGACCGGTGCAAATTCAAAGACAACAACCAAGAGTCACGAAAGCACTCACACCTCGGCCTAGAGAACATACGGTGATTCCAGAAATGCCAAATGAATCACTTGGAATGAAGGGGAACGGACTGATAAGCATGTCTAAGGGGGAGAGCTGAGAAACACCATGAAGATTCTCCTATGGAAAAGAGACAAAGGTCCCAGAAAATGGAAGGCGAACAGAAATCACCCCTGGATAATCCACAATGAAAGATGATGTCCGTCTTTAGACAGACTCTGCTGGAACGTTTGAAAGGCAGAGAAATTCACAAGCCAAAAGACGGCAGCGAAGGTCAAGGCTGGGCTAAGTGGGAAGGGTGAGTTAGGAGACTGCTCCAAGCGGGCCAGGAAACCGTGTGTCCGTGGAGCTTGCCGGGACAGCAGAGACACGATTATGACCAATCCTCTGACATCGCAGTGGACCCGAAAAACAACCTGGCCTCATCTACACAGTGCCAGAGTTGGGCTCAAGTAGCATATTCAAGTCCCATTGCCCGCAACTGCAGGTTGCCAACGGAACATGAAAGGGGCCGGCCGGTGGTGCAGCGGTGAGGTCCGCACCTTCTGGGTCGGTGGCCCGGGGTGGGCCGGGTGGACCCTCGGGTGAGCCTGCTCACCACTGCTTCAGGCATTCTGGGGCAGGCGTCCGAGGTAGTGTAGAGGCAGATGGGAAGGGACGTTAGACAGGGCCAGACTTCCACAGCAAATACAGGAGCATTGCCAGCAGATGTGAGCTCAGCGATGCACTTCTGCCAGAACAAAACCGATTCAAAGTTGCAAAGCATAGAGAAACTGAAGCTGAAAAGAAAAAGTGAACAACTGCATGCCAGTGAGAAGGATGAGATCTCTATGAAGAAACTTAGCAAAACAGGTGAAAGCCATGGCAATGGAAAACTAACAAACGTTGGGGGACAGAAGTTCAAGAAGACACAAGGAGAAAGAAGGAGATTCCAGGATCTAGGAGTGGAAGCATCAACACACTGGAGACGTCCCTACCGGAGCAAGGAATCTCTGGATTCCATGCAATCCCAGTCAAAGTTGCAGCAATGTTTCCCACAGAGACAGAAGAGGGAATCCTAAAGTTTCTAGCCAGCAACAAGAGACCCTGACTAGGCAAAGGAATCCTCAGGAAAACGAAAAAAGCAGGACGTGGCACACTTTCCGATTTCAACATATAGGACGAAGCACTAGGTACCGAGACGGCACAGTCTGGGCCCCAAAACAGGCACACAGACCCATGCAACAGAAGCGAGAACCCAGAGCCCAACTCAAACGTACATGGACAGCCCATTTTCGACCAGGGAGCCAAGAGGAGACAGCGGAGAAAGGAGAGTCTCTACCATAAACGGTGCTGGGAAGCCTGCACAGCCACATGGAACACAACGAGAGTACACCATGATGTTACACCTGGCACACACACCACCTGAAATGGATCAAAGCCTTGAATGGCAGACTTGAAACCGTGAACCTTGTAGCAGAAGACCTAGGCAGAGTGCTCTTTGCCATCGGTCTGAGCCGCCTGTTTGGAAGAAGCAAGTCCGACTGGGCCAGGGCAACCAAGTCAACAAGAAACCAACGGGACCACGTCAAATGCGGACGCTTCTGCCCAGTGAAGGAAACCATCGACTGAATGCAAAGATAGCACAACGACTGGGGGAGGATGTTTGCAAACCACACATCGGACAAGGGGTGAAAAGCCCAAAGATGCAATCAACTCGCACGTCCCCACAAGAAAAAAAAAACAACAACAAGCCAATGAAAACCTGGGCAGAAGATGGAAACGGAGATTTCTGCCAAGAAGATCGAAAGAGGGCCAACGGGTGCATGAACACTTGTTCACCGTCATGAAGTCTCAGGCCAATGCAAATGCAAACTGCAAGGGCACAGCAGCTCACTGTGGTCAGAATGGCTATAAGGAAGCAGACAGGAAGCCACAAGTGTCAGAGAGGAGGTGGAGAGAAGGGAAGCCTCCTGCACCGTTGGTGGGAGTGCAGACCGGTGCAGCCACTACGCCAAGCGGTGTGGAACTGCCTCAGAACTTTAAGAATCCATGTCCCATATGATCCAGCTATTCCTCTGCGGCGTGTTGATCCAAAGAACTCGGAAACACTCCTGCCTAAAGACATGTGCACCGCTGAGTTCACCACAGCGTCGCTCCCACTACCCAAGACTTGGAAGCCTCCCTGGAGCCCAGCAAGGGACGAGTGCAGAAGGAAGATGGGCTATAGCCACGCAATGGCATACCAGTCAGCCGGAACCAAGGATGCAATCCAGCCACTTGTGACCACCAGAATGGCTGTGAGGGTTTTAGGGAAGTGAAACAAGCCCCAGGGAGCAAGGCAAGTACCGTAGGACCTCACTTAAGAGGAGAAGAAAAAACAAGCGGTCAGGAACAGGTGGCACGGGACATTTCATTGGGGGTTCCCAGAGACAAAGCGGGGAGGTGTGAGAGGGTGAAACAGATGATGAGGCACAAGTGTGTGGTGAGGGCCTGCTATTAGGCTTACGCAGGGGAAGATGATGTAAGCTACACGGAAGTCTACATCGATGAGGATGCAAATCGGAAAGATATAGGATGTTCTAATGCAGGGTTGCGGCAATAAATTCACCTAAAAGCAAAAAAAAATCCAAAATGGGGTCCAGAATGACGGCATAAAGCTTTGGGGCTGAAAGAGATTAGAGAAGGTGAACTTCCAAGGCTGGAAAATCACCTCAAAATGCGTACTGATGCTACAGAAAGGTAGACCCTTCCAAATAGATGAAGAGGAATACTACCCACAGAACATGCTGCCTGCTAAACCCATGCACCCACGGAAAAGGTTACCGTCCAGGATGTTACTACTAATCACCTTCACGAATAATCCAAACAGGCCCACGTGTTCCCAAGCTCAGGCAAAAGGTTGGTCCAAAAGTCCACTTCAGGGCCGGCCCTGTGGCGGAGCGGGTAAGTGCCCACGTTCCGCTTGGCCGGCCCAGGCCCCACTGTTTCAGATCACGGGTGCAGATCACATTAGCAGTGTTAGGACATACAGATTTCATGGTACGGTGCCGACAGGGATCATAAACTAAGTAGCAATGGTGAGGTCACGTTATCAATACGCACCAGAAAAAGAACCGTGAGGCTTTTACAATCCATGAACGCATCTGGTACACTTCCCCAGAGGAAGAAGGAAGGAAAACATGGGACCTGCCAAGGTGGAATCGGCAGAGTGCTAGGAGATGGCACGATCATTGCGCATCAGAGGACTGCCCGGGCAACTTCAACTTGGGAGGGAGTCCAGGACTTTCTCTGGGGAACGTCCACCCACTTGGCCATCTACATGAAATGTAAGAGGTGAAACCCAGGATAATCTTACAGGACAGAAACCAGTGTCTAGAGAGAATGTAGCAGGCCTTCCAAAGTTCGAGGAGCAAGACAGAAACCGACAAGAAATCGAGAAAAAGGAAAACTATCCTACCAGGAAAGGGTGAGGAGTCGGACTGGCCTGAGATGGCTCTGAAACTCTGTGTGCACGCAGGTTGTCAGGACAACTTCGAATTTTGAGGTTGTTTATGACATCACGAGGATCATGTCCGCCAAGATGGCCGCACGGTTACAGACCGAGGATTGGCCTAGGCTAGGCTATTACAGGGAGGGATACCCAGAAACAGCTTTGAGAAACAGAAAGCGGACACAGAAACTGGAAGACATAAAACAGACGCTGATTCGAGGGGTAAGAAAGGAATCCTTGGCAAGAAGCGAGAATAGAGGGACAAGCCCCGAGAGGAGAACGTTGTCATCTATTCAAGTCTATGGGGAGGCCATGCTGATTCAAGCTTGCAACTTGATTGGAAGCAAGAGGCCGGACTTGGGCCTTATCAGACCTACGTGGTCCTTCTGCCTTAAGCATAAGCCAAAGTCAAGAATGAGGTCTTGAGGACGTTGAAGAGAAGACTCGATGCCTCCTTTCCTAGGCCCCTGGCATTCTTTGCAGATCAGTCTCACTTTCCATAGCTCTGGCGTCACGGGGGCCCACCGGGTACATGCTAATGTGTCCCAAGAGATGTCTTGGAAGCCTTGAAGGAATGGAGCCCCGTCACGCTTGGGCTACGTCTCTTTGTTTGGAAGTGCTCTACAAGGGTGCTGAAAAGCACCCTTTTCCACAGGGCTTCGTTCCTTCGTGAAGGCTGCCCTCCCAGGCTAGTGTGCTCAGTTTGCCTCCATCGAAATTCTCTCCCCCTACCTCTTGCCGTAGAAGGATTATTGATTATGTGTTTTGACACCACATGTAAGGAAGTGGGCTGAAAATGAGAACATTACAATTCTGTTTCAAGAAAAATAAACAGGCCAGGGCTGAGGATGTAAGGCAAACAAATGGCACAGCCTATAGAAATAAAGTAAGCCCGTATCTAGACGGCACCTGGGGGAACGTTCCAGGATCAGGGGTGAAGTTCGAAACTTCCCAAATCCGGAAAGGAGACAGAAAAATATCTTTCCTGGAGAGAGGGATTCATCAGATTCGTCTAATTTGTCTTGGAAACATTGTGTCCGTGAAGGGGGATGCCAGGACCACCCCGAGTTTGGAGTTTCTGACCTCAGGATGTCAAACCAACCCAGATGACCACGTGTTCCCAGTGCTTAGTTTGACCCAGGCTAGGACAGCAAAGACTCCTTCAAGTGACCGGTGCAAATTCAAAGACAACAACCAAGAGTCACGAAAGCACTCACACCTCGGCCTAGAGAACATACGGTGATTCCAGAAATGCCAAATGAATCACTTGGAATGAAGGGGAACGGACTGATAAGCATGTCTAAGGGGGAGAGCTGAGAAACACCATGAAGATTCTCCTATGGAAAAGAGACAAAGGTCCCAGAAAATGGAAGGCGAACAGAAATCACCCCTGGATAATCCACAATGAAAGATGATGTCCGTCTTTAGACAGACTCTGCTGGAACGTTTGAAAGGCAGAGAAATTCACAAGCCAAAAGACGGCAGCGAAGGTCAAGGCTGGGCTAAGTGGGAAGGGTGAGTTAGGAGACTGCTCCAAGCGGGCCAGGAAACCGTGTGTCCGTGGAGCTTGCCGGGACAGCAGAGACACGATTATGACCAATCCTCTGACATCGCAGTGGACCCGAAAAACAACCTGGCCTCATCTACACAGTGCCAGAGTTGGGCTCAAGTAGCATATTCAAGTCCCATTGCCCGCAACTGCAGGTTGCCAACGGAACATGAAAGGGGCCGGCCGGTGGTGCAGCGGTGAGGTCCGCACCTTCTGGGTCGGTGGCCCGGGGTGGGCCGGGTGGACCCTCGGGTGAGCCTGCTCACCACTGCTTCAGGCATTCTGGGGCAGGCGTCCGAGGTAGTGTAGAGGCAGATGGGAAGGGACGTTAGACAGGGCCAGACTTCCACAGCAAATACAGGAGCATTGCCAGCAGATGTGAGCTCAGCGATGCACTTCTGCCAGAACAAAACCGATTCAAAGTTGCAAAGCATAGAGAAACTGAAGCTGAAAAGAAAAAGTGAACAACTGCATGCCAGTGAGAAGGATGAGATCTCTATGAAGAAACTTAGCAAAACAGGTGAAAGCCATGGCAATGGAAAACTAACAAACGTTGGGGGACAGAAGTTCAAGAAGACACAAGGAGAAAGAAGGAGATTCCAGGATCTAGGAGTGGAAGCATCAACACACTGGAGACGTCCCTACCGGAGCAAGGAATCTCTGGATTCCATGCAATCCCAGTCAAAGTTGCAGCAATGTTTCCCACAGAGACAGAAGAGGGAATCCTAAAGTTTCTAGCCAGCAACAAGAGACCCTGACTAGGCAAAGGAATCCTCAGGAAAACGAAAAAAGCAGGACGTGGCACACTTTCCGATTTCAACATATAGGACGAAGCACTAGGTACCGAGACGGCACAGTCTGGGCCCCAAAACAGGCACACAGACCCATGCAACAGAAGCGAGAACCCAGAGCCCAACTCAAACGTACATGGACAGCCCATTTTCGACCAGGGAGCCAAGAGGAGACAGCGGAGAAAGGAGAGTCTCTACCATAAACGGTGCTGGGAAGCCTGCACAGCCACATGGAACACAACGAGAGTACACCATGATGTTACACCTGGCACACACACCACCTGAAATGGATCAAAGCCTTGAATGGCAGACTTGAAACCGTGAACCTTGTAGCAGAAGACCTAGGCAGAGTGCTCTTTGCCATCGGTCTGAGCCGCCTGTTTGGAAGAAGCAAGTCCGACTGGGCCAGGGCAACCAAGTCAACAAGAAACCAACGGGACCACGTCAAATGCGGACGCTTCTGCCCAGTGAAGGAAACCATCGACTGAATGCAAAGATAGCACAACGACTGGGGGAGGATGTTTGCAAACCACACATCGGACAAGGGGTGAAAAGCCCAAAGATGCAATCAACTCGCACGTCCCCACAAGAAAAAAAAAACAACAACAAGCCAATGAAAACCTGGGCAGAAGATGGAAACGGAGATTTCTGCCAAGAAGATCGAAAGAGGGCCAACGGGTGCATGAACACTTGTTCACCGTCATGAAGTCTCAGGCCAATGCAAATGCAAACTGCAAGGGCACAGCAGCTCACTGTGGTCAGAATGGCTATAAGGAAGCAGACAGGAAGCCACAAGTGTCAGAGAGGAGGTGGAGAGAAGGGAAGCCTCCTGCACCGTTGGTGGGAGTGCAGACCGGTGCAGCCACTACGCCAAGCGGTGTGGAACTGCCTCAGAACTTGAAGAATCCATGTCCCATATGATCCAGCTATTCCTCTGCGGCGTGTTGATCCAAAGAACTCGGAAACACTCCTGCCTAAAGACATGTGCACCGCTGAGTTCACCACAGCGTCGCTCCCACTACCCAAGACTTGGAAGCCTCCCTGGAGCCCAGCAAGGGACGAGTGCAGAAGGAAGATGGGCTATAGCCACGCAATGGCATACCAGTCAGCCGGAACCAAGGATGCAATCCAGCCACTTGTGACCACCAGAATGGCTGTGAGGGTTTTAGGGAAGTGAAACAAGCCCCAGGGAGCAAGGCAAGTACCGTAGGACCTCACTTAAGAGGAGAAGAAAAAACAAGCGGTCAGGAACAGGTGGCACGGGACATTTGATTGGGGGTTCCCAGAGACAAAGCGGGGAGGTGTGAGAGGGTGAAACAGATGATGAGGCACAAGTGTGTGGTGAGGGCCTGCTATTAGGCTTACGCAGGGGAAGATGATGTAAGCTACACGGAAGTCTACATCGATGAGGATGCAAATCGGAAAGATATAGGATGTTCTAATGCAGGGTTGCGGCAATAAATTCACCTAAAAGCAAAAAAAAATCCAAAATGGGGTCCAGAATGACGGCATAAAGCTTTGGGGCTGAAAGAGATTAGAGAAGGTGAACTTCCAAGGCTGGAAAATCACCTCAAAATGCGTACTGATGCTACAGAAAGGTAGACCCTTCCAAATAGATGAAGAGGAATACTACCCACAGAACATGCTGCCTGCTAAACCCATGCACCCACGGAAAAGGTTACCGTCCAGGATGTTACTACTAATCACCTTCACGAATAATCCAAACAGGCCCACGTGTTCCCAAGCTCAGGCAAAAGGTTGGTCCAAAAGTCCACTTCAGGGCCGGCCCTGTGGCGGAGCGGGTAAGTGCCCACGTTCCGCTTGGCCGGCCCAGGCCCCACTGTTTCAGATCACGGGTGCAGATCACATTAGCAGTGTTAGGACATACAGATTTCATGGTACGGTGCGGACAGGGATCATAAACTAAGTAGCAATGGTGAGGTCACGTTATCAATACGCACCAGAAAAAGAACCGTGAGGCTTTTACAATCCATGAACGCATCTGGTACACTTCCCCAGAGGAAGAAGGAAGGAAAACATGGGACCTGCCAAGGTGGAATCGGCAGAGTGCTAGGAGATGGCACGATCATTGCGCATCAGAGGACTGCCCGGGCAACTTCAACTTGGGAGGGAGTCCAGGACTTTCTCTGGGGAACGTCCACCCACTTGGCCATCTACATGAAATGTAAGAGGTGAAACCCAGGATAATCTTACAGGACAGAAACCAGTGTCTAGAGAGAATGTAGCAGGCCTTCCAAAGTTCGAGGAGCAAGACAGAAACCGACAAGAAATCGAGAAAAAGGAAAACTATCCTACCAGGAAAGGGTGAGGAGTCGGACTGGCCTGAGATGGCTCTGAAACTCTGTGTGCACGCAGGTTGTCAGGACAACTTCGAATTTTGAGGTTGTTTATGACATCACGAGGATCATGTCCGCCAAGATGGCCGCACGGTTACAGACCGAGGATTGGCCTAGGCTAGGCTATTACAGGGAGGGATACCCAGAAACAGCTTTGAGAAACAGAAAGCGGACACAGAAACTGGAAGACATAAAACAGACGCTGATTCGAGGGGTAAGAAAGGAATCCTTGGCAAGAAGCGAGAATAGAGGGACAAGCCCCGAGAGGAGAACGTTGTCATCTATTCAAGTCTATGGGGAGGCCATGCTGATTCAAGCTTGCAACTTGATTGGAAGCAAGAGGCCGGACTTGGGCCTTATCAGACCTACGTGGTCCTTCTGCCTTAAGCATAAGCCAAAGTCAAGAATGAGGTCTTGAGGACGTTGAAGAGAAGACTTGATGCCTCCTTTCCTAGGCCCCTGGCATTCTTTGCAGATCAGTCTCACTTTCCATAGCTCTGGCGTCACGGGGGCCCACCGGGTACATGCTAATGTGTCCCAAGAGATGTCTTGGAAGCCTTGAAGGAATGGAGCCCCGTCACGCTTGGGCTACGTCTCTTTGTTTGGAAGTGCTCTACAAGGGTGCTGAAAAGCACCCTTTTCCACAGGGCTTCATTCCTTCGTGAAGGCTGCCCTCCCAGGCTAGTGTGCTCAGTTTGCCTCCATCGAAATTCTCTCCCCCTACCTCTTGCCGTAGAAGGATTATTGATTATGTGTTTTGACACCACATGTAAGGAAGTGGGCTGAAAATGAGAACATTACAATTCTGTTTCAAGAAAAATAAACAGGCCAGGGCTGAGGATGTAAGGCAAACAAATGGCACAGCCTATAGAAATAAAGTAAGCCCGTATCTAGACGGCACCTGGGGGAACGTTCCAGGATCAGGGGTGAAGTTCGAAACTTCCCAAATCCGGAAAGGAGACAGAAAAATATCTTTCCTGGAGAGAGGGATTCATCAGATTCGTCTAATTTGTCTTGGAAACATTGTGTCCGTGAAGGGGGATGCCAGGACCACCCCGAGTTTGGAGTTTCTGACCTCAGGATGTCAAACCAACCCAGATGACCACGTGTTCCCAGTGCTTAGTTTGACCCAGGCTAGGACAGCAAAGACTCCTTCAAGTGACCGGTGCAAATTCAAAGACAACAACCAAGAGTCACGAAAGCACTCACACCTCGGCCTAGAGAACATACGGTGATTCCAGAAATGCCAAATGAATCACTTGGAATGAAGGGGAACGGACTGATAAGCATGTCTAAGGGGGAGAGCTGAGAAACACCATGAAGATTCTCCTATGGAAAAGAGACAAAGGTCCCAGAAAATGGAAGGCGAACAGAAATCACCCCTGGATAATCCACAATGAAAGATGATGTCCGTCTTTAGACAGACTCTGCTGGAACGTTTGAAAGGCAGAGAAATTCACAAGCCAAAAGACGGCAGCGAAGGTCAAGGCTGGGCTAAGTGGGAAGGGTGAGTTAGGAGACTGCTCCAAGCGGGCCAGGAAACCGTGTGTCCGTGGAGCTTGCCGGGACAGCAGAGACACGATTATGACCAATCCTCTGACATCGCAGTGGACCCGAAAAACAACCTGGCCTCATCTACACAGTGCCAGAGTTGGGCTCAAGTAGCATATTCAAGTCCCATTGCCCGCAACTGCAGGTTGCCAACGGAACATGAAAGGGGCCGGCCGGTGGTGCAGCGGTGAGGTCCGCACCTTCTGGGTCGGTGGCCCGGGGTGGGCCGGGTGGACCCTCGGGTGAGCCTGCTCACCACTGCTTCAGGCATTCTGGGGCAGGCGTCCGAGGTAGTGTAGAGGCAGATGGGAAGGGACGTTAGACAGGGCCAGACTTCCACAGCAAATACAGGAGCATTGCCAGCAGATGTGAGCTCAGCGATGCACTTCTGCCAGAACAAAACCGATTCAAAGTTGCAAAGCATAGAGAAACTGAAGCTGAAAAGAAAAAGTGAACAACTGCATGCCAGTGAGAAGGATGAGATCTCTATGAAGAAACTTAGCAAAACAGGTGAAAGCCATGGCAATGGAAAACTAACAAACGTTGGGGGACAGAAGTTCAAGAAGACACAAGGAGAAAGAAGGAGATTCCAGGATCTAGGAGTGGAAGCATCAACACACTGGAGACGTCCCTACCGGAGCAAGGAATCTCTGGATTCCATGCAATCCCAGTCAAAGTTGCAGCAATGTTTCCCACAGAGACAGAAGAGGGAATCCTAAAGTTTCTAGCCAGCAACAAGAGACCCTGACTAGGCAAAGGAATCCTCAGGAAAACGAAAAAAGCAGGACGTGGCACACTTTCCGATTTCAACATATAGGACGAAGCACTAGGTACCGAGACGGCACAGTCTGGGCCCCAAAACAGGCACACAGACCCATGCAACAGAATCGAGAACCCAGAGCCCAACTCAAACGTACATGGACAGCCCATTTTCGACCAGGGAGCCAAGAGGAGACAGCGGAGAAAGGAGAGTCTCTACCATAAACGGTGCTGGGAAGCCTGCACAGCCACATGGAACACAACGAGAGTACACCATGATGTTACACCTGGCACACACACCACCTGAAATGGATCAAAGCCTTGAATGGCAGACTTGAAACCGTGAACCTTGTAGCAGAAGACCTAGGCAGAGTGCTCTTTGCCATCGGTCTGAGCCGCCTGTTTGGAAGAAGCAAGTCCGACTGGGCCAGGGCAACCAAGTCAACAAGAAACCAACGGGACCACGTCAAATGCGGACGCTTCTGCCCAGTGAAGGAAACCATCGACTGAATGCAAAGATAGCACAACGACTGGGGGAGGATGTTTGCAAACCACACATCGGACAAGGGGTGAAAAGCCCAAAGATGCAATCAACTCGCACGTCCCCACAAGAAAAAAAAACAACAACAAGCCAATGAAAACCTGGGCAGAAGATGGAAACGGAGATTTCTGCCAAGAAGATCGAAAGAGGGCCAACGGGTGCATGAACACTTGTTCACCGTCATGAAGTCTCAGGCCAATGCAAATGCAAACTGCAAGGGCACAGCAGCTCACTGTGGTCAGAATGGCTATAAGGAAGCAGACAGGAAGCCACAAGTGTCAGAGAGGAGGTGGAGAGAAGGGAAGCCTCCTGCACCGTTGGTGGGAGTGCAGACCGGTGCAGCCACTACGCCAAGCGGTGTGGAACTGCCTCAGAACTTTAAGAATCCATGTCCCATATGATCCAGCTATTCCTCTGCGGCGTGTTGATCCAAAGAACTCGGAAACACTCCTGCCTAAAGACATGTGCACCGCTGAGTTCACCACAGCGTCGCTCCCACTACCCAAGACTTGGAAGCCTCCCTGGAGCCCAGCAAGGGACGAGTGCAGAAGGAAGATGGGCTATAGCCACGCAATGGCATACCAGTCAGCCGGAACCAAGGATGCAATCCAGCCACTTGTGACCACCAGAATGGCTGTGAGGGTTTTAGGGAAGTGAAACAAGCCCCAGGGAGCAAGGCAAGTACCGTAGGACCTCACTTAAGAGGAGAAGAAAAAACAAGCGGTCAGGAACAGGTGGCACGGGACATTTGATTGGGGGTTCCCAGAGACAAAGCGGGGAGGTGTGAGAGGGTGAAACAGATGATGAGGCACAAGTGTGTGGTGAGGGCCTGCTATTAGGCTTACGCAGGGGAAGATGATGTAAGCTACACGGAAGTCTACATCGATGAGGATGCAAATCGGAAAGATATAGGATGTTCTAATGCAGGGTTGCGGCAATAAATTCACCTAAAAGCAAAAAAAAATCCAAAATGGGGTCCAGAATGACGGCATAAAGCTTTGGGGCTGAAAGAGATTAGAGAAGGTGAACTTCCAAGGCTGGAAAATCACCTCAAAATGCGTACTGATGCTACAGAAAGGTAGACCCTTCCAAATAGATGAAGAGGAATACTACCCACAGAACATGCTGCCTGCTAAACCCATGCACCCACGGAAAAGGTTACCGTCCAGGATGTTACTACTAATCACCTTCACGAATAATCCAAACAGGCCCACGTGTTCCCAAGCTCAGGCAAAAGGTTGGTCCAAAAGTCCACTTCAGGGCCGGCCCTGTGGCGGAGCGGGTAAGTGCCCACGTTCCGCTTGGCCGGCCCAGGCCCCACTGTTTCAGATCACGGGTGCAGATCACATTAGCAGTGTTAGGACATACAGATTTCATGGTACGGTGCGGACAGGGATCATAAACTAAGTAGCAATGGTGAGGTCACGTTATCAATACGCACCAGAAAAAGAACCGTGAGGCTTTTACAATCCATGAACGCATCTGGTACACTTCCCCAGAGGAAGAAGGAAGGAAAACATGGGACCTGCCAAGGTGGAATCGGCAGAGTGCTAGGAGATGGCACGATCATTGCGCATCAGAGGACTGCCCGGGCAACTTCAACTTGGGAGGGAGTCCAGGACTTTCTCTGGGGAACGTCCACCCACTTGGCCATCTACATGAAATGTAAGAGGTGAAACCCAGGATAATCTTACAGGACAGAAACCAGTGTCTAGAGAGAATGTAGCAGGCCTTCCAAAGTTCGAGGAGCAAGACAGAAACCGACAAGAAATCGAGAAAAAGGAAAACTATCCTACCAGGAAAGGGTGAGGAGTCGGACTGGCCTGAGATGGCTCTGAAACTCTGTGTGCACGCAGGTTGTCAGGACAACTTCGAATTTTGAGGTTGTTTATGACATCACGAGGATCATGTCCGCCAAGATGGCCGCACGGTTACAGACTGAGGATTGGCCTAGGCTAGGCTATTACAGGGAGTGATACCCAGAAACAGCTTTGAGAAACAGAAAGCGGACACAGAAACTGGAAGACATAAAACAGACGCTGATTCGAGGGGTAAGAAAGGAATCCTTGGCAAGAAGCGAGAATAGAGGGACAAGCCCCGAGAGGAGAACGTTGTCATCTATTCAAGTCTATGGGGAGGCCATGCTGATTCAAGCTTGCAACTTGATTGGAAGCAAGAGGCCGGACTTGGGCCTTATCAGACCTACGTGGTCCTTCTGCCTTAAGCATAAGCCAAAGTCAAGAATGAGGTCTTGAGGACGTTGAAGAGAAGACTCGATGCCTCCTTTCCTAGGCCCCTGGCATTCTTTGCAGATCAGTCTCACTTTCCATAGCTCTGGCGTCACGGGGGCCCACCGGGTACATGCTAATGTGTCCCAAGAGATGTCTTGGAAGCCTTGAAGGAATGGAGCCCCGTCACGCTTGGGCTACGTCTCTTTGTTTGGAAGTGCTCTACAAGGGTGCTGAAAAGCACCCTTTTCCACAGGGCTTCGTTCCCTCGTGAAGGCTGCCCTCCCAGGCTAGTGTGCTCAGTTTGCCTCCATCGAAATTCTCTCCCCCTACCTCTTGCCGTAGAAGGATTATTGATTATGTGTTTTGACACCACATGTAAGGAAGTGGGCTGAAAATGAGAACATTACAATTCTGTTTCAAGAAAAATAAACAGGCCAGGGCTGAGGATGTAAGGCAAACAAATGGCACAGCCTATAGAAATAAACTAAGCCCGTATCTAGACGGCACCTGGGGGAACGTTCCAGGATCAGGGGTGAAGTTCGAAACTTCCCAAATCCGGAAAGGAGACAGAAAAATATCTTTCCTGGAGAGAGGGATTCATCAGATTCGTCTAATTTGTCTTGGAAACATTGTGTCCGTGAAGGGGGATGCCAGGACCACCCCGAGTTTGGAGTTTCTGACCTCAGGATGTCAAACCAACCCAGATGACCACGTGTTCCCAGTGCTTAGTTTGACCCAGGCTAGGACAGCAAAGACTCCTTCAAGTGACCGGTGCAAATTCAAAGACAACAACCAAGAGTCACGAAAGCACTCACACCTCGGCCTAGAGAACATACGGTGATTCCAGAAATGCCAAATGAATCACTTGGAATGAAGGGGAACGGACTGATAAGCATGTCTAAGGGGGAGAGCTGAGAAACACCATGAAGATTCTCCTATGGAAAAGAGACAAAGGTCCCAGAAAATGGAAGGCGAACAGAAATCACCCCTGGATAATCCACAATGAAAGATGATGTCCGTCTTTAGACAGACTCTGCTGGAACGTTTGAAAGGCAGAGAAATTCACAAGCCAAAAGACGGCAGCGAAGGTCAAGGCTGGGCTAAGTGGGAAGGGTGAGTTAGGAGACTGCCCCAAGCGGGCCAGGAAACCGTGTGTCCGTAGAGCTTGCCGGGACAGCAGAGACACGATTATGACCAATCCTCTGACACCGCAGTGGACCCGAAAAACAACCTGGCCTCATCTACACAGTGCCAGAGTTGGGCTCAAGTAGCATATTCAAGTCCCATTGCCCTCAACTGCAGGTTGCCAACGGAACATGAAAGGGGCCGGCCGGTGGTGCAGCGGTGAGGTCCGCACCTTCTGGGTCGGTGGCCCGGGGTGGGCCGGGTGGACCCTCGGGTGAGCCTGCTCACCACTGCTTCAGGCATTCTGGGGCAGGCGTCCGAGGTAGTGTAGAGGCAGATGGGAAGGGACGTTAGACAGGGCCAGACTTCCACAGCAAATACAGGAGCATTGCCAGCAGATGTGAGCTCAGCGATGCACTTCTGCCAGAACAAAACCGATTCAAAGTTGCAAAGCATAGAGAAACTGAAGCTGAAAAGAAAAAGTGAACAACTGCATGCCAGTGAGAAGGATGAGATCTCTATGAAGAAACTTAGCAAAACAGGTGAAAGCCATGGCAATGGAAAACTAACAAACGTTGGGGGACAGAAGTTCAAGAAGACACAAGGAGAAAGAAGGAGATTCCAGGATCTAGGAGTGGAAGCATCAACACACTGGAGACGTCCCTACCGGAGCAAGGAATCTCTGGATTCCATGCAATCCCAGTCAAAGTTGCAGCAATGTTTCCCACAGAGACAGAAGAGGGAATCCTAAAGTTTCTAGCCAGCAACAAGAGACCCTGACTAGGCAAAGGAATCCTCAGGAAAACGAAAAAAGCAGGACGTGGCACACTTTCCGATTTCAACATATAGGACGAAGCACTAGGTACCGAGACGGCACAGTCTGGGCCCCAAAACAGGCACACAGACCCATGCAACAGAAGCGAGAACCCAGAGCCCAACTCAAACGTACATGGACAGCCCATTTTCGACCAGGGAGCCAAGAGGAGACAGCGGAGAAAGGAGAGTCTCTACCATAAACGGTGCTGGGAAGCCTGCACAGCCACATGGAACACAACGAGAGTACACCATGATGTTACACCTGGCACACACACCACCTGAAATGGATCAAAGCCTTGAATGGCAGACTTGAAACCGTGAACCTTGTAGCAGAAGACCTAGGCAGAGTGCTCTTTGCCATCGGTCTGAGCCGCCTGTTTGGAAGAAGCAAGTCCGACTGGGCCAGGGCAACCAAGTCAACAAGAAACCAACGGGACCACGTCAAATGCGGACGCTTCTGCCCAGTGAAGGAAACCATCGACTGAATGCAAAGATAGCACAACGACTGGGGGAGGATGTTTGCAAACCACACATCGGACAAGGGGTGAAAAGCCCAAAGATGCAATCAACTCGCACGTCCCCACAAGAAAAAAAAACAACAACAAGCCAATGAAAACCTGGGCAGAAGATGGAAACGGAGATTTCTGCCAAGAAGATCGAAAGAGGGCCAACGGGTGCATGAACACTTGTTCACCGTCATGAAGTCTCAGGCCAATGCAAATGCAAACTGCAAGGGCACAGCAGCTCACTGTGGTCAGAATGGCTATAAGGAAGCAGACAGGAAGCCACAAGTGTCAGAGAGGAGGTGGAGAGAAGGGAAGCCTCCTGCACCGTTGGTGGGAGTGCAGACCGGTGCAGCCACTACGCCAAGCGGTGTGGAACTGCCTCAGAACTTTAAGAATCCATGTCCCATATGATCCAGCTATTCCTCTGCGGCGTGTTGATCCAAAGAACTCGGAAACACTCCTGCCTAAAGACATGTGCACCACTGAGTTCACCACAGCGTCGCTCCCACTACCCAAGACTTGGAAGCCTCCCTGGAGCCCAGCAAGGGACGAGTGCAGAAGGAAGATGGGCTATAGCCACGCAATGGCATACCAGTCAGCCGGAACCAAGGATGCAATCCAGCCACTTGTGACCACCAGAATGGCTGTGAGGGTTTTAGGGAAGTGAAACAAGCCCCAGGGAGCAAGGCAAGTACCGTAGGACCTCACTTAAGAGGAGAAGAAAAAACAAGCGGTCAGGAACAGGTGGCACGGGACATTTGATTGGGGGTTCCCAGAGACAAAGCGGGGAGGTGTGAGAGGGTGAAACAGATGATGAGGCACAAGTGTGTGGTGAGGGCCTGCTATTAGGCTTACGCAGGGGAAGATGATGTAAGCTACACGGAAGTCTACATCGATGAGGATGCAAATCGGAAAGATATAGGATGTTCTAATGCAGGGTTGCGGCAATAAATTCACCTAAAAGCAAAAAAAAATCCAAAATGGGGTCCAGAATGACGGCATAAAGCTTTGGGGCTGAAAGAGATTAGAGAAGGTGAACTTCCAAGGCTGGAAAATCACCTCAAAATGCGTACTGATGCTACAGAAAGGTAGACCCTTCCAAATAGATGAAGAGGAATACTACCCACAGAACATGCTGCCTGCTAAACCCATGCACCCACGGAAAAGGTTACCGTCCAGGATGTTACTACTAATCACCTTCACGAATAATCCAAACAGGCCCACGTGTTCCCAAGCTCAGGCAAAAGGTTGGTCCAAAAGTCCACTTCAGGGCCGGCCCTGTGGCGGAGCGGGTAAGTGCCCACGTTCCGCTTGGCCGGCCCAGGCCTCACTGTTTCAGATCACGGGTGCAGATCACATTAGCAGTGTTAGGACATACAGATTTCATGGTACGGTGCGGACAGGGATCATAAACTAAGTAGCAATGGTGAGGTCACGTTATCAATACGCACCAGAAAAAGAACCGTGAGGCTTTTACAATCCATGAACGCATCTGGTACACTTCCCCAGAGGAAGAAGGAAGGAAAACATGGGACCTGCCAAGGTGGAATCGGCAGAGTGCTAGGAGATGGCACGATCATTGCGCATCAGAGGACTGCCCGGGCAACTTCAACTTGGGAGGGAGTCCAGGACTTTCTCTGGGGAACGTCCACCCACTTGGCCATCTACATGAAATGTAAGAGGTGAAACCCAGGATAATCTTACAGGACAGAAACCAGTGTCTAGAGAGAATATAGCAGGCCTTCCAAAGTTCGAGGAGCAAGACAGAAACCGACAAGAAATCGAGAAAAAGGAAAACTATCCTACCAGGAAAGGGTGAGGAGTCGGACTGGCCTGAGATGGCTCTGAAACTCTGTGTGCACGCAGGTTGTCAGGACAACTTCGAATTTTGAGGTTGTTTATGACATCACGAGGATCATGTCCGCCAAGATGGCCGCACGGTTACAGACTGAGGATTGGCCTAGGCTAGGCTATTACAGGGAGGGATACCCAGAAACAGCTTTGAGAAACAGAAAGCGGACACAGAAACTGGAAGACATAAAACAGACGCTGATTCGAGGGGTAAGAAAGGAATCCTTGGCAAGAAGCGAGAATAGAGGGACAAGCCCCGAGAGGAGAACGTTGTCATCTATTCAAGTCTATGGGGAGGCCATGCTGATTCAAGCTTGCAACTTGATTGGAAGCAAGAGGCCGGACTTGGGCCTTATCAGACCTACGTGGTCCTTCTGCCTTAAGCATAAGCCAAAGTCAAGAATGAGGTCTTGAGGACGTTGAAGAGAAGACTCGATGCCTCCTTTCCTAGGCCCCTGGCATTCTTTGCAGATCAGTCTCACTTTCCATAGCTCTGGCGTCACGGGGGCCCACCGGGTACATGCTAATGTGTCCCAAGAGATGTCTTGGAAGCCTTGAAGGAATGGAGCCCCGTCACGCTTGGGCTACGTCCCTTTGTTTGGAAGTGCTCTACAAGGGTGCTGAAAAGCACCCTTTTCCACAGGGCTTCGTTCCCTCGTGAAGGCTGCCCTCCCAGGCTAGTGTGCTCAGTTTGCCTCCATCGAAATTCTCTCCCCCTACCTCTTGCCGTAGAAGGATTATTGATTATGTGTTTTGACACCACATGTAAGGAAGTGGGCTGAAAATGAGAACATTACAATTCTGTTTCAAGAAAAATAAACAGGCCAGGGCTGAGGATGTAAGGCAAACAAATGGCACAGAATATAGAAATAAACTAAGCCCGTATCTAGACGGCACCTGGGGGAACGTTCCAGGATCAGGGGTGAAGTTCGAAACTTCCCAAATCCGGAAAGGAGACAGAAAAATATCTTTCCTGGAGAGAGGGATTCATCAGATTCGTCTAATTTGTCTTGGAAACATTGTGTCCGTGAAGGGGGATGCCAGGACCACCCCGAGTTTGGAGTTTCTGACCTCAGGATGTCAAACCAACCCAGATGACCACGTGTTCCCAGTGCTTAGTTTGACCCAGGCTAGGACAGCAAAGACTCCTTCAAGTGACCGGTGCAAATTCAAAGACAACAACCAAGAGTCACGAAAGCACTCACACCTCGGCCTAGAGAACATACGGTGATTCCAGAAATGCCAAATGAATCACTTGGAATGAAGGGGAACGGACTGATAAGCATGTCTAAGGGGGAGAGCTGAGAAACACCATGAAGATTCTCCTATGGAAAAGAGACAAAGGTCCCAGAAAATGGAAGGCGAACAGAAATCACCCCTGGATAATCCACAATGAAAGATGATGTCCGTCTTTAGACAGACTCTGCTGGAACGTTTGAAAGGCAGAGAAATTCACAAGCCAAAAGACGGCAGCGAAGGTCAAGGCTGGGCTAAGTGGGAAGGGTGAGTTAGGAGACTGCTCCAAGCGGGCCAGGAAACCGTGTGTCCGTGGAGCTTGCCGGGACAGCAGAGACACGATTATGACCAATCCTCTGACATCGCAGTGGACCCGAAAAACAACCTGGCCTCATCTACACAGTGCCAGAGTTGGGCTCAAGTAGCATATTCAAGTCCCATTGCCCTCAACTGCAGGTTGCCAACGGAACATGAAAGGGGCCGGCCGGTGGTGCAGCGGTGAGGTCCGCACCTTCTGGGTCGGTGGCCCGGGGTGGGCCGGGTGGACCCTCGGGTGAGCCTGCTCACCACTGCTTCAGGCATTCTGGGGCAGGCGTCCGAGGTAGTGTAGAGGCAGATGGGAAGGGACGTTAGACAGGGCCAGACTTCCACAGCAAATACAGGAGCATTGCCAGCAGATGTGAGCTCAGCGATGCACTTCTGCCAGAACAAAACCGATTCAAAGTTGCAAAGCATAGAGAAACTGAAGCTGAAAAGAAAAAGTGAACAACTGCATGCCAGTGAGAAGGATGAGATCTCTATGAAGAAACTTAGCAAAACAGGTGAAAGCCATGGCAATGGAAAACTAACAAACGTTGGGGGACAGAAGTTCAAGAAGACACAAGGAGAAAGAAGGAGATTCCAGGATCTAGGAGTGGAAGCATCAACACACTGGAGACGTCCCTACCGGAGCAAGGAATCTCTGGATTCCATGCAATCCCAGTCAAAGTTGCAGCAATGTTTCCCACAGAGACAGAAGAGGGAATCCTAAAGTTTCTAGCCAGCAACAAGAGACCCTGACTAGGCAAAGGAATCCTCAGGAAAACGAAAAAAGCAGGACGTGGCACACTTTCCGATTTCAACATATAGGACGAAGCACTAGGTACCGAGACGGCACAGTCTGGGCCCCAAAACAGGCACACAGACCCATGCAACAGAAGCGAGAACCCAGAGCCCAACTCAAACGTACATGGACAGCCCATTTTCGACCAGGGAGCCAAGAGGAGACAGCGGAGAAAGGAGAGTCTCTACCATAAACGGTGCTGGGAAGCCTGCACAGCCACATGGAACACAACGAGAGTACACCATGATGTTACACCTGGCACACACACCACCTGAAATGGATCAAAGCCTTGAATGGCAGACTTGAAACCGTGAACCTTGTAGCAGAAGACCTAGGCAGAGTGCTCTTTGCCATCGGTCTGAGCCGCCTGTTTGGAAGAAGCAAGTCCGACTGGGCCAGGGCAACCAAGTCAACAAGAAACCAACGGGACCACGTCAAATGCGGACGCTTCTGCCCAGTGAAGGAAACCATCGACTGAATGCAAAGATAGCACAACGACTGGGGGAGGATGTTTGCAAACCACACATCGGACAAGGGGTGAAAAGCCCAAAGATGCAATCAACTCGCACGTCCCCACAAGAAAAAAAAACAACAACAAGCCAATGAAAACCTGGGCAGAAGATGGAAACGGAGATTTCTGCCAAGAAGATCGAAAGAGGGCCAACGGGTGCATGAACACTTGTTCACCGTCATGAAGTCTCAGGCCAATGCAAATGCAAACTGCAAGGGCACAGCAGCTCACTGTGGTCAGAATGGCTATAAGGAAGCAGACAGGAAGCCACAAGTGTCAGAGAGGAGGTGGAGAGAAGGGAAGCCTCCTGCACCGTTGGTGGGAGTGCAGACCGGTGCAGCCACTACGCCAAGCGGTGTGGAACTGCCTCAGAACTTGAAGAATCCATGTCCCATATGATCCAGCTATTCCTCTGCGGCGTGTTGATCCAAAGAACTCGGAAACACTCCTGCCTAAAGACATGTGCACCGCTGAGTTCACCACAGCGTCGCTCCCACTACCCAAGACTTGGAAGCCTCCCTGGAGCCCAGCAAGGGACGAGTGCAGAAGGAAGATGGGCTATAGCCACGCAATGGCATACCAGTCAGCCGGAACCAAGGATGCAATCCAGCCACTTGTGACCACCAGAATGGCTGTGAGGGTTTTAGGGAAGTGAAACAAGCCCCAGGGAGCAAGGCAAGTACCGTAGGACCTCACTTAAGAGGAGAAGAAAAAACAAGCGGTCAGGAACAGGTGGCACGGGACATTTGATTGGGGGTTCCCAGAGACAAAGCGGGGAGGTGTGAGAGGGTGAAACAGATGATGAGGCACAAGTGTGTGGTGAGGGCCTGCTATTAGGCTTACGCAGGGGAAGATGATGTAAGCTACACGGAAGTCTACATCGATGAGGATGCAAATCGGAAAGATATAGGATGTTCTAATGCAGGGTTGCGGCAATAAATTCACCTAAAAGCAAAAAAAAATCCAAAATGGGGTCCAGAATGACGGCATAAAGCTTTGGGGCTGAAAGAGATTAGAGAAGGTGAACTTCCAAGGCTGGAAAATCACCTCAAAATGCGTACTGATGCTACAGAAAGGTAGACCCTTCCAAATAGATGAAGAGGAATACTACCCACAGAACATGCTGCCTGCTAAACCCATGCACCCACGGAAAAGGTTACCGTCCAGGATGTTACTACTAATCACCTTCACGAATAATCCAAACAGGCCCACGTGTTCCCAAGCTCAGGCAAAAGGTTGGTCCAAAAGTCCACTTCAGGGCCGGCCCTGTGGCGGAGCGGGTAAGTGCCCACGTTCCGCTTGGCCGGCCCAGGCCTCACTGTTTCAGATCACGGGTGCAGATCACATTAGCAGTGTTAGGACATACAGATTTCATGGTACGGTGCGGACAGGGATCATAAACTAAGTAGCAATGGTGAGGTCACGTTATCAATACGCACCAGAAAAAGAACCGTGAGGCTTTTACAATCCATGAACGCATCTGGTACACTTCCCCAGAGGAAGAAGGAAGGAAAACATGGGACCTGCCAAGGTGGAATCGGCAGAGTGCTAGGAGATGGCACGATCATTGCGCATCAGAGGACTGCCCGGGCAACTTCAACTTGGGAGGGAGTCCAGGACTTTCTCTGGGGAACGTCCACCCACTTGGCCATCTACATGAAATGTAAGAGGTGAAACCCAGGATAATCTTACAGGACAGAAACCAGTGTCTAGAGAGAATGTAGCAGGCCTTCCAAAGTTCGAGGAGCAAGACAGAAACCGACAAGAAATCGAGAAAAAGGAAAACTATCCTACCAGGAAAGGGTGAGGAGTCGGACTGGCCTGAGATGGCTCTGAAACTCTGTGTGCACGCAGGTTGTCAGGACAACTTCGAATTTTGAGGTTGTTTATGACATCACGAGGATCATGTCCGCCAAGATGGCCGCACGGTTACAGACCGAGGATTGGCCTAGGCTAGGCTATTACAGGGAGGGATACCCAGAAACAGCTTTGAGAAACAGAAAGCGGACACAGAAACTGGAAGACATAAAACAGACGCTGATTCGAGGGGTAAGAAAGGAATCCTTGGCAAGAAGCGAGAATAGAGGGACAAGCCCCGAGAGGAGAACGTTGTCATCTATTCAAGTCTATGGGGAGGCCATGCTGATTCAAGCTTGCAACTTGATTGGAAGCAAGAGGCCGGACTTGGGCCTTATCAGACCTACGTGGTCCTTCTGCCTTAAGCATAAGCCAAAGTCAAGAATGAGGTCTTGAGGACGTTGAAGAGAAGACTCGATGCCTCCTTTCCTAGGCCCCTGGCATTCTTTGCAGATCAGTCTCACTTTCCATAGCTCTGGCGTCACGGGGGCCCACCGGGTACATGCTAATGTGTCCCAAGAGATGTCTTGGAAGCCTTGAAGGAATGGAGCCCCGTCACGCTTGGGCTACGTCTCTTTGTTTGGAAGTGCTCTACAAGGGTGCTGAAAAGCACCCTTTTCCACAGGGCTTCGTTCCCTCGTGAAGGCTGCCCTCCCAGGCTAGTGTGCTCAGTTTGCCTCCATCGAAATTCTCTCCCCCTACCTCTTGCCGTAGAAGGATTATTGATTATGTGTTTTGACACCACATGTAAGGAAGTGGGCTGAAAATGAGAACATTACAATTCTGTTTCAAGAAAAATAAACAGGCCAGGGCTGAGGATGTAAGGCAAACAAATGGCACAGCCTATAGAAATAAAGTAAGCCCGTATCTAGACGGCAACTGGGGGAACGATCCAGGATCAGGGGTGAAGTTCGAAACTTCCCAAATCCGGAAAGGAGACAGAAAAATATCTTTCCTGGAGAGAGGGATTCATCAGATTCGTCTAATTTGTCTTGGAAACATTGTGTCCGTGAAGGGGGATGCCAGGACCACCTCGAGTTTGGAGTTTCTGACCTCAGGATGTCAAACCAACCCAGATGACCACGTGTTCCCAGTGCTTAGTTTGACCCAGGCTAGGACAGCAAAGACTCCTTCAAGTGACCGGTGCAAATTCAAAGACAACAACCAAGAGTCACGAAAGCACTCACACCTCGGCCTAGAGAACATACGGTGATTCCAGAAATGCCAAATGAATCACTTGGAATGAAGGGGAACGGACTGATAAGCATGTCTAAGGGGGAGAGCTGAGAAACACCATGAAGATTCTCCTATGGAAAAGAGACAAAGGTCCCAGAAAATGGAAGGCGAACAGAAATCACCCCTGGATAATCCACAATGAAAGATGATGTCCGTCTTTAGACAGACTCTGCTGGAACGTTTGAAAGGCAGAGAAATTCACAAGCCAAAAGACGGCAGCGAAGGTCAAGGCTGGGCTAAGTGGGAAGGGTGAGTTAGGAGACTGCTCCAAGCGGGCCAGGAAACCGTGTGTCCGTGGAGCTTGCCGGGACAGCAGAGACACGATTATGACCAATCCTCTGACATCGCAGTGGACCCGAAAAACAACCTGGCCTCATCTACACAGTGCCAGAGTTGGGCTCAAGTAGCATATTCAAGTCCCATTGCCCTCAACTGCAGGTTGCCAACGGAACATGAAAGGGGCCGGCCGGTGGTGCAGCGGTGAGGTCCGCACCTTCTGGGTCGGTGGCCCGGGGTGGGCCGGGTGGACCCTCGGGTGAGCCTGCTCACCACTGCTTCAGGCATTCTGGGGCAGGCGTCCGAGGTAGTGTAGAGGCAGATGGGAAGGGACGTTAGACAGGGCCAGACTTCCACAGCAAATACAGGAGCATTGCCAGCAGATGTGAGCTCAGCGATGCACTTCTGCCAGAACAAAACCGATTCAAAGTTGCAAAGCATAGAGAAACTGAAGCTGAAAAGAAAAAGTGAACAACTGCATGCCAGTGAGAAGGATGAGATCTCTATGAAGAAACTTAGCAAAACAGGTGAAAGCCATGGCAATGGAAAACTAACAAACGTTGGGGGACAGAAGTTCAAGAAGACACAAGGAGAAAGAAGGAGATTCCAGGATCTAGGAGTGGAAGCATCAACACACTGGAGACGTCCCTACCGGAGCAAGGAATCTCTGGATTCCATGCAATCCCAGTCAAAGTTGCAGCAATGTTTCCCACAGAGACAGAAGAGGGAATCCTAAAGTTTCTAGCCAGCAACAAGAGACCCTGACTAGGCAAAGGAATCCTCAGGAAAACGAAAAAAGCAGGACGTGGCACACTTTCCGATTTCAACATATAGGACGAAGCACTAGGTACCGAGACGGCACAGTCTGGGCCCCAAAACAGGCACGCAGACCCATGCAACAGAAGCGAGAACCCAGAGCCCAACTCAAACGTACATGGACAGCCCATTTTCGACCAGGGAGCCAAGAGGAGACAGCGGAGAAAGGAGAGTCTCTACCATAAACGGTGCTGGGAAGCCTGCACAGCCACATGGAACACAACGAGAGTACACCATGATGTTACACCTGGCACACACACCACCTGAAATGGATCAAAGCCTTGAATGGCAGACTTGAAACCGTGAACCTTGTAGCAGAAGACCTAGGCAGAGTGCTCTTTGCCATCGGTCTGAGCCGCCTGTTTGGAAGAAGCAAGTCCGACTGGGCCAGGGCAACCAAGTCAACAAGAAACCAACGGGACCACGTCAAATGCGGACGCTTCTGCCCAGTGAAGGAAACCATCGACTGAATGCAAAGATAGCACAACGACTGGGGGAGGATGTTTGCAAACCACACATCGGACAAGGGGTGAAAAGCCCAAAGATGCAATCAACTCGCACGTCCCCACAAGAAAAAAAAAACAACAACAAGCCAATGAAAACCTGGGCAGAAGATGGAAACGGAGATTTCTGCCAAGAAGATCGAAAGAGGGCCAACGGGTGCATGAACACTTGTTCACCGTCATGAAGTCTCAGGCCAATGCAAATGCAAACTGCAAGGGCACAGCAGCTCACTGTGGTCAGAATGGCTATAAGGAAGCAGACAGGAAGCCACAAGTGTCAGAGAGGAGGTGGAGAGAAGGGAAGCCTCCTGCACCGTTGGTGGGAGTGCAGACCGGTGCAGCCACTACGCCAAGCGGTGTGGAACTGCCTCAGAACTTTAAGAATCCATGTCCCATATGATCCAGCTATTCCTCTGCGGCGTGTTGATCCAAAGAACTCGGAAACACTCCTGCCTAAAGACATGTGCACCGCTGAGTTCACCACAGCGTCGCTCCCACTACCCAAGACTTGGAAGCCTCCCTGGAGCCCAGCAAGGGACGAGTGCAGAAGGAAGATGGGCTATAGCCACGCAATGGCATACCAGTCAGCCGGAACCAAGGATGCAATCCAGCCACTTGTGACCACCAGAATGGCTGTGAGGGTTTTAGGGAAGTGAAACAAGCCCCAGGGAGCAAGGCAAGTACCGTAGGACCTCACTTAAGAGGAGAAGAAAAAACAAGCGGTCAGGAACAGGTGGCACGGGACATTTGATTGGGGGTTCCCAGAGACAAAGCGGGGAGGTGTGAGAGGGTGAAACAGATGATGAGGCACAAGTGTGTGGTGAGGGCCTGCTATTAGGCTTACGCAGGGGAAGATGATGTAAGCTACACGGAAGTCTACATCGATGAGGATGCAAATCGGAAAGATATAGGATGTTCTAATGCAGGGTTGCGGCAATAAATTCACCTAAAAGCAAAAAAAAATCCAAAATGGGGTCCAGAATGACGGCATAAAGCTTTGGGGCTGAAAGAGATTAGAGAAGGTGAACTTCCAAGGCTGGAAAATCACCTCAAAATGCGTACTGATGCTACAGAAAGGTAGACCCTTCCAAATAGATGAAGAGGAATACTACCCACAGAACATGCTGCCTGCTAAACCCATGCACCCACGGAAAAGGTTACCGTCCAGGATGTTACTACTAATCACCTTCACGAATAATCCAAACAGGCCCACGTGTTCCCAAGCTCAGGCAAAAGGTTGGTCCAAAAGTCCACTTCAGGGCCGGCCCTGTGGCGGAGCGGGTAAGTGCCCACGTTCCGCTTGGCCGGCCCAGGCCTCACTGTTTCAGATCACGGGTGCAGATCACATTAGCAGTGTTAGGACATACAGATTTCATGGTACGGTGCGGACAGGGATCATAAACTAAGTAGCAATGGTGAGGTCACGTTATCAATACGCACCAGAAAAAGAACCGTGAGGCTTTTACAATCCATGAACGCATCTGGTACACTTCCCCAGAGGAAGAAGGAAGGAAAACATGGGACCTGCCAAGGTGGAATCGGCAGAGTGCTAGGAGATGGCACGATCATTGCGCATCAGAGGACTGCCCGGGCAACTTCAACTTGGGAGGGAGTCCAGGACTTTCTCTGGGGAACGTCCACCCACTTGGCCATCTACATGAAATGTAAGAGGTGAAACCCAGGATAATCTTACAGGACAGAAACCAGTGTCTAGAGAGAATGTAGCAGGCCTTCCAAAGTTCGAGGAGCAAGACAGAAACCGACAAGAAATCGAGAAAAAGGAAAACTATCCTACCAGGAAAGGGTGAGGAGTCGGACTGGCCTGAGATGGCTCTGAAACTCTGTGTGCACGCAGGTTGTCAGGACAACTTCGAATTTTGAGGTTGTTTATGACATCACGAGGATCATGTCCGCCAAGATGGCCGCACGGTTACAGACCGAGGATTGGCCTAGGCTAGGCTATTACAGGGAGGGATACCCAGAAACAGCTTTGAGAAACAGAAAGCGGACACAGAAACTGGAAGACATAAAACAGACGCTGATTCGAGGGGTAAGAAAGGAATCCTTGGCAAGAAGCGAGAATAGAGGGACAAGCCCCGAGAGGAGAACGTTGTCATCTATTCAAGTCTATGGGGAGGCCATGCTGATTCAAGCTTGCAACTTGATTGGAAGCAAGAGGCCGGACTTGGGCCTTATCAGACCTACGTGGTCCTTCTGCCTTAAGCATAAGCCAAAGTCAAGAATGAGGTCTTGAGGACGTTGAAGAGAAGACTCGATGCCTCCTTTCCTAGGCCCCTGGCATTCTTTGCAGATCAGTCTCACTTTCCATAGCTCTGGCGTCACGGGGGCCCACCGGGTACATGCTAATGTGTCCCAAGAGATGTCTTGGAAGCCTTGAAGGAATGGAGCCCCGTCACGCTTGGGCTACGTCTCTTTGTTTGGAAGTGCTCTACAAGGGTGCTGAAAAGCACCCTTTTCCACAGGGCTTCGTTCCCTCGTGAAGGCTGCCCTCCCAGGCTAGTGTGCTCAGTTTGCCTCCATCGAAATTCTCTCCCCCTACCTCTTGCCGTAGAAGGATTATTGATTATGTGTTTTGACACCACATGTAAGGAAGTGGGCTGAAAATGAGAACATTACAATTCTGTTTCAAGAAAAATAAACAGGCCAGGGCTGAGGATGTAAGGCAAACAAATGGCACAGCCTATAGAAATAAAGTAAGCCCGTATCTAGACGGCAACTGGGGGAACGATCCAGGATCAGGGGTGAAGTTCGAAACTTCCCAAATCCGGAAAGGAGACAGAAAAATATCTTTCCTGGAGAGAGGGATTCATCAGATTCGTCTAATTTGTCTTGGAAACATTGTGTCCGTGAAGGGGGATGCCAGGACCACCTCGAGTTTGGAGTTTCTGACCTCAGGATGTCAAACCAACCCAGATGACCACGTGTTCCCAGTGCTTAGTTTGACCCAGGCTAGGACAGCAAAGACTCCTTCAAGTGACCGGTGCAAATTCAAAGACAACAACCAAGAGTCACGAAAGCACTCACACCTCGGCCTAGAGAACATACGGTGATTCCAGAAATGCCAAATGAATCACTTGGAATGAAGGGGAACGGACTGATAAGCATGTCTAAGGGGGAGAGCTGAGAAACACCATGAAGATTCTCCTATGGAAAAGAGACAAAGGTCCCAGAAAATGGAAGGCGAACAGAAATCACCCCTGGATAATCCACAATGAAAGATGATGTCCGTCTTTAGACAGACTCTGCTGGAACGTTTGAAAGGCAGAGAAATTCACAAGCCAAAAGACGGCAGCGAAGGTCAAGGCTGGGCTAAGTGGGAAGGGTGAGTTAGGAGACTGCTCCAAGCGGGCCAGGAAACCGTGTGTCCGTGGAGCTTGCCGGGACAGCAGAGACACGATTATGACCAATCCTCTGACATCGCAGTGGACCCGAAAAACAACCTGGCCTCATCTACACAGTGCCAGAGTTGGGCTCAAGTAGCATATTCAAGTCCCATTGCCCTCAACTGCAGGTTGCCAACGGAACATGAAAGGGGCCGGCCGGTGGTGCAGCGGTGAGGTCCGCACCTTCTGGGTCGGTGGCCCGGGGTGGGCCGGGTGGACCCTCGGGTGAGCCTGCTCACCACTGCTTCAGGCATTCTGGGGCAGGCGTCCGAGGTAGTGTAGAGGCAGATGGGAAGGGACGTTAGACAGGGCCAGACTTCCACAGCAAATACAGGAGCATTGCCAGCAGATGTGAGCTCAGCGATGCACTTCTGCCAGAACAAAACCGATTCAAAGTTGCAAAGCATAGAGAAACTGAAGCTGAAAAGAAAAAGTGAACAACTGCATGCCAGTGAGAAGGATGAGATCTCTATGAAGAAACTTAGCAAAACAGGTGAAAGCCATGGCAATGGAAAACTAACAAACGTTGGGGGACAGAAGTTCAAGAAGACACAAGGAGAAAGAAGGAGATTCCAGGATCTAGGAGTGGAAGCATCAACACACTGGAGACGTCCCTACCGGAGCAAGGAATCTCTGGATTCCATGCAATCCCAGTCAAAGTTGCAGCAATGTTTCCCACAGAGACAGAAGAGGGAATCCTAAAGTTTCTAGCCAGCAACAAGAGACCCTGACTAGGCAAAGGAATCCTCAGGAAAACGAAAAAAGCAGGACGTGGCACACTTTCCGATTTCAACATATAGGACGAAGCACTAGGTACCGAGACGGCACAGTCTGGGCCCCAAAACAGGCACACAGACCCATGCAACAGAAGCGAGAACCCAGAGCCCAACTCAAACGTACATGGACAGCCCATTTTCGACCAGGGAGCCAAGAGGAGACAGCGGAGAAAGGAGAGTCTCTACCATAAACGGTGCTGGGAAGCCTGCACAGCCACATGGAACACAACGAGAGTACACCATGATGTTACACCTGGCACACACACCACCTGAAATGGATCAAAGCCTTGAATGGCAGACTTGAAACCGTGAACCTTGTAGCAGAAGACCTAGGCAGAGTGCTCTTTGCCATCGGTCTGAGCCGCCTGTTTGGAAGAAGCAAGTCCGACTGGGCCAGGGCAACCAAGTCAACAAGAAACCAACGGGACCACGTCAAATGCGGACGCTTCTGCCCAGTGAAGGAAACCATCGACTGAATGCAAAGATAGCACAACGACTGGGGGAGGATGTTTGCAAACCACACATCGGACAAGGGGTGAAAAGCCCAAAGATGCAATCAACTCGCACGTCCCCACAAGAAAAAAAAACAACAACAAGCCAATGAAAACCTGGGCAGAAGATGGAAACGGAGATTTCTGCCAAGAAGATCGAAAGAGGGCCAACGGGTGCATGAACACTTGTTCACCGTCATGAAGTCTCAGGCCAATGCAAATGCAAACTGCAAGGGCACAGCAGCTCACTGTGGTCAGAATGGCTATAAGGAAGCAGACAGGAAGCCACAAGTGTCAGAGAGGAGGTGGAGAGAAGGGAAGCCTCCTGCACCGTTGGTGGGAGTGCAGACCGGTGCAGCCACTACGCCAAGCGGTGTGGAACTGCCTCAGAACTTTAAGAATCCATGTCCCATATGATCCAGCTATTCCTCTGCGGCGTGTTGATCCAAAGAACTCGGAAACACTCCTGCCTAAAGACATGTGCACCGCTGAGTTCACCACAGCGTCGCTCCCACTACCCAAGACTTGGAAGCCTCCCTGGAGCCCAGCAAGGGACGAGTGCAGAAGGAAGATGGGCTATAGCCACGCAATGGCATACCAGTCAGCCGGAACCAAGGATGCAATCCAGCCACTTGTGACCACCAGAATGGCTGTGAGGGTTTTAGGGAAGTGAAACAAGCCCCAGGGAGCAAGGCAAGTACCGTAGGACCTCACTTAAGAGGAGAAGAAAAAACAAGCGGTCAGGAACAGGTGGCACGGGACATTTCATTGGGGGTTCCCAGAGACAAAGCGGGGAGGTGTGAGAGGGTGAAACAGATGATGAGGCACAAGTGTGTGGTGAGGGCCTGCTATTAGGCTTACGCAGGGGAAGATGATGTAAGCTACACGGAAGTCTACATCGATGAGGATGCAAATCGGAAAGATATAGGATGTTCTAATGCAGGGTTGCGGCAATAAATTCACCTAAAAGCAAAAAAAAATCCAAAATGGGGTCCAGAATGACGGCATAAAGCTTTGGGGCTGAAAGAGATTAGAGAAGGTGAACTTCCAAGGCTGGAAAATCACCTCAAAATGCGTACTGATGCTACAGAAAGGTAGACCCTTCCAAATAGATGAAGAGGAATACTACCCACAGAACATGCTGCCTGCTAAACCCATGCACCCACGGAAAAGGTTACCGTCCAGGATGTTACTACTAATCACCTTCACGAATAATCCAAACAGGCCCACGTGTTCCCAAGCTCAGGCAAAAGGTTGGTCCAAAAGTCCACTTCAGGGCCGGCCCTGTGGCGGAGCGGGTAAGTGCCCACGTTCCGCTTGGCCGGCCCAGGCCTCACTGTTTCAGATCACGGGTGCAGATCACATTAGCAGTGTTAGGACATACAGATTTCATGGTACGGTGCGGACAGGGATCATAAACTAAGTAGCAATGGTGAGGTCACGTTATCAATACGCACCAGAAAAAGAACCGTGAGGCTTTTACAATCCATGAACGCATCTGGTACACTTCCCCAGAGGAAGAAGGAAGGAAAACATGGGACCTGCCAAGGTGGAATCGGCAGAGTGCTAGGAGATGGCACGATCATTGCGCATCAGAGGACTGCCCGGGCAACTTCAACTTGGGAGGGAGTCCAGGACTTTCTCTGGGGAACGTCCACCCACTTGGCCATCTACATGAAATGTAAGAGGTGAAACCCAGGATAATCTTACAGGACAGAAACCAGTGTCTAGAGAGAATATAGCAGGCCTTCCAAAGTTCGAGGAGCAAGACAGAAACCGACAAGAAATCGAGAAAAAGGAAAACTATCCTACCAGGAAAGGGTGAGGAGTCGGACTGGCCTGAGATGGCTCTGAAACTCTGTGTGCACGCAGGTTGTCAGGACAACTTCGAATTTTGAGGTTGTTTATGACATCACGAGGATCATGTCCGCCAAGATGGCCGCACGGTTACAGACCGAGGATTGGCCTAGGCTAGGCTATTACAGGGAGGGATACCCAGAAACAGCTTTGAGAAACAGAAAGCGGACACAGAAACTGGAAGACATAAAACAGACGCTGATTCGAGGGGTAAGAAAGGAATCCTTGGCAAGAAGCGAGAATAGAGGGACAAGCCCCGAGAGGAGAACGTTGTCATCTATTCAAGTCTATGGGGAGGCCATGCTGATTCAAGCTTGCAACTTGATTGGAAGCAAGAGGCCGGACTTGGGCCTTATCAGACCTACGTGGTCCTTCTGCCTTAAGCATAAGCCAAAGTCAAGAATGAGGTCTTGAGGACGTTGAAGAGAAGACTCGATGCCTCCTTTCCTAGGCCCCTGGCATTCTTTGCAGATCAGTCTCACTTTCCATAGCTCTGGCGTCACGGGGGCCCACCGGGTACATGCTAATGTGTCCCAAGAGATGTCTTGGAAGCCTTGAAGGAATGGAGCCCCGTCACGCTTGGGCTACGTCTCTTTGTTTGGAAGTGCTCTACAAGGGTGCTGAAAAGCACCCTTTTCCACAGGGCTTCGTTCCCTCGTGAAGGCTGCCCTCCCAGGCTAGTGTGCTCAGTTTGCCTCCATCGAAATTCTCTCCCCCTACCTCTTGCCGTAGAAGGATTATTGATTATGTGTTTTGACACCACATGTAAGGAAGTGGGCTGAAAATGAGAACATTACAATTCTGTTTCAAGAAAAATAAACAGGCCAGGGCTGAGGATGTAAGGCAAACAAATGGCACAGCCTATAGAAATAAAGTAAGCCCGTATCTAGACGGCAACTGGGGGAACGATCCAGGATCAGGGGTGAAGTTCGAAACTTCCCAAATCCGGAAAGGAGACAGAAAAATATCTTTCCTGGAGAGAGGGATTCATCAGATTCGTCTAATTTGTCTTGGAAACATTGTGTCCGTGAAGGGGGATGCCAGGACCACCTCGAGTTTGGAGTTTCTGACCTCAGGATGTCAAACCAACCCAGATGACCACGTGTTCCCAGTGCTTAGTTTGACCCAGGCTAGGACAGCAAAGACTCCTTCAAGTGACCGGTGCAAATTCAAAGACAACAACCAAGAGTCACGAAAGCACTCACACCTCGGCCTAGAGAACATACGGTGATTCCAGAAATGCCAAATGAATCACTTGGAATGAAGGGGAACGGACTGATAAGCATGTCTAAGGGGGAGAGCTGAGAAACACCATGAAGATTCTCCTATGGAAAAGAGACAAAGGTCCCAGAAAATGGAAGGCGAACAGAAATCACCCCTGGATAATCCACAATGAAAGATGATGTCCGTCTTTAGACAGACTCTGCTGGAACGTTTGAAAGGCAGAGAAATTCACAAGCCAAAAGACGGCAGCGAAGGTCAAGGCTGGGCTAAGTGGGAAGGGTGAGTTAGGAGACTGCTCCAAGCGGGCCAGGAAACCGTGTGTCCGTGGAGCTTGCCGGGACAGCAGAGACACGATTATGACCAATCCTCTGACATCGCAGTGGACCCGAAAAACAACCTGGCCTCATCTACACAGTGCCAGAGTTGGGCTCAAGTAGCATATTCAAGTCCCATTGCCCTCAACTGCAGGTTGCCAACGGAACATGAAAGGGGCCGGCCGGTGGTGCAGCGGTGAGGTCCGCACCTTCTGGGTCGGTGGCCCGGGGTGGGCCGGGTGGACCCTCGGGTGAGCCTGCTCACCACTGCTTCAGGCATTCTGGGGCAGGCGTCCGAGGTAGTGTAGAGGCAGATGGGAAGGGACGTTAGACAGGGCCAGACTTCCACAGCAAATACAGGAGCATTGCCAGCAGATGTGAGCTCAGCGATGCACTTCTGCCAGAACAAAACCGATTCAAAGTTGCAAAGCATAGAGAAACTGAAGCTGAAAAGAAAAAGTGAACAACTGCATGCCAGTGAGAAGGATGAGATCTCTATGAAGAAACTTAGCAAAACAGGTGAAAGCCATGGCAATGGAAAACTAACAAACGTTGGGGGACAGAAGTTCAAGAAGACACAAGGAGAAAGAAGGAGATTCCAGGATCTAGGAGTGGAAGCATCAACACACTGGAGACGTCCCTACCGGAGCAAGGAATCTCTGGATTCCATGCAATCCCAGTCAAAGTTGCAGCAATGTTTCCCACAGAGACAGAAGAGGGAATCCTAAAGTTTCTAGCCAGCAACAAGAGACCCTGACTAGGCAAAGGAATCCTCAGGAAAACGAAAAAAGCAGGACGTGGCACACTTTCCGATTTCAACATATAGGACGAAGCACTAGGTACCGAGACGGCACAGTCTGGGCCCCAAAACAGGCACACAGACCCATGCAACAGAAGCGAGAACCCAGAGCCCAACTCAAACGTACATGGACAGCCCATTTTCGACCAGGGAGCCAAGAGGAGACAGCGGAGAAAGGAGAGTCTCTACCATAAACGGTGCTGGGAAGCCTGCACAGCCACATGGAACACAACGAGAGTACACCATGATGTTACACCTGGCACACACACCACCTGAAATGGATCAAAGCCTTGAATGGCAGACTTGAAACCGTGAACCTTGTAGCAGAAGACCTAGGCAGAGTGCTCTTTGCCATCGGTCTGAGCCGCCTGTTTGGAAGAAGCAAGTCCGACTGGGCCAGGGCAACCAAGTCAACAAGAAACCAACGGGACCACGTCAAATGCGGACGCTTCTGCCCAGTGAAGGAAACCATCGACTGAATGCAAAGATAGCACAACGACTGGGGGAGGATGTTTGCAAACCACACATCGGACAAGGGGTGAAAAGCCCAAAGATGCAATCAACTCGCACGTCCCCACAAGAAAAAAAAACAACAACAAGCCAATGAAAACCTGGGCAGAAGATGGAAACGGAGATTTCTGCCAAGAAGATCGAAAGAGGGCCAACGGGTGCATGAACACTTGTTCACCGTCATGAAGTCTCAGGCCAATGCAAATGCAAACTGCAAGGGCACAGCAGCTCACTGTGGTCAGAATGGCTATAAGGAAGCAGACAGGAAGCCACAAGTGTCAGAGAGGAGGTGGAGAGAAGGGAAGCCTCCTGCACCGTTGGTGGGAGTGCAGACCGGTGCAGCCACTACGCCAAGCGGTGTGGAACTGCCTCAGAACTTTAAGAATCCATGTCCCATATGATCCAGCTATTCCTCTGCGGCGTGTTGATCCAAAGAACTCGGAAACACTCCTGCCTAAAGACATGTGCACCGCTGAGTTCACCACAGCGTCGCTCCCACTACCCAAGACTTGGAAGCCTCCCTGGAGCCCAGCAAGGGACGAGTGCAGAAGGAAGATGGGCTATAGCCACGCAATGGCATACCAGTCAGCCGGAACCAAGGATGCAATCCAGCCACTTGTGACCACCAGAATGGCTGTGAGGGTTTTAGGGAAGTGAAACAAGCCCCAGGGAGCAAGGCAAGTACCGTAGGACCTCACTTAAGAGGAGAAGAAAAAACAAGCGGTCAGGAACAGGTGGCACGGGACATTTGATTGGGGGTTCCCAGAGACAAAGCGGGGAGGTGTGAGAGGGTGAAACAGATGATGAGGCACAAGTGTGTGGTGAGGGCCTGCTATTAGGCTTACGCAGGGGAAGATGATGTAAGCTACACGGAAGTCTACATCGATGAGGATGCAAATCGGAAAGATATAGGATGTTCTAATGCAGGGTTGCGGCAATAAATTCACCTAAAAGCAAAAAAAAATCCAAAATGGGGTCCAGAATGACGGCATAAAGCTTTGGGGCTGAAAGAGATTAGAGAAGGTGAACTTCCAAGGCTGGAAAATCACCTCAAAATGCGTACTGATGCTACAGAAAGGTAGACCCTTCCAAATAGATGAAGAGGAATACTACCCACAGAACATGCTGCCTGCTAAACCCATGCACCCACGGAAAAGGTTACCGTCCAGGATGTTACTACTAATCACCTTCACGAATAATCCAAACAGGCCCACGTGTTCCCAAGCTCAGGCAAAAGGTTGGTCCAAAAGTCCACTTCAGGGCCGGCCCTGTGGCGGAGCGGGTAAGTGCCCACGTTCCGCTTGGCCGGCCCAGGCCTCACTGTTTCAGATCACGGGTGCAGATCACATTAGCAGTGTTAGGACATACAGATTTCATGGTACGGTGCGGACAGGGATCATAAACTAAGTAGCAATGGTGAGGTCACGTTATCAATACGCACCAGAAAAAGAACCGTGAGGCTTTTACAATCCATGAACGCATCTGGTACACTTCCCCAGAGGAAGAAGGAAGGAAAACATGGGACCTGCCAAGGTGGAATCGGCAGAGTGCTAGGAGATGGCACGATCATTGCGCATCAGAGGACTGCCCGGGCAACTTCAACTTGGGAGGGAGTCCAGGACTTTCTCTGGGGAACGTCCACCCACTTGGCCATCTACATGAAATGTAAGAGGTGAAACCCAGGATAATCTTACAGGACAGAAACCAGTGTCTAGAGAGAATGTAGCAGGCCTTCCAAAGTTCGAGGAGCAAGACAGAAACCGACAAGAAATCGAGAAAAAGGAAAACTATCCTACCAGGAAAGGGTGAGGAGTCGGACTGGCCTGAGATGGCTCTGAAACTCTGTGTGCACGCAGGTTGTCAGGACAACTTCGAATTTTGAGGTTGTTTATGACATCACGAGGATCATGTCCGCCAAGATGGCCGCACGGTTACAGACCGAGGATTGGCCTAGGCTAGGCTATTACAGGGAGGGATACCCAGAAACAGCTTTGAGAAACAGAAAGCGGACACAGAAACTGGAAGACATAAAACAGACGCTGATTCGAGGGGTAAGAAAGGAATCCTTGGCAAGAAGCGAGAATAGAGGGACAAGCCCCGAGAGGAGAACGTTGTCATCTATTCAAGTCTATGGGGAGGCCATGCTGATTCAAGCTTGCAACTTGATTGGAAGCAAGAGGCCGGACTTGGGCCTTATCAGACCTACGTGGTCCTTCTGCCTTAAGCATAAGCCAAAGTCAAGAATGAGGTCTTGAGGACGTTGAAGAGAAGACTCGATGCCTCCTTTCCTAGGCCCCTGGCATTCTTTGCAGATCAGTCTCACTTTCCATAGCTCTGGCGTCACGGGGGCCCACCGGGTACATGCTAATGTGTCCCAAGAGATGTCTTGGAAGCCTTGAAGGAATGGAGCCCCGTCACGCTTGGGCTACGTCTCTTTGTTTGGAAGTGCTCTACAAGGGTGCTGAAAAGCACCCTTTTCCACAGGGCTTCGTTCCCTCGTGAAGGCTGCCCTCCCAGGCTAGTGTGCTCAGTTTGCCTCCATCGAAATTCTCTCCCCCTACCTCTTGCCGTAGAAGGATTATTGATTATGTGTTTTGACACCACATGTAAGGAAGTGGGCTGAAAATGAGAACATTACAATTCTGTTTCAAGAAAAATAAACAGGCCAGGGCTGAGGATGTAAGGCAAACAAATGGCACAGCCTATAGAAATAAAGTAAGCCCGTATCTAGACGGCAACTGGGGGAACGATCCAGGATCAGGGGTGAAGTTCGAAACTTCCCAAATCCGGAAAGGAGACAGAAAAATATCTTTCCTGGAGAGAGGGATTCATCAGATTCGTCTAATTTGTCTTGGAAACATTGTGTCCGTGAAGGGGGATGCCAGGACCACCTCGAGTTTGGAGTTTCTGACCTCAGGATGTCAAACCAACCCAGATGACCACGTGTTCCCAGTGCTTAGTTTGACCCAGGCTAGGACAGCAAAGACTCCTTCAAGTGACCGGTGCAAATTCAAAGACAACAACCAAGAGTCACGAAAGCACTCACACCTCGGCCTAGAGAACATACGGTGATTCCAGAAATGCCAAATGAATCACTTGGAATGAAGGGGAACGGACTGATAAGCATGTCTAAGGGGGAGAGCTGAGAAACACCATGAAGATTCTCCTATGGAAAAGAGACAAAGGTCCCAGAAAATGGAAGGCGAACAGAAATCACCCCTGGATAATCCACAATGAAAGATGATGTCCGTCTTTAGACAGACTCTGCTGGAACGTTTGAAAGGCAGAGAAATTCACAAGCCAAAAGACGGCAGCGAAGGTCAAGGCTGGGCTAAGTGGGAAGGGTGAGTTAGGAGACTGCTCCAAGCGGGCCAGGAAACCGTGTGTCCGTGGAGCTTGCCGGGACAGCAGAGACACGATTATGACCAATCCTCTGACATCGCAGTGGACCCGAAAAACAACCTGGCCTCATCTACACAGTGCCAGAGTTGGGCTCAAGTAGCATATTCAAGTCCCATTGCCCTCAACTGCAGGTTGCCAACGGAACATGAAAGGGGCCGGCCGGTGGTGCAGCGGTGAGGTCCGCACCTTCTGGGTCGGTGGCCCGGGGTGGGCCGGGTGGACCCTCGGGTGAGCCTGCTCACCACTGCTTCAGGCATTCTGGGGCAGGCGTCCGAGGTAGTGTAGAGGCAGATGGGAAGGGACGTTAGACAGGGCCAGACTTCCACAGCAAATACAGGAGCATTGCCAGCAGATGTGAGCTCAGCGATGCACTTCTGCCAGAACAAAACCGATTCAAAGTTGCAAAGCATAGAGAAACTGAAGCTGAAAAGAAAAAGTGAACAACTGCATGCCAGTGAGAAGGATGAGATCTCTATGAAGAAACTTAGCAAAACAGGTGAAAGCCATGGCAATGGAAAACTAACAAACGTTGGGGGACAGAAGTTCAAGAAGACACAAGGAGAAAGAAGGAGATTCCAGGATCTAGGAGTGGAAGCATCAACACACTGGAGACGTCCCTACCGGAGCAAGGAATCTCTGGATTCCATGCAATCCCAGTCAAAGTTGCAGCAATGTTTCCCACAGAGACAGAAGAGGGAATCCTAAAGTTTCTAGCCAGCAACAAGAGACCCTGACTAGGCAAAGGAATCCTCAGGAAAACGAAAAAAGCAGGACGTGGCACACTTTCCGATTTCAACATATAGGACGAAGCACTAGGTACCGAGACGGCACAGTCTGGGCCCCAAAACAGGCACACAGACCCATGCAACAGAAGCGAGAACCCAGAGCCCAACTCAAACGTACATGGACAGCCCATTTTCGACCAGGGAGCCAAGAGGAGACAGCGGAGAAAGGAGAGTCTCTACCATAAACGGTGCTGGGAAGCCTGCACAGCCACATGGAACACAACGAGAGTACACCATGATGTTACACCTGGCACACACACCACCTGAAATGGATCAAAGCCTTGAATGGCAGACTTGAAACCGTGAACCTTGTAGCAGAAGACCTAGGCAGAGTGCTCTTTGCCATCGGTCTGAGCCGCCTGTTTGGAAGAAGCAAGTCCGACTGGGCCAGGGCAACCAAGTCAACAAGAAACCAACGGGACCACGTCAAATGCGGACGCTTCTGCCCAGTGAAGGAAACCATCGACTGAATGCAAAGATAGCACAACGACTGGGGGAGGATGTTTGCAAACCACACATCGGACAAGGGGTGAAAAGCCCAAAGATGCAATCAACTCGCACGTCCCCACAAGAAAAAAAAACAACAACAAGCCAATGAAAACCTGGGCAGAAGATGGAAACGGAGATTTCTGCCAAGAAGATCGAAAGAGGGCCAACGGGTGCATGAACACTTGTTCACCGTCATGAAGTCTCAGGCCAATGCAAATGCAAACTGCAAGGGCACAGCAGCTCACTGTGGTCAGAATGGCTATAAGGAAGCAGACAGGAAGCCACAAGTGTCAGAGAGGAGGTGGAGAGAAGGGAAGCCTCCTGCACCGTTGGTGGGAGTGCAGACCGGTGCAGCCACTACGCCAAGCGGTGTGGAACTGCCTCAGAACTTTAAGAATCCATGTCCCATATGATCCAGCTATTCCTCTGCGGCGTGTTGATCCAAAGAACTCGGAAACACTCCTGCCTAAAGACATGTGCACCGCTGAGTTCACCACAGCGTCGCTCCCACTACCCAAGACTTGGAAGCCTCCCTGGAGCCCAGCAAGGGACGAGTGCAGAAGGAAGATGGGCTATAGCCACGCAATGGCATACCAGTCAGCCGGAACCAAGGATGCAATCCAGCCACTTGTGACCACCAGAATGGCTGTGAGGGTTTTAGGGAAGTGAAACAAGCCCCAGGGAGCAAGGCAAGTACCGTAGGACCTCACTTAAGAGGAGAAGAAAAAACAAGCGGTCAGGAACAGGTGGCACGGGACATTTGATTGGGGGTTCCCAGAGACAAAGCGGGGAGGTGTGAGAGGGTGAAACAGATGATGAGGCACAAGTGTGTGGTGAGGGCCTGCTATTAGGCTTACGCAGGGGAAGATGATGTAAGCTACACGGAAGTCTACATCGATGAGGATGCAAATCGGAAAGATATAGGATGTTCTAATGCAGGGTTGCGGCAATAAATTCACCTAAAAGCAAAAAAAAATCCAAAATGGGGTCCAGAATGACGGCATAAAGCTTTGGGGCTGAAAGAGATTAGAGAAGGTGAACTTCCAAGGCTGGAAAATCACCTCAAAATGCGTACTGATGCTACAGAAAGGTAGACCCTTCCAAATAGATGAAGAGGAATACTACCCACAGAACATGCTGCCTGCTAAACCCATGCACCCACGGAAAAGGTTACCGTCCAGGATGTTACTACTAATCACCTTCACGAATAATCCAAACAGGCCCACGTGTTCCCAAGCTCAGGCAAAAGGTTGGTCCAAAAGTCCACTTCAGGGCCGGCCCTGTGGCGGAGCGGGTAAGTGCCCACGTTCCGCTTGGCCGGCCCAGGCCTCACTGTTTCAGATCACGGGTGCAGATCACATTAGCAGTGTTAGGACATACAGATTTCATGGTACGGTGCGGACAGGGATCATAAACTAAGTAGCAATGGTGAGGTCACGTTATCAATACGCACCAGAAAAAGAACCGTGAGGCTTTTACAATCCATGAACGCATCTGGTACACTTCCCCAGAGGAAGAAGGAAGGAAAACATGGGACCTGCCAAGGTGGAATCGGCAGAGTGCTAGGAGATGGCACGATCATTGCGCATCAGAGGACTGCCCGGGCAACTTCAACTTGGGAGGGAGTCCAGGACTTTCTCTGGGGAACGTCCACCCACTTGGCCATCTACATGAAATGTAAGAGGTGAAACCCAGGATAATCTTACAGGACAGAAACCAGTGTCTAGAGAGAATATAGCAGGCCTTCCAAAGTTCGAGGAGCAAGACAGAAACCGACAAGAAATCGAGAAAAAGGAAAACTATCCTACCAGGAAAGGGTGAGGAGTCGGACTGGCCTGAGATGGCTCTGAAACTCTGTGTGCACGCAGGTTGTCAGGACAACTTCGAATTTTGAGGTTGTTTATGACATCACGAGGATCATGTCCGCCAAGATGGCCGCACGGTTACAGACTGAGGATTGGCCTAGGCTAGGCTATTACAGGGAGGGATACCCAGAAACAGCTTTGAGAAACAGAAAGCGGACACAGAAACTGGAAGACATAAAACAGACGCTGATTCGAGGGGTAAGAAAGGAATCCTTGGCAAGAAGCGAGAATAGAGGGACAAGCCCCGAGAGGAGAACGTTGTCATCTATTCAAGTCTATGGGGAGGCCATGCTGATTCAAGCTTGCAACTTGATTGGAAGCAAGAGGCCGGACTTGGGCCTTATCAGACCTACGTGGTCCTTCTGCCTTAAGCATAAGCCAAAGTCAAGAATGAGGTCTTGAGGACGTTGAAGAGAAGACTCGATGCCTCCTTTCCTAGGCCCCTGGCATTCTTTGCAGATCAGTCTCACTTTCCATAGCTCTGGCGTCACGGGGGCCCACCGGGTACATGCTAATGTGTCCCAAGAGATGTCTTGGAAGCCTTGAAGGAATGGAGCCCCGTCACGCTTGGGCTACGTCTCTTTGTTTGGAAGTGCTCTACAAGGGTGCTGAAAAGCACCCTTTTCCACAGGGCTTCGTTCCCTCGTGAAGGCTGCCCTCCCAGGCTAGTGTGCTCAGTTTGCCTCCATCGAAATTCTCTCCCCCTACCTCTTGCCGTAGAAGGATTATTGATTATGTGTTTTGACACCACATGTAAGGAAGTGGGCTGAAAATGAGAACATTACAATTCTGTTTCAAGAAAAATAAACAGGCCAGGGCTGAGGATGTAAGGCAAACAAATGGCACAGCCTATAGAAATAAACTAAGCCCGTATCTAGACGGCACCTGGGGGAACGTTCCAGGATCAGGGGTGAAGTTCGAAACTTCCCAAATCCGGAAAGGAGACAGAAAAATATCTTTCCTGGAGAGAGGGATTCATCAGATTCGTCTAATTTGTCTTGGAAACATTGTGTCCGTGAAGGGGGATGCCAGGACCACCCCGAGTTTGGAGTTTCTGACCTCAGGATGTCAAACCAACCCAGATGACCACGTGTTCCCAGTGCTTAGTTTGACCCAGGCTAGGACAGCAAAGACTCCTTCAAGTGACCGGTGCAAATTCAAAGACAACAACCAAGAGTCACGAAAGCACTCACACCTCGGCCTAGAGAACATACGGTGATTCCAGAAATGCCAAATGAATCACTTGGAATGAAGGGGAACGGACTGATAAGCATGTCTAAGGGGGAGAGCTGAGAAACACCATGAAGATTCTCCTATGGAAAAGAGACAAAGGTCCCAGAAAATGGAAGGCGAACAGAAATCACCCCTGGATAATCCACAATGAAAGATGATGTCCGTCTTTAGACAGACTCTGCTGGAACGTTTGAAAGGCAGAGAAATTCACAAGCCAAAAGACGGCAGCGAAGGTCAAGGCTGGGCTAAGTGGGAAGGGTGAGTTAGGAGACTGCTCCAAGCGGGCCAGGAAACCGTGTGTCCGTGGAGCTTGCCGGGACAGCAGAGACACGATTATGACCAATCCTCTGACATCGCAGTGGACCCGAAAAACAACCTGGCCTCATCTACACAGTGCCAGAGTTGGGCTCAAGTAGCATATTCAAGTCCCATTGCCCTCAACTGCAGGTTGCCAACGGAACATGAAAGGGGCCGGCCGGTGGTGCAGCGGTGAGGTCCGCACCTTCTGGGTCGGTGGCCCGGGGTGGGCCGGGTGGACCCTCGGGTGAGCCTGCTCACCACTGCTTCAGGCATTCTGGGGCAGGCGTCCGAGGTAGTGTAGAGGCAGATGGGAAGGGACGTTAGACAGGGCCAGACTTCCACAGCAAATACAGGAGCATTGCCAGCAGATGTGAGCTCAGCGATGCACTTCTGCCAGAACAAAACCGATTCAAAGTTGCAAAGCATAGAGAAACTGAAGCTGAAAAGAAAAAGTGAACAACTGCATGCCAGTGAGAAGGATGAGATCTCTATGAAGAAACTTAGCAAAACAGGTGAAAGCCATGGCAATGGAAAACTAACAAACGTTGGGGGACAGAAGTTCAAGAAGACACAAGGAGAAAGAAGGAGATTCCAGGATCTAGGAGTGGAAGCATCAACACACTGGAGACGTCCCTACCGGAGCAAGGAATCTCTGGATTCCATGCAATCCCAGTCAAAGTTGCAGCAATGTTTCCCACAGAGACAGAAGAGGGAATCCTAAAGTTTCTAGCCAGCAACAAGAGACCCTGACTAGGCAAAGGAATCCTCAGGAAAACGAAAAAAGCAGGACGTGGCACACTTTCCGATTTCAACATATAGGACGAAGCACTAGGTACCGAGACGGCACAGTCTGGGCCCCAAAACAGGCACACAGACCCATGCAACAGAAGCGAGAACCCAGAGCCCAACTCAAACGTACATGGACAGCCCATTTTCGACCAGGGAGCCAAGAGGAGACAGCGGAGAAAGGAGAGTCTCTACCATAAACGGTGCTGGGAAGCCTGCACAGCCACATGGAACACAACGAGAGTACACCATGATGTTACACCTGGCACACACACCACCTGAAATGGATCAAAGCCTTGAATGGCAGACTTGAAACCGTGAACCTTGTAGCAGAAGACCTAGGCAGAGTGCTCTTTGCCATCGGTCTGAGCCGCCTGTTTGGAAGAAGCAAGTCCGACTGGGCCAGGGCAACCAAGTCAACAAGAAACCAACGGGACCACGTCAAATGCGGACGCTTCTGCCCAGTGAAGGAAACCATCGACTGAATGCAAAGATAGCACAACGACTGGGGGAGGATGTTTGCAAACCACACATCGGACAAGGGGTGAAAAGCCCAAAGATGCAATCAACTCGCACGTCCCCACAAGAAAAAAAAACAACAACAAGCCAATGAAAACCTGGGCAGAAGATGGAAACGGAGATTTCTGCCAAGAAGATCGAAAGAGGGCCAACGGGTGCATGAACACTTGTTCACCGTCATGAAGTCTCAGGCCAATGCAAATGCAAACTGCAAGGGCACAGCAGCTCACTGTGGTCAGAATGGCTATAAGGAAGCAGACAGGAAGCCACAAGTGTCAGAGAGGAGGTGGAGAGAAGGGAAGCCTCCTGCACCGTTGGTGGGAGTGCAGACCGGTGCAGCCACTACGCCAAGCGGTGTGGAACTGCCTCAGAACTTTAAGAATCCATGTCCCATATGATCCAGCTATTCCTCTGCGGCGTGTTGATCCAAAGAACTCGGAAACACTCCTGCCTAAAGACATGTGCACCGCTGAGTTCACCACAGCGTCGCTCCCACTACCCAAGACTTGGAAGCCTCCCTGGAGCCCAGCAAGGGACGAGTGCAGAAGGAAGATGGGCTATAGCCACGCAATGGCATACCAGTCAGCCGGAACCAAGGATGCAATCCAGCCACTTGTGACCACCAGAATGGCTGTGAGGGTTTTAGGGAAGTGAAACAAGCCCCAGGGAGCAAGGCAAGTACCGTAGGACCTCACTTAAGAGGAGAAGAAAAAACAAGCGGTCAGGAACAGGTGGCACGGGACATTTCATTGGGGGTTCCCAGAGACAAAGCGGGGAGGTGTGAGAGGGTGAAACAGATGATGAGGCACAAGTGTGTGGTGAGGGCCTGCTATTAGGCTTACGCAGGGGAAGATGATGTAAGCTACACGGAAGTCTACATCGATGAGGATGCAAATCGGAAAGATATAGGATGTTCTAATGCAGGGTTGCGGCAATAAATTCACCTAAAAGCAAAAAAAAATCCAAAATGGGGTCCAGAATGACGGCATAAAGCTTTGGGGCTGAAAGAGATTAGAGAAGGTGAACTTCCAAGGCTGGAAAATCACCTCAAAATGCGTACTGATGCTACAGAAAGGTAGACCCTTCCAAATAGATGAAGAGGAATACTACCCACAGAACATGCTGCCTGCTAAACCCATGCACCCACGGAAAAGGTTACCGTCCAGGATGTTACTACTAATCACCTTCACGAATAATCCAAACAGGCCCACGTGTTCCCAAGCTCAGGCAAAAGGTTGGTCCAAAAGTCCACTTCAGGGCCGGCCCTGTGGCGGAGCGGGTAAGTGCCCACGTTCCGCTTGGCCGGCCCAGGCCTCACTGTTTCAGATCACGGGTGCAGATCACATTAGCAGTGTTAGGACATACAGATTTCATGGTACGGTGCGGACAGGGATCATAAACTAAGTAGCAATGGTGAGGTCACGTTATCAATACGCACCAGAAAAAGAACCGTGAGGCTTTTACAATCCATGAACGCATCTGGTACACTTCCCCAGAGGAAGAAGGAAGGAAAACATGGGACCTGCCAAGGTGGAATCGGCAGAGTGCTAGGAGATGGCACGATCATTGCGCATCAGAGGACTGCCCGGGCAACTTCAACTTGGGAGGGAGTCCAGGACTTTCTCTGGGGAACGTCCACCCACTTGGCCATCTACATGAAATGTAAGAGGTGAAACCCAGGATAATCTTACAGGACAGAAACCAGTGTCTAGAGAGAATGTAGCAGGCCTTCCAAAGTTCGAGGAGCAAGACAGAAACCGACAAGAAATCGAGAAAAAGGAAAACTATCCTACCAGGAAAGGGTGAGGAGTCGGACTGGCCTGAGATGGCTCTGAAACTCTGTGTGCACGCAGGTTGTCAGGACAACTTCGAATTTTGAGGTTGTTTATGACATCACGAGGATCATGTCCGCCAAGATGGCCGCACGGTTACAGACCGAGGATTGGCCTAGGCTAGGCTATTACAGGGAGGGATACCCAGAAACAGCTTTGAGAAACAGAAAGCGGACACAGAAACTGGAAGACATAAAACAGACGCTGATTCGAGGGGTAAGAAAGGAATCCTTGGCAAGAAGCGAGAATAGAGGGACAAGCCCCGAGAGGAGAACGTTGTCATCTATTCAAGTCTATGGGGAGGCCATGCTGATTCAAGCTTGCAACTTGATTGGAAGCAAGAGGCCGGACTTGGGCCTTATCAGACCTACGTGGTCCTTCTGCCTTAAGCATAAGCCAAAGTCAAGAATGAGGTCTTGAGGACGTTGAAGAGAAGACTCGATGCCTCCTTTCCTAGGCCCCTGGCATTCTTTGCAGATCAGTCTCACTTTCCATAGCTCTGGCGTCACGGGGGCCCACCGGGTACATGCTAATGTGTCCCAAGAGATGTCTTGGAAGCCTTGAAGGAATGGAGCCCCGTCACGCTTGGGCTACGTCTCTTTGTTTGGAAGTGCTCTACAAGGGTGCTGAAAAGCACCCTTTTCCACAGGGCTTCGTTCCCTCGTGAAGGCTGCCCTCCCAGGCTAGTGTGCTCAGTTTGCCTCCATCGAAATTCTCTCCCCCTACCTCTTGCCGTAGAAGGATTATTGATTATGTGTTTTGACACCACATGTAAGGAAGTGGGCTGAAAATGAGAACATTACAATTCTGTTTCAAGAAAAATAAACAGGCCAGGGCTGAGGATGTAAGGCAAACAAATGGCACAGCCTATAGAAATAAAGTAAGCCCGTATCTAGACGGCAACTGGGGGAACGATCCAGGATCAGGGGTGAAGTTCGAAACTTCCCAAATCCGGAAAGGAGACAGAAAAATATCTTTCCTGGAGAGAGGGATTCATCAGATTCGTCTAATTTGTCTTGGAAACATTGTGTCCGTGAAGGGGGATGCCAGGACCACCTCGAGTTTGGAGTTTCTGACCTCAGGATGTCAAACCAACCCAGATGACCACGTGTTCCCAGTGCTTAGTTTGACCCAGGCTAGGACAGCAAAGACTCCTTCAAGTGACCGGTGCAAATTCAAAGACAACAACCAAGAGTCACGAAAGCACTCACACCTCGGCCTAGAGAACATACGGTGATTCCAGAAATGCCAAATGAATCACTTGGAATGAAGGGGAACGGACTGATAAGCATGTCTAAGGGGGAGAGCTGAGAAACACCATGAAGATTCTCCTATGGAAAAGAGACAAAGGTCCCAGAAAATGGAAGGCGAACAGAAATCACCCCTGGATAATCCACAATGAAAGATGATGTCCGTCTTTAGACAGACTCTGCTGGAACGTTTGAAAGGCAGAGAAATTCACAAGCCAAAAGACGGCAGCGAAGGTCAAGGCTGGGCTAAGTGGGAAGGGTGAGTTAGGAGACTGCTCCAAGCGGGCCAGGAAACCGTGTGTCCGTGGAGCTTGCCGGGACAGCAGAGACACGATTATGACCAATCCTCTGACATCGCAGTGGACCCGAAAAACAACCTGGCCTCATCTACACAGTGCCAGAGTTGGGCTCAAGTAGCATATTCAAGTCCCATTGCCCTCAACTGCAGGTTGCCAACGGAACATGAAAGGGGCCGGCCGGTGGTGCAGCGGTGAGGTCCGCACCTTCTGGGTCGGTGGCCCGGGGTGGGCCGGGTGGACCCTCGGGTGAGCCTGCTCACCACTGCTTCAGGCATTCTGGGGCAGGCGTCCGAGGTAGTGTAGAGGCAGATGGGAAGGGACGTTAGACAGGGCCAGACTTCCACAGCAAATACAGGAGCATTGCCAGCAGATGTGAGCTCAGCGATGCACTTCTGCCAGAACAAAACCGATTCAAAGTTGCAAAGCATAGAGAAACTGAAGCTGAAAAGAAAAAGTGAACAACTGCATGCCAGTGAGAAGGATGAGATCTCTATGAAGAAACTTAGCAAAACAGGTGAAAGCCATGGCAATGGAAAACTAACAAACGTTGGGGGACAGAAGTTCAAGAAGACACAAGGAGAAAGAAGGAGATTCCAGGATCTAGGAGTGGAAGCATCAACACACTGGAGACGTCCCTACCGGAGCAAGGAATCTCTGGATTCCATGCAATCCCAGTCAAAGTTGCAGCAATGTTTCCCACAGAGACAGAAGAGGGAATCCTAAAGTTTCTAGCCAGCAACAAGAGACCCTGACTAGGCAAAGGAATCCTCAGGAAAACGAAAAAAGCAGGACGTGGCACACTTTCCGATTTCAACATATAGGACGAAGCACTAGGTACCGAGACGGCACAGTCTGGGCCCCAAAACAGGCACACAGACCCATGCAACAGAAGCGAGAACCCAGAGCCCAACTCAAACGTACATGGACAGCCCATTTTCGACCAGGGAGCCAAGAGGAGACAGCGGAGAAAGGAGAGTCTCTACCATAAACGGTGCTGGGAAGCCTGCACAGCCACATGGAACACAACGAGAGTACACCATGATGTTACACCTGGCACACACACCACCTGAAATGGATCAAAGCCTTGAATGGCAGACTTGAAACCGTGAACCTTGTAGCAGAAGACCTAGGCAGAGTGCTCTTTGCCATCGGTCTGAGCCGCCTGTTTGGAAGAAGCAAGTCCGACTGGGCCAGGGCAACCAAGTCAACAAGAAACCAACGGGACCACGTCAAATGCGGACGCTTCTGCCCAGTGAAGGAAACCATCGACTGAATGCAAAGATAGCACAACGACTGGGGGAGGATGTTTGCAAACCACACATCGGACAAGGGGTGAAAAGCCCAAAGATGCAATCAACTCGCACGTCCCCACAAGAAAAAAAAACAACAACAAGCCAATGAAAACCTGGGCAGAAGATGGAAACGGAGATTTCTGCCAAGAAGATCGAAAGAGGGCCAACGGGTGCATGAACACTTGTTCACCGTCATGAAGTCTCAGGCCAATGCAAATGCAAACTGCAAGGGCACAGCAGCTCACTGTGGTCAGAATGGCTATAAGGAAGCAGACAGGAAGCCACAAGTGTCAGAGAGGAGGTGGAGAGAAGGGAAGCCTCCTGCACCGTTGGTGGGAGTGCAGACCGGTGCAGCCACTACGCCAAGCGGTGTGGAACTGCCTCAGAACTTTAAGAATCCATGTCCCATATGATCCAGCTATTCCTCTGCGGCGTGTTGATCCAAAGAACTCGGAAACACTCCTGCCTAAAGACATGTGCACCGCTGAGTTCACCACAGCGTCGCTCCCACTACCCAAGACTTGGAAGCCTCCCTGGAGCCCAGCAAGGGACGAGTGCAGAAGGAAGATGGGCTATAGCCACGCAATGGCATACCAGTCAGCCGGAACCAAGGATGCAATCCAGCCACTTGTGACCACCAGAATGGCTGTGAGGGTTTTAGGGAAGTGAAACAAGCCCCAGGGAGCAAGGCAAGTACCGTAGGACCTCACTTAAGAGGAGAAGAAAAAACAAGCGGTCAGGAACAGGTGGCACGGGACATTTGATTGGGGGTTCCCAGAGACAAAGCGGGGAGGTGTGAGAGGGTGAAACAGATGATGAGGCACAAGTGTGTGGTGAGGGCCTGCTATTAGGCTTACGCAGGGGAAGATGATGTAAGCTACACGGAAGTCTACATCGATGAGGATGCAAATCGGAAAGATATAGGATGTTCTAATGCAGGGTTGCGGCAATAAATTCACCTAAAAGCAAAAAAAAATCCAAAATGGGGTCCAGAATGACGGCATAAAGCTTTGGGGCTGAAAGAGATTAGAGAAGGTGAACTTCCAAGGCTGGAAAATCACCTCAAAATGCGTACTGATGCTACAGAAAGGTAGACCCTTCCAAATAGATGAAGAGGAATACTACCCACAGAACATGCTGCCTGCTAAACCCATGCACCCACGGAAAAGGTTACCGTCCAGGATGTTACTACTAATCACCTTCACGAATAATCCAAACAGGCCCACGTGTTCCCAAGCTCAGGCAAAAGGTTGGTCCAAAAGTCCACTTCAGGGCCGGCCCTGTGGCGGAGCGGGTAAGTGCCCACGTTCCGCTTGGCCGGCCCAGGCCTCACTGTTTCAGATCACGGGTGCAGATCACATTAGCAGTGTTAGGACATACAGATTTCATGGTACGGTGCGGACAGGGATCATAAACTAAGTAGCAATGGTGAGGTCACGTTATCAATACGCACCAGAAAAAGAACCGTGAGGCTTTTACAATCCATGAACGCATCTGGTACACTTCCCCAGAGGAAGAAGGAAGGAAAACATGGGACCTGCCAAGGTGGAATCGGCAGAGTGCTAGGAGATGGCACGATCATTGCGCATCAGAGGACTGCCCGGGCAACTTCAACTTGGGAGGGAGTCCAGGACTTTCTCTGGGGAACGTCCACCCACTTGGCCATCTACATGAAATGTAAGAGGTGAAACCCAGGATAATCTTACAGGACAGAAACCAGTGTCTAGAGAGAATATAGCAGGCCTTCCAAAGTTCGAGGAGCAAGACAGAAACCGACAAGAAATCGAGAAAAAGGAAAACTATCCTACCAGGAAAGGGTGAGGAGTCGGACTGGCCTGAGATGGCTCTGAAACTCTGTGTGCACGCAGGTTGTCAGGACAACTTCGAATTTTGAGGTTGTTTATGACATCACGAGGATCATGTCCGCCAAGATGGCCGCACGGTTACAGACCGAGGATTGGCCTAGGCTAGGCTATTACAGGGAGGGATACCCAGAAACAGCTTTGAGAAACAGAAAGCGGACACAGAAACTGGAAGACATAAAACAGACGCTGATTCGAGGGGTAAGAAAGGAATCCTTGGCAAGAAGCGAGAATAGAGGGACAAGCCCCGAGAGGAGAACGTTGTCATCTATTCAAGTCTATGGGGAGGCCATGCTGATTCAAGCTTGCAACTTGATTGGAAGCAAGAGGCCGGACTTGGGCCTTATCAGACCTACGTGGTCCTTCTGCCTTAAGCATAAGCCAAAGTCAAGAATGAGGTCTTGAGGACGTTGAAGAGAAGACTCGATGCCTCCTTTCCTAGGCCCCTGGCATTCTTTGCAGATCAGTCTCACTTTCCATAGCTCTGGCGTCACGGGGGCCCACCGGGTACATGCTAATGTGTCCCAAGAGATGTCTTGGAAGCCTTGAAGGAATGGAGCCCCGTCACGCTTGGGCTACGTCTCTTTGTTTGGAAGTGCTCTACAAGGGTGCTGAAAAGCACCCTTTTCCACAGGGCTTCGTTCCCTCGTGAAGGCTGCCCTCCCAGGCTAGTGTGCTCAGTTTGCCTCCATCGAAATTCTCTCCCCCTACCTCTTGCCGTAGAAGGATTATTGATTATGTGTTTTGACACCACATGTAAGGAAGTGGGCTGAAAATGAGAACATTACAATTCTGTTTCAAGAAAAATAAACAGGCCAGGGCTGAGGATGTAAGGCAAACAAATGGCACAGCCTATAGAAATAAAGTAAGCCCGTATCTAGACGGCAACTGGGGGAACGATCCAGGATCAGGGGTGAAGTTCGAAACTTCCCAAATCCGGAAAGGAGACAGAAAAATATCTTTCCTGGAGAGAGGGATTCATCAGATTCGTCTAATTTGTCTTGGAAACATTGTGTCCGTGAAGGGGGATGCCAGGACCACCTCGAGTTTGGAGTTTCTGACCTCAGGATGTCAAACCAACCCAGATGACCACGTGTTCCCAGTGCTTAGTTTGACCCAGGCTAGGACAGCAAAGACTCCTTCAAGTGACCGGTGCAAATTCAAAGACAACAACCAAGAGTCACGAAAGCACTCACACCTCGGCCTAGAGAACATACGGTGATTCCAGAAATGCCAAATGAATCACTTGGAATGAAGGGGAACGGACTGATAAGCATGTCTAAGGGGGAGAGCTGAGAAACACCATGAAGATTCTCCTATGGAAAAGAGACAAAGGTCCCAGAAAATGGAAGGCGAACAGAAATCACCCCTGGATAATCCACAATGAAAGATGATGTCCGTCTTTAGACAGACTCTGCTGGAACGTTTGAAAGGCAGAGAAATTCACAAGCCAAAAGACGGCAGCGAAGGTCAAGGCTGGGCTAAGTGGGAAGGGTGAGTTAGGAGACTGCTCCAAGCGGGCCAGGAAACCGTGTGTCCGTGGAGCTTGCCGGGACAGCAGAGACACGATTATGACCAATCCTCTGACATCGCAGTGGACCCGAAAAACAACCTGGCCTCATCTACACAGTGCCAGAGTTGGGCTCAAGTAGCATATTCAAGTCCCATTGCCCTCAACTGCAGGTTGCCAACGGAACATGAAAGGGGCCGGCCGGTGGTGCAGCGGTGAGGTCCGCACCTTCTGGGTCGGTGGCCCGGGGTGGGCCGGGTGGACCCTCGGGTGAGCCTGCTCACCACTGCTTCAGGCATTCTGGGGCAGGCGTCCGAGGTAGTGTAGAGGCAGATGGGAAGGGACGTTAGACAGGGCCAGACTTCCACAGCAAATACAGGAGCATTGCCAGCAGATGTGAGCTCAGCGATGCACTTCTGCCAGAACAAAACCGATTCAAAGTTGCAAAGCATAGAGAAACTGAAGCTGAAAAGAAAAAGTGAACAACTGCATGCCAGTGAGAAGGATGAGATCTCTATGAAGAAACTTAGCAAAACAGGTGAAAGCCATGGCAATGGAAAACTAACAAACGTTGGGGGACAGAAGTTCAAGAAGACACAAGGAGAAAGAAGGAGATTCCAGGATCTAGGAGTGGAAGCATCAACACACTGGAGACGTCCCTACCGGAGCAAGGAATCTCTGGATTCCATGCAATCCCAGTCAAAGTTGCAGCAATGTTTCCCACAGAGACAGAAGAGGGAATCCTAAAGTTTCTAGCCAGCAACAAGAGACCCTGACTAGGCAAAGGAATCCTCAGGAAAACGAAAAAAGCAGGACGTGGCACACTTTCCGATTTCAACATATAGGACGAAGCACTAGGTACCGAGACGGCACAGTCTGGGCCCCAAAACAGGCACACAGACCCATGCAACAGAAGCGAGAACCCAGAGCCCAACTCAAACGTACATGGACAGCCCATTTTCGACCAGGGAGCCAAGAGGAGACAGCGGAGAAAGGAGAGTCTCTACCATAAACGGTGCTGGGAAGCCTGCACAGCCACATGGAACACAACGAGAGTACACCATGATGTTACACCTGGCACACACACCACCTGAAATGGATCAAAGCCTTGAATGGCAGACTTGAAACCGTGAACCTTGTAGCAGAAGACCTAGGCAGAGTGCTCTTTGCCATCGGTCTGAGCCGCCTGTTTGGAAGAAGCAAGTCCGACTGGGCCAGGGCAACCAAGTCAACAAGAAACCAACGGGACCACGTCAAATGCGGACGCTTCTGCCCAGTGAAGGAAACCATCGACTGAATGCAAAGATAGCACAACGACTGGGGGAGGATGTTTGCAAACCACACATCGGACAAGGGGTGAAAAGCCCAAAGATGCAATCAACTCGCACGTCCCCACAAGAAAAAAAAACAACAACAAGCCAATGAAAACCTGGGCAGAAGATGGAAACGGAGATTTCTGCCAAGAAGATCGAAAGAGGGCCAACGGGTGCATGAACACTTGTTCACCGTCATGAAGTCTCAGGCCAATGCAAATGCAAACTGCAAGGGCACAGCAGCTCACTGTGGTCAGAATGGCTATAAGGAAGCAGACAGGAAGCCACAAGTGTCAGAGAGGAGGTGGAGAGAAGGGAAGCCTCCTGCACCGTTGGTGGGAGTGCAGACCGGTGCAGCCACTACGCCAAGCGGTGTGGAACTGCCTCAGAACTTGAAGAATCCATGTCCCATATGATCCAGCTATTCCTCTGCGGCGTGTTGATCCAAAGAACTCGGAAACACTCCTGCCTAAAGACATGTGCACCGCTGAGTTCACCACAGCGTCGCTCCCACTACCCAAGACTTGGAAGCCTCCCTGGAGCCCAGCAAGGGACGAGTGCAGAAGGAAGATGGGCTATAGCCACGCAATGGCATACCAGTCAGCCGGAACCAAGGATGCAATCCAGCCACTTGTGACCACCAGAATGGCTGTGAGGGTTTTAGGGAAGTGAAACAAGCCCCAGGGAGCAAGGCAAGTACCGTAGGACCTCACTTAAGAGGAGAAGAAAAAACAAGCGGTCAGGAACAGGTGGCACGGGACATTTCATTGGGGGTTCCCAGAGACAAAGCGGGGAGGTGTGAGAGGGTGAAACAGATGATGAGGCACAAGTGTGTGGTGAGGGCCTGCTATTAGGCTTACGCAGGGGAAGATGATGTAAGCTACACGGAAGTCTACATCGATGAGGATGCAAATCGGAAAGATATAGGATGTTCTAATGCAGGGTTGCGGCAATAAATTCACCTAAAAGCAAAAAAAAATCCAAAATGGGGTCCAGAATGACGGCATAAAGCTTTGGGGCTGAAAGAGATTAGAGAAGGTGAACTTCCAAGGCTGGAAAATCACCTCAAAATGCGTACTGATGCTACAGAAAGGTAGACCCTTCCAAATAGATGAAGAGGAATACTACCCACAGAACATGCTGCCTGCTAAACCCATGCACCCACGGAAAAGGTTACCGTCCAGGATGTTACTACTAATCACCTTCACGAATAATCCAAACAGGCCCACGTGTTCCCAAGCTCAGGCAAAAGGTTGGTCCAAAAGTCCACTTCAGGGCCGGCCCTGTGGCGGAGCGGGTAAGTGCCCACGTTCCGCTTGGCCGGCCCAGGCCTCACTGTTTCAGATCACGGGTGCAGATCACATTAGCAGTGTTAGGACATACAGATTTCATGGTACGGTGCGGACAGGGATCATAAACTAAGTAGCAATGGTGAGGTCACGTTATCAATACGCACCAGAAAAAGAACCGTGAGGCTTTTACAATCCATGAACGCATCTGGTACACTTCCCCAGAGGAAGAAGGAAGGAAAACATGGGACCTGCCAAGGTGGAATCGGCAGAGTGCTAGGAGATGGCACGATCATTGCGCATCAGAGGACTGCCCGGGCAACTTCAACTTGGGAGGGAGTCCAGGACTTTCTCTGGGGAACGTCCACCCACTTGGCCATCTACATGAAATGTAAGAGGTGAAACCCAGGATAATCTTACAGGACAGAAACCAGTGTCTAGAGAGAATGTAGCAGGCCTTCCAAAGTTCGAGGAGCAAGACAGAAACCGACAAGAAATCGAGAAAAAGGAAAACTATCCTACCAGGAAAGGGTGAGGAGTCGGACTGGCCTGAGATGGCTCTGAAACTCTGTGTGCACGCAGGTTGTCAGGACAACTTCGAATTTTGAGGTTGTTTATGACATCACGAGGATCATGTCCGCCAAGATGGCCGCACGGTTACAGACCGAGGATTGGCCTAGGCTAGGCTATTACAGGGAGGGATACCCAGAAACAGCTTTGAGAAACAGAAAGCGGACACAGAAACTGGAAGACATAAAACAGACGCTGATTCGAGGGGTAAGAAAGGAATCCTTGGCAAGAAGCGAGAATAGAGGGACAAGCCCCGAGAGGAGAACGTTGTCATCTATTCAAGTCTATGGGGAGGCCATGCTGATTCAAGCTTGCAACTTGATTGGAAGCAAGAGGCCGGACTTGGGCCTTATCAGACCTACGTGGTCCTTCTGCCTTAAGCATAAGCCAAAGTCAAGAATGAGGTCTTGAGGACGTTGAAGAGAAGACTCGATGCCTCCTTTCCTAGGCCCCTGGCATTCTTTGCAGATCAGTCTCACTTTCCATAGCTCTGGCGTCACGGGGGCCCACCGGGTACATGCTAATGTGTCCCAAGAGATGTCTTGGAAGCCTTGAAGGAATGGAGCCCCGTCACGCTTGGGCTACGTCTCTTTGTTTGGAAGTGCTCTACAAGGGTGCTGAAAAGCACCCTTTTCCACAGGGCTTCGTTCCCTCGTGAAGGCTGCCCTCCCAGGCTAGTGTGCTCAGTTTGCCTCCATCGAAATTCTCTCCCCCTACCTCTTGCCGTAGAAGGATTATTGATTATGTGTTTTGACACCACATGTAAGGAAGTGGGCTGAAAATGAGAACATTACAATTCTGTTTCAAGAAAAATAAACAGGCCAGGGCTGAGGATGTAAGGCAAACAAATGGCACAGCCTATAGAAATAAAGTAAGCCCGTATCTAGACGGCAACTGGGGGAACGATCCAGGATCAGGGGTGAAGTTCGAAACTTCCCAAATCCGGAAAGGAGACAGAAAAATATCTTTCCTGGAGAGAGGGATTCATCAGATTCGTCTAATTTGTCTTGGAAACATTGTGTCCGTGAAGGGGGATGCCAGGACCACCTCGAGTTTGGAGTTTCTGACCTCAGGATGTCAAACCAACCCAGATGACCACGTGTTCCCAGTGCTTAGTTTGACCCAGGCTAGGACAGCAAAGACTCCTTCAAGTGACCGGTGCAAATTCAAAGACAACAACCAAGAGTCACGAAAGCACTCACACCTCGGCCTAGAGAACATACGGTGATTCCAGAAATGCCAAATGAATCACTTGGAATGAAGGGGAACGGACTGATAAGCATGTCTAAGGGGGAGAGCTGAGAAACACCATGAAGATTCTCCTATGGAAAAGAGACAAAGGTCCCAGAAAATGGAAGGCGAACAGAAATCACCCCTGGATAATCCACAATGAAAGATGATGTCCGTCTTTAGACAGACTCTGCTGGAACGTTTGAAAGGCAGAGAAATTCACAAGCCAAAAGACGGCAGCGAAGGTCAAGGCTGGGCTAAGTGGGAAGGGTGAGTTAGGAGACTGCTCCAAGCGGGCCAGGAAACCGTGTGTCCGTGGAGCTTGCCGGGACAGCAGAGACACGATTATGACCAATCCTCTGACATCGCAGTGGACCCGAAAAACAACCTGGCCTCATCTACACAGTGCCAGAGTTGGGCTCAAGTAGCATATTCAAGTCCCATTGCCCTCAACTGCAGGTTGCCAACGGAACATGAAAGGGGCCGGCCGGTGGTGCAGCGGTGAGGTCCGCACCTTCTGGGTCGGTGGCCCGGGGTGGGCCGGGTGGACCCTCGGGTGAGCCTGCTCACCACTGCTTCAGGCATTCTGGGGCAGGCGTCCGAGGTAGTGTAGAGGCAGATGGGAAGGGACGTTAGACAGGGCCAGACTTCCACAGCAAATACAGGAGCATTGCCAGCAGATGTGAGCTCAGCGATGCACTTCTGCCAGAACAAAACCGATTCAAAGTTGCAAAGCATAGAGAAACTGAAGCTGAAAAGAAAAAGTGAACAACTGCATGCCAGTGAGAAGGATGAGATCTCTATGAAGAAACTTAGCAAAACAGGTGAAAGCCATGGCAATGGAAAACTAACAAACGTTGGGGGACAGAAGTTCAAGAAGACACAAGGAGAAAGAAGGAGATTCCAGGATCTAGGAGTGGAAGCATCAACACACTGGAGACGTCCCTACCGGAGCAAGGAATCTCTGGATTCCATGCAATCCCAGTCAAAGTTGCAGCAATGTTTCCCACAGAGACAGAAGAGGGAATCCTAAAGTTTCTAGCCAGCAACAAGAGACCCTGACTAGGCAAAGGAATCCTCAGGAAAACGAAAAAAGCAGGACGTGGCACACTTTCCGATTTCAACATATAGGACGAAGCACTAGGTACCGAGACGGCACAGTCTGGGCCCCAAAACAGGCACACAGACCCATGCAACAGAATCGAGAACCCAGAGCCCAACTCAAACGTACATGGACAGCCCATTTTCGACCAGGGAGCCAAGAGGAGACAGCGGAGAAAGGAGAGTCTCTACCATAAACGGTGCTGGGAAGCCTGCACAGCCACATGGAACACAACGAGAGTACACCATGATGTTACACCTGGCACACACACCACCTGAAATGGATCAAAGCCTTGAATGGCAGACTTGAAACCGTGAACCTTGTAGCAGAAGACCTAGGCAGAGTGCTCTTTGCCATCGGTCTGAGCCGCCTGTTTGGAAGAAGCAAGTCCGACTGGGCCAGGGCAACCAAGTCAACAAGAAACCAACGGGACCACGTCAAATGCGGACGCTTCTGCCCAGTGAAGGAAACCATCGACTGAATGCAAAGATAGCACAACGACTGGGGGAGGATGTTTGCAAACCACACATCGGACAAGGGGTGAAAAGCCCAAAGATGCAATCAACTCGCACGTCCCCACAAGAAAAAAAAACAACAACAAGCCAATGAAAACCTGGGCAGAAGATGGAAACGGAGATTTCTGCCAAGAAGATCGAAAGAGGGCCAACGGGTGCATGAACACTTGTTCACCGTCATGAAGTCTCAGGCCAATGCAAATGCAAACTGCAAGGGCACAGCAGCTCACTGTGGTCAGAATGGCTATAAGGAAGCAGACAGGAAGCCACAAGTGTCAGAGAGGAGGTGGAGAGAAGGGAAGCCTCCTGCACCGTTGGTGGGAGTGCAGACCGGTGCAGCCACTACGCCAAGCGGTGTGGAACTGCCTCAGAACTTTAAGAATCCATGTCCCATATGATCCAGCTATTCCTCTGCGGCGTGTTGATCCAAAGAACTCGGAAACACTCCTGCCTAAAGACATGTGCACCGCTGAGTTCACCACAGCGTCGCTCCCACTACCCAAGACTTGGAAGCCTCCCTGGAGCCCAGCAAGGGACGAGTGCAGAAGGAAGATGGGCTATAGCCACGCAATGGCATACCAGTCAGCCGGAACCAAGGATGCAATCCAGCCACTTGTGACCACCAGAATGGCTGTGAGGGTTTTAGGGAAGTGAAACAAGCCCCAGGGAGCAAGGCAAGTACCGTAGGACCTCACTTAAGAGGAGAAGAAAAAACAAGCGGTCAGGAACAGGTGGCACGGGACATTTGATTGGGGGTTCCCAGAGACAAAGCGGGGAGGTGTGAGAGGGTGAAACAGATGATGAGGCACAAGTGTGTGGTGAGGGCCTGCTATTAGGCTTACGCAGGGGAAGATGATGTAAGCTACACGGAAGTCTACATCGATGAGGATGCAAATCGGAAAGATATAGGATGTTCTAATGCAGGGTTGCGGCAATAAATTCACCTAAAAGCAAAAAAAAATCCAAAATGGGGTCCAGAATGACGGCATAAAGCTTTGGGGCTGAAAGAGATTAGAGAAGGTGAACTTCCAAGGCTGGAAAATCACCTCAAAATGCGTACTGATGCTACAGAAAGGTAGACCCTTCCAAATAGATGAAGAGGAATACTACCCACAGAACATGCTGCCTGCTAAACCCATGCACCCACGGAAAAGGTTACCGTCCAGGATGTTACTACTAATCACCTTCACGAATAATCCAAACAGGCCCACGTGTTCCCAAGCTCAGGCAAAAGGTTGGTCCAAAAGTCCACTTCAGGGCCGGCCCTGTGGCGGAGCGGGTAAGTGCCCACGTTCCGCTTGGCCGGCCCAGGCCTCACTGTTTCACCTCACGGGTGCAGATCACATTAGCAGTGTTAGGACATACAGATTTCATGGTACGGTGCGGACAGGGATCATAAACTAAGTAGCAATGGTGAGGTCACGTTATCAATACGCACCAGACAAAGAACCGTGAGGCTTTTACAATCCATGAACGCATCTGGTACACTTCCCCAGAGGAAGAAGGAAGGAAAACATGGGACCTGCCAAGGTGGAATCGGCAGAGTGCTAGGAGATGGCACGATCATTGCGCATCAGAGGACTGCCCGGGCAACTTCAACTTGGGAGGGAGTCCAGGACTTTCTCTGGGGAACGTCCACCCACTTGGCCATCTACATGAAATGTAAGAGGTGAAACCCAGGATAATCTTACAGGACAGAAACCAGTGTCTAGAGAGAATGTAGCAGGCCTTCCAAAGTTCGAGGAGCAAGACAGAAACCGACAAGAAATCGAGAAAAAGGAAAACTATCCTACCAGGAAAGGGTGAGGAGTCGGACTGGCCTGAGATGGCTCTGAAACTCTGTGTGCACGCAGGTTGTCAGGACAACTTCGAATTTTGAGGTTGTTTATGACATCACGAGGATCATGTCCGCCAAGATGGCCGCACGGTTACAGACCGAGGATTGGCCTAGGCTAGGCTATTACAGGGAGGGATACCCAGAAACAGCTTTGAGAAACAGAAAGCGGACACAGAAACTGGAAGACATAAAACAGACGCTGATTCGAGGGGTAAGAAAGGAATCCTTGGCAAGAAGCGAGAATAGAGGGACAAGCCCCGAGAGGAGAACGTTGTCATCTATTCAAGTCTATGGGGAGGCCATGCTGATTCAAGCTTGCAACTTGATTGGAAGCAAGAGGCCGGACTTGGGCCTTATCAGACCTACGTGGTCCTTCTGCCTTAAGCATAAGCCAAAGTCAAGAATGAGGTCTTGAGGACGTTGAAGAGAAGACTCGATGCCTCCTTTCCTAGGCCCCTGGCATTCTTTGCAGATCAGTCTCACTTTCCATAGCTCTGGCGTCACGGGGGCCCACCGGGTACATGCTAATGTGTCCCAAGAGATGTCTTGGAAGCCTTGAAGGAATGGAGCCCCGTCACGCTTGGGCTACGTCTCTTTGTTTGGAAGTGCTCTACAAGGGTGCTGAAAAGCACCCTTTTCCACAGGGCTTCGTTCCCTCGTGAAGGCTGCCCTCCCAGGCTAGTGTGCTCAGTTTGCCTCCATCGAAATTCTCTCCCCCTACCTCTTGCCGTAGAAGGATTATTGATTATGTGTTTTGACACCACATGTAAGGAAGTGGGCTGAAAATGAGAACATTACAATTCTGTTTCAAGAAAAATAAACAGGCCAGGGCTGAGGATGTAAGGCAAACAAATGGCACAGCCTATAGAAATAAAGTAAGCCCGTATCTAGACGGCACCTGGGGGAACGTTCCAGGATCAGGGGTGAAGTTCGAAACTTCCCAAATCCGGAAAGGAGACAGAAAAATATCTTTCCTGGAGAGAGGGATTCATCAGATTCGTCTAATTTGTCTTGGAAACATTGTGTCCGTGAAGGGGGATGCCAGGACCACCTCGAGTTTGGAGTTTCTGACCTCAGGATGTCAAACCAACCCAGATGACCACGTGTTCCCAGTGCTTAGTTTGACCCAGGCTAGGACAGCAAAGACTCCTTCAAGTGACCGGTGCAAATTCAAAGACAACAACCAAGAGTCACGAAAGCACTCACACCTCGGCCTAGAGAACATACGGTGATTCCAGAAATGCCAAATGAATCACTTGGAATGAAGGGGAACGGACTGATAAGCATGTCTAAGGGGGAGAGCTGAGAAACACCATGAAGATTCTCCTATGGAAAAGAGACAAAGGTCCCAGAAAATGGAAGGCGAACAGAAATCACCCCTGGATAATCCACAATGAAAGATGATGTCCGTCTTTAGACAGACTCTGCTGGAACGTTTGAAAGGCAGAGAAATTCACAAGCCAAAAGACGGCAGCGAAGGTCAAGGCTGGGCTAAGTGGGAAGGGTGAGTTAGGAGACTGCTCCAAGCGGGCCAGGAAACCGTGTGTCCGTGGAGCTTGCCGGGACAGCAGAGACACGATTATGACCAATCCTCTGACATCGCAGTGGACCCGAAAAACAACCTGGCCTCATCTACACAGTGCCAGAGTTGGGCTCAAGTAGCATATTCAAGTCCCATTGCCCTCAACTGCAGGTTGCCAACGGAACATGAAAGGGGCCGGCCGGTGGTGCAGCGGTGAGGTCCGCACCTTCTGGGTCGGTGGCCCGGGGTGGGCCGGGTGGACCCTCGGGTGAGCCTGCTCACCACTGCTTCAGGCATTCTGGGGCAGGCGTCCGAGGTAGTGTAGAGGCAGATGGGAAGGGACGTTAGACAGGGCCAGACTTCCACAGCAAATACAGGAGCATTGCCAGCAGATGTGAGCTCAGCGATGCACTTCTGCCAGAACAAAACCGATTCAAAGTTGCAAAGCATAGAGAAACTGAAGCTGAAAAGAAAAAGTGAACAACTGCATGCCAGTGAGAAGGATGAGATCTCTATGAAGAAACTTAGCAAAACAGGTGAAAGCCATGGCAATGGAAAACTAACAAACGTTGGGGGACAGAAGTTCAAGAAGACACAAGGAGAAAGAAGGAGATTCCAGGATCTAGGAGTGGAAGCATCAACACACTGGAGACGTCCCTACCGGAGCAAGGAATCTCTGGATTCCATGCAATCCCAGTCAAAGTTGCAGCAATGTTTCCCACAGAGACAGAAGAGGGAATCCTAAAGTTTCTAGCCAGCAACAAGAGACCCTGACTAGGCAAAGGAATCCTCAGGAAAAAGAAAAAAGCAGGACGTGGCACACTTTCCGATTTCAACATATAGGACGAAGCACTAGGTACCGAGACGGCACAGTCTGGGCCCCAAAACAGGCACACAGACCCATGCAACAGAAGCGAGAACCCAGAGCCCAACTCAAACGTACATGGACAGCCCATTTTCGACCAGGGAGCCAAGAGGAGACAGCGGAGAAAGGAGAGTCTCTACCATAAACGGTGCTGGGAAGCCTGCACAGCCACATGGAACACAACGAGAGTACACCATGATGTTACACCTGGCACACACACCACCTGAAATGGATCAAAGCCTTGAATGGCAGACTTGAAACCGTGAACCTTGTAGCAGAAGACCTAGGCAGAGTGCTCTTTGCCATCGGTCTGAGCCGCCTGTTTGGAAGAAGCAAGTCCGACTGGGCCAGGGCAACCAAGTCAACAAGAAACCAACGGGACCACGTCAAATGCGGACGCTTCTGCCCAGTGAAGGAAACCATCGACTGAATGCAAAGATAGCACAACGACTGGGGGAGGATGTTTGCAAACCACACATCGGACAAGGGGTGAAAAGCCCAAAGATGCAATCAACTCGCACGTCCCCACAAGAAAAAAAAACAACAACAAGCCAATGAAAACCTGGGCAGAAGATGGAAACGGAGATTTCTGCCAAGAAGATCGAAAGAGGGCCAACGGGTGCATGAACACTTGTTCACCGTCATGAAGTCTCAGGCCAATGCAAATGCAAACTGCAAGGGCACAGCAGCTCACTGTGGTCAGAATGGCTATAAGGAAGCAGACAGGAAGCCACAAGTGTCAGAGAGGAGGTGGAGAGAAGGGAAGCCTCCTGCACCGTTGGTGGGAGTGCAGACCGGTGCAGCCACTACGCCAAGCGGTGTGGAACTGCCTCAGAACTTTAAGAATCCATGTCCCATATGATCCAGCTATTCCTCTGCGGCGTGTTGATCCAAAGAACTCGGAAACACTCCTGCCTAAAGACATGTGCACCGCTGAGTTCACCACAGCGTCGCTCCCACTACCCAAGACTTGGAAGCCTCCCTGGAGCCCAGCAAGGGACGAGTGCAGAAGGAAGATGGGCTATAGCCACGCAATGGCATACCAGTCAGCCGGAACCAAGGATGCAATCCAGCCACTTGTGACCACCAGAATGGCTGTGAGGGTTTTAGGGAAGTGAAACAAGCCCCAGGGAGCAAGGCAAGTACCGTAGGACCTCACTTAAGAGGAGAAGAAAAAACAAGCGGTCAGGAACAGGTGGCACGGGACATTTCATTGGGGGTTCCCAGAGACAAAGCGGGGAGGTGTGAGAGGGTGAAACAGATGATGAGGCACAAGTGTGTGGTGAGGGCCTGCTATTAGGCTTACGCAGGGGAAGATGATGTAAGCTACACGGAAGTCTACATCGATGAGGATGCAAATCGGAAAGATATAGGATGTTCTAATGCAGGGTTGCGGCAATAAATTCACCTAAAAGCAAAAAAAAATCCAAAATGGGGTCCAGAATGACGGCATAAAGCTTTGGGGCTGAAAGAGATTAGAGAAGGTGAACTTCCAAGGCTGGAAAATCACCTCAAAATGCGTACTGATGCTACAGAAAGGTAGACCCTTCCAAATAGATGAAGAGGAATACTACCCACAGAACATGCTGCCTGCTAAACCCATGCACCCACGGAAAAGGTTACCGTCCAGGATGTTACTACTAATCACCTTCACGAATAATCCAAACAGGCCCACGTGTTCCCAAGCTCAGGCAAAAGGTTGGTCCAAAAGTCCACTTCAGGGCCGGCCCTGTGGCGGAGCGGGTAAGTGCCCACGTTCCGCTTGGCCGGCCCAGGCCTCACTGTTTCAGATCACGGGTGCAGATCACATTAGCAGTGTTAGGACATACAGATTTCATGGTACGGTGCGGACAGGGATCATAAACTAAGTAGCAATGGTGAGGTCACGTTATCAATACGCACCAGAAAAAGAACCGTGAGGCTTTTACAATCCATGAACGCATCTGGTACACTTCCCCAGAGGAAGAAGGAAGGAAAACATGGGACCTGCCAAGGTGGAATCGGCAGAGTGCTAGGAGATGGCACGATCATTGCGCATCAGAGGACTGCCCGGGCAACTTCAACTTGGGAGGGAGTCCAGGACTTTCTCTGGGGAACGTCCACCCACTTGGCCATCTACATGAAATGTAAGAGGTGAAACCCAGGATAATCTTACAGGACAGAAACCAGTGTCTAGAGAGAATGTAGCAGGCCTTCCAAAGTTCGAGGAGCAAGACAGAAACCGACAAGAAATCGAGAAAAAGGAAAACTATCCTACCAGGAAAGGGTGAGGAGTCGGACTGGCCTGAGATGGCTCTGAAACTCTGTGTGCACGCAGGTTGTCAGGACAACTTCGAATTTTGAGGTTGTTTATGACATCACGAGGATCATGTCCGCCAAGATGGCCGCACGGTTACAGACCGAGGATTGGCCTAGGCTAGGCTATTACAGGGAGGGATACCCAGAAACAGCTTTGAGAAACAGAAAGCGGACACAGAAACTGGAAGACATAAAACAGACGCTGATTCGAGGGGTAAGAAAGGAATCCTTGGCAAGAAGCGAGAATAGAGGGACAAGCCCCGAGAGGAGAACGTTGTCATCTATTCAAGTCTATGGGGAGGCCATGCTGATTCAAGCTTGCAACTTGATTGGAAGCAAGAGGCCGGACTTGGGCCTTATCAGACCTACGTGGTCCTTCTGCCTTAAGCATAAGCCAAAGTCAAGAATGAGGTCTTGAGGACGTTGAAGAGAAGACTCGATGCCTCCTTTCCTAGGCCCCTGGCATTCTTTGCAGATCAGTCTCACTTTCCATAGCTCTGGCGTCACGGGGGCCCACCGGGTACATGCTAATGTGTCCCAAGAGATGTCTTGGAAGCCTTGAAGGAATGGAGCCCCGTCACGCTTGGGCTACGTCTCTTTGTTTGGAAGTGCTCTACAAGGGTGCTGAAAAGCACCCTTTTCCACAGGGCTTCGTTCCCTCGTGAAGGCTGCCCTCCCAGGCTAGTGTGCTCAGTTTGCCTCCATCGAAATTCTCTCCCCCTACCTCTTGCCGTAGAAGGATTATTGATTATGTGTTTTGACACCACATGTAAGGAAGTGGGCTGAAAATGAGAACATTACAATTCTGTTTCAAGAAAAATAAACAGGCCAGGGCTGAGGATGTAAGGCAAACAAATGGCACAGCCTATAGAAATAAAGTAAGCCCGTATCTAGACGGCAACTGGGGGAACGATCCAGGATCAGGGGTGAAGTTCGAAACTTCCCAAATCCGGAAAGGAGACAGAAAAATATCTTTCCTGGAGAGAGGGATTCATCAGATTCGTCTAATTTGTCTTGGAAACATTGTGTCCGTGAAGGGGGATGCCAGGACCACCTCGAGTTTGGAGTTTCTGACCTCAGGATGTCAAACCAACCCAGATGACCACGTGTTCCCAGTGCTTAGTTTGACCCAGGCTAGGACAGCAAAGACTCCTTCAAGTGACCGGTGCAAATTCAAAGACAACAACCAAGAGTCACGAAAGCACTCACACCTCGGCCTAGAGAACATACGGTGATTCCAGAAATGCCAAATGAATCACTTGGAATGAAGGGGAACGGACTGATAAGCATGTCTAAGGGGGAGAGCTGAGAAACACCATGAAGATTCTCCTATGGAAAAGAGACAAAGGTCCCAGAAAATGGAAGGCGAACAGAAATCACCCCTGGATAATCCACAATGAAAGATGATGTCCGTCTTTAGACAGACTCTGCTGGAACGTTTGAAAGGCAGAGAAATTCACAAGCCAAAAGACGGCAGCGAAGGTCAAGGCTGGGCTAAGTGGGAAGGGTGAGTTAGGAGACTGCTCCAAGCGGGCCAGGAAACCGTGTGTCCGTGGAGCTTGCCGGGACAGCAGAGACACGATTATGACCAATCCTCTGACATCGCAGTGGACCCGAAAAACAACCTGGCCTCATCTACACAGTGCCAGAGTTGGGCTCAAGTAGCATATTCAAGTCCCATTGCCCTCAACTGCAGGTTGCCAACGGAACATGAAAGGGGCCGGCCGGTGGTGCAGCGGTGAGGTCCGCACCTTCTGGGTCGGTGGCCCGGGGTGGGCCGGGTGGACCCTCGGGTGAGCCTGCTCACCACTGCTTCAGGCATTCTGGGGCAGGCGTCCGAGGTAGTGTAGAGGCAGATGGGAAGGGACGTTAGACAGGGCCAGACTTCCACAGCAAATACAGGAGCATTGCCAGCAGATGTGAGCTCAGCGATGCACTTCTGCCAGAACAAAACCGATTCAAAGTTGCAAAGCATAGAGAAACTGAAGCTGAAAAGAAAAAGTGAACAACTGCATGCCAGTGAGAAGGATGAGATCTCTATGAAGAAACTTAGCAAAACAGGTGAAAGCCATGGCAATGGAAAACTAACAAACGTTGGGGGACAGAAGTTCAAGAAGACACAAGGAGAAAGAAGGAGATTCCAGGATCTAGGAGTGGAAGCATCAACACACTGGAGACGTCCCTACCGGAGCAAGGAATCTCTGGATTCCATGCAATCCCAGTCAAAGTTGCAGCAATGTTTCCCACAGAGACAGAAGAGGGAATCCTAAAGTTTCTAGCCAGCAACAAGAGACCCTGACTAGGCAAAGGAATCCTCAGGAAAACGAAAAAAGCAGGACGTGGCACACTTTCCGATTTCAACATATAGGACGAAGCACTAGGTACCGAGACGGCACAGTCTGGGCCCCAAAACAGGCACACAGACCCATGCAACAGAAGCGAGAACCCAGAGCCCAACTCAAACGTACATGGACAGCCCATTTTCGACCAGGGAGCCAAGAGGAGACAGCGGAGAAAGGAGAGTCTCTACCATAAACGGTGCTGGGAAGCCTGCACAGCCACATGGAACACAACGAGAGTACACCATGATGTTACACCTGGCACACACACCACCTGAAATGGATCAAAGCCTTGAATGGCAGACTTGAAACCGTGAACCTTGTAGCAGAAGACCTAGGCAGAGTGCTCTTTGCCATCGGTCTGAGCCGCCTGTTTGGAAGAAGCAAGTCCGACTGGGCCAGGGCAACCAAGTCAACAAGAAACCAACGGGACCACGTCAAATGCGGACGCTTCTGCCCAGTGAAGGAAACCATCGACTGAATGCAAAGATAGCACAACGACTGGGGGAGGATGTTTGCAAACCACACATCGGACAAGGGGTGAAAAGCCCAAAGATGCAATCAACTCGCACGTCCCCACAAGAAAAAAAAAACAACAACAAGCCAATGAAAACCTGGGCAGAAGATGGAAACAGAGATTTCTGCCAAGAAGATCGAAAGAGGGCCAACGGGTGCATGAACACTTGTTCACCGTCATTAAGTCTCAGGCCAATGCAAATGCAAACTGCAAGGGCACAGCAGCTCACTGTGGTCAGAATGGCTATAAGGAAGCAGACAGGAAGCCACAAGTGTCAGAGAGGAGGTGGAGAGAAGGGAAGCCTCCTGCACCGTTGGTGGGAGTGCAGACCGGTGCAGCCACTACGCCAAGCGGTGTGGAACTGCCTCAGAACTTGAAGAATCCATGTCCCATATGATCCAGCTATTCCTCTGCGGCGTGTTGATCCAAAGAACTCGGAAACACTCCTGCCTAAAGACATGTGCACCGCTGAGTTCACCACAGCGTCGCTCCCACTACCCAAGACTTGGAAGCCTCCCTGGAGCCCAGCAAGGGACGAGTGCAGAAGGAAGATGGGCTATAGCCACGCAATGGCATACCAGTCAGCCGGAACCAAGGATGCAATCCAGCCACTTGTGACCACCAGAATGGCTGTGAGGGTTTTAGGGAAGTGAAACAAGCCCCAGGGAGCAAGGCAAGTACCGTAGGACCTCACTTAAGAGGAGAAGAAAAAACAAGCGGTCAGGAACAGGTGGCACGGGACATTTCATTGGGGGTTCCCAGAGACAAAGCGGGGAGGTGTGAGAGGGTGAAACAGATGATGAGGCACAAGTGTGTGGTGAGGGCCTGCTATTAGGCTTACGCAGGGGAAGATGATGTAAGCTACACGGAAGTCTACATCGATGAGGATGCAAATCGGAAAGATATAGGATGTTCTAATGCAGGGTTGCGGCAATAAATTCACCTAAAAGCAAAAAAAAATCCAAAATGGGGTCCAGAATGACGGCATAAAGCTTTGGGGCTGAAAGAGATTAGAGAAGGTGAACTTCCAAGGCTGGAAAATCACCTCAAAATGCGTACTGATGCTACAGAAAGGTAGACCCTTCCAAATAGATGAAGAGGAATACTACCCACAGAACATGCTGCCTGCTAAACCCATGCACCCACGGAAAAGGTTACCGTCCAGGATGTTACTACTAATCACCTTCACGAATAATCCAAACAGGCCCACGTGTTCCCAAGCTCAGGCAAAAGGTTGGTCCAAAAGTCCACTTCAGGGCCGGCCCTGTGGCGGAGCGGGTAAGTGCCCACGTTCCGCTTGGCCGGCCCAGGCCTCACTGTTTCAGATCACGGGTGCAGATCACATTAGCAGTGTTAGGACATACAGATTTCATGGTACGGTGCGGACAGGGATCATAAACTAAGTAGCAATGGTGAGGTCACGTTATCAATACGCACCAGAAAAAGAACCGTGAGGCTTTTACAATCCATGAACGCATCTGGTACACTTCCCCAGAGGAAGAAGGAAGGAAAACATGGGACCTGCCAAGGTGGAATCGGCAGAGTGCTAGGAGATGGCACGATCATTGCGCATCAGAGGACTGCCCGGGCAACTTCAACTTGGGAGGGAGTCCAGGACTTTCTCTGGGGAACGTCCACCCACTTGGCCATCTACATGAAATGTAAGAGGTGAAACCCAGGATAATCTTACAGGACAGAAACCAGTGTCTAGAGAGAATGTAGCAGGCCTTCCAAAGTTCGAGGAGCAAGACAGAAACCGACAAGAAATCGAGAAAAAGGAAAACTATCCTACCAGGAAAGGGTGAGGAGTCGGACTGGCCTGAGATGGCTCTGAAACTCTGTGTGCACGCAGGTTGTCAGGACAACTTCGAATTTTGAGGTTGTTTATGACATCACGAGGATCATGTCCGCCAAGATGGCCGCACGGTTACAGACCGAGGATTGGCCTAGGCTAGGCTATTACAGGGAGGGATACCCAGAAACAGCTTTGAGAAACAGAAAGCGGACACAGAAACTGGAAGACATAAAACAGACGCTGATTCGAGGGGTAAGAAAGGAATCCTTGGCAAGAAGCGAGAATAGAGGGACAAGCCCCGAGAGGAGAACGTTGTCATCTATTCAAGTCTATGGGGAGGCCATGCTGATTCAAGCTTGCAACTTGATTGGAAGCAAGAGGCCGGACTTGGGCCTTATCAGACCTACGTGGTCCTTCTGCCTTAAGCATAAGCCAAAGTCAAGAATGAGGTCTTGAGGACGTTGAAGAGAAGACTCGATGCCTCCTTTCCTAGGCCCCTGGCATTCTTTGCAGATCAGTCTCACTTTCCATAGCTCTGGCGTCACGGGGGCCCACCGGGTACATGCTAATGTGTCCCAAGAGATGTCTTGGAAGCCTTGAAGGAATGGAGCCCCGTCACGCTTGGGCTACGTCTCTTTGTTTGGAAGTGCTCTACAAGGGTGCTGAAAAGCACCCTTTTCCACAGGGCTTCGTTCCCTCGTGAAGGCTGCCCTCCCAGGCTAGTGTGCTCAGTTTGCCTCCATCGAAATTCTCTCCCCCTACCTCTTGCCGTAGAAGGATTATTGATTATGTGTTTTGACACCACATGTAAGGAAGTGGGCTGAAAATGAGAACATTACAATTCTGTTTCAAGAAAAATAAACAGGCCAGGGCTGAGGATGTAAGGCAAACAAATGGCACAGCCTATAGAAATAAACTAAGCCCGTATCTAGACGGCACCTGGGGGAACGTTCCAGGATCAGGGGTGAAGTTCGAAACTTCCCAAATCCGGAAAGGAGACAGAAAAATATCTTTCCTGGAGAGAGGGATTCATCAGATTCGTCTAATTTGTCTTGGAAACATTGTGTCCGTGAAGGGGGATGCCAGGACCACCTCGAGTTTGGAGTTTCTGACCTCAGGATGTCAAACCAACCCAGATGACCACGTGTTCCCAGTGCTTAGTTTGACCCAGGCTAGGACAGCAAAGACTCCTTCAAGTGACCGGTGCAAATTCAAAGACAACAACCAAGAGTCACGAAAGCACTCACACCTCGGCCTAGAGAACATACGGTGATTCCAGAAATGCCAAATGAATCACTTGGAATGAAGGGGAACGGACTGATAAGCATGTCTAAGGGGGAGAGCTGAGAAACACCATGAAGATTCTCCTATGGAAAAGAGACAAAGGTCCCAGAAAATGGAAGGCGAACAGAAATCACCCCTGGATAATCCACAATGAAAGATGATGTCCGTCTTTAGACAGACTCTGCTGGAACGTTTGAAAGGCAGAGAAATTCACAAGCCAAAAGACGGCAGCGAAGGTCAAGGCTGGGCTAAGTGGGAAGGGTGAGTTAGGAGACTGCTCCAAGCGGGCCAGGAAACCGTGTGTCCGTGGAGCTTGCCGGGACAGCAGAGACACGATTATGACCAATCCTCTGACATCGCAGTGGACCCGAAAAACAACCTGGCCTCATCTACACAGTGCCAGAGTTGGGCTCAAGTAGCATATTCAAGTCCCATTGCCCTCAACTGCAGGTTGCCAACGGAACATGAAAGGGGCCGGCCGGTGGTGCAGCGGTGAGGTCCGCACCTTCTGGGTCGGTGGCCCGGGGTGGGCCGGGTGGACCCTCGGGTGAGCCTGCTCACCACTGCTTCAGGCATTCTGGGGCAGGCGTCCGAGGTAGTGTAGAGGCAGATGGGAAGGGACGTTAGACAGGGCCAGACTTCCACAGCAAATACAGGAGCATTGCCAGCAGATGTGAGCTCAGCGATGCACTTCTGCCAGAACAAAACCGATTCAAAGTTGCAAAGCATAGAGAAACTGAAGCTGAAAAGAAAAAGTGAACAACTGCATGCCAGTGAGAAGGATGAGATCTCTATGAAGAAACTTAGCAAAACAGGTGAAAGCCATGGCAATGGAAAACTAACAAACGTTGGGGGACAGAAGTTCAAGAAGACACAAGGAGAAAGAAGGAGATTCCAGGATCTAGGAGTGGAAGCATCAACACACTGGAGACGTCCCTACCGGAGCAAGGAATCTCTGGATTCCATGCAATCCCAGTCAAAGTTGCAGCAATGTTTCCCACAGAGACAGAAGAGGGAATCCTAAAGTTTCTAGCCAGCAACAAGAGACCCTGACTAGGCAAAGGAATCCTCAGGAAAACGAAAAAAGCAGGACGTGGCACACTTTCCGATTTCAACATATAGGACGAAGCACTAGGTACCGAGACGGCACAGTCTGGGCCCCAAAACAGGCACACAGACCCATGCAACAGAAGCGAGAACCCAGAGCCCAACTCAAACGTACATGGACAGCCCATTTTCGACCAGGGAGCCAAGAGGAGACAGCGGAGAAAGGAGAGTCTCTACCATAAACGGTGCTGGGAAGCCTGCACAGCCACATGGAACACAACGAGAGTACACCATGATGTTACACCTGGCACACACACCACCTGAAATGGATCAAAGCCTTGAATGGCAGACTTGAAACCGTGAACCTTGTAGCAGAAGACCTAGGCAGAGTGCTCTTTGCCATCGGTCTGAGCCGCCTGTTTGGAAGAAGCAAGTCCGACTGGGCCAGGGCAACCAAGTCAACAAGAAACCAACGGGACCACGTCAAATGCGGACGCTTCTGCCCAGTGAAGGAAACCATCGACTGAATGCAAAGATAGCACAACGACTGGGGGAGGATGTTTGCAAACCACACATCGGACAAGGGGTGAAAAGCCCAAAGATGCAATCAACTCGCACGTCCCCACAAGAAAAAAAAAACAACAACAAGCCAATGAAAACCTGGGCAGAAGATGGAAACAGAGATTTCTGCCAAGAAGATCGAAAGAGGGCCAACGGGTGCATGAACACTTGTTCACCGTCATTAAGTCTCAGGCCAATGCAAATGCAAACTGCAAGGGCACAGCAGCTCACTGTGGTCAGAATGGCTATAAGGAAGCAGACAGGAAGCCACAAGTGTCAGAGAGGAGGTGGAGAGAAGGGAAGCCTCCTGCACCGTTGGTGGGAGTGCAGACCGGTGCAGCCACTACGCCAAGCGGTGTGGAACTGCCTCAGAACTTGAAGAATCCATGTCCCATATGATCCAGCTATTCCTCTGCGGCGTGTTGATCCAAAGAACTCGGAAACACTCCTGCCTAAAGACATGTGCACCGCTGAGTTCACCACAGCGTCGCTCCCACTACCCAAGACTTGGAAGCCTCCCTGGAGCCCAGCAAGGGACGAGTGCAGAAGGAAGATGGGCTATAGCCACGCAATGGCATACCAGTCAGCCGGAACCAAGGATGCAATCCAGCCACTTGTGACCACCAGAATGGCTGTGAGGGTTTTAGGGAAGTGAAACAAGCCCCAGGGAGCAAGGCAAGTACCGTAGGACCTCACTTAAGAGGAGAAGAAAAAACAAGCGGTCAGGAACAGGTGGCACGGGACATTTCATTGGGGGTTCCCAGAGACAAAGCGGGGAGGTGTGAGAGGGTGAAACAGATGATGAGGCACAAGTGTGTGGTGAGGGCCTGCTATTAGGCTTACGCAGGGGAAGATGATGTAAGCTACACGGAAGTCTACATCGATGAGGATGCAAATCGGAAAGATATAGGATGTTCTAATGCAGGGTTGCGGCAATAAATTCACCTAAAAGCAAAAAAAAATCCAAAATGGGGTCCAGAATGACGGCATAAAGCTTTGGGGCTGAAAGAGATTAGAGAAGGTGAACTTCCAAGGCTGGAAAATCACCTCAAAATGCGTACTGATGCTACAGAAAGGTAGACCCTTCCAAATAGATGAAGAGGAATACTACCCACAGAACATGCTGCCTGCTAAACCCATGCACCCACGGAAAAGGTTACCGTCCAGGATGTTACTACTAATCACCTTCACGAATAATCCAAACAGGCCCACGTGTTCCCAAGCTCAGGCAAAAGGTTGGTCCAAAAGTCCACTTCAGGGCCGGCCCTGTGGCGGAGCGGGTAAGTGCCCACGTTCCGCTTGGCCGGCCCAGGCCTCACTGTTACAGATCACGGGTGCAGATCACATTAGCAGTGTTAGGACATACAGATTTCATGGTACGGTGCGGACAGGGATCATAAACTAAGTAGCAATGGTGAGGTCACGTTATCAATACGCACCAGAAAAAGAACCGTGAGGCTTTTACAATCCATGAACGCATCTGGTACACTTCCCCAGAGGAAGAAGGAAGGAAAACATGGGACCTGCCAAGGTGGAATCGGCAGAGTGCTAGGAGATGGCACGATCATTGCGCATCAGAGGACTGCCCGGGCAACTTCAACTTGGGAGGGAGTCCAGGACTTTCTCTGGGGAACGTCCACCCACTTGGCCATCTACATGAAATGTAAGAGGTGAAACCCAGGATAATCTTACAGGACAGAAACCAGTGTCTAGAGAGAATGTAGCAGGCCTTCCAAAGTTCGAGGAGCAAGACAGAAACCGACAAGAAATCGAGAAAAAGGAAAACTATCCTACCAGGAAAGGGTGAGGAGTCGGACTGGCCTGAGATGGCTCTGAAACTCTGTGTGCACGCAGGTTGTCAGGACAACTTCGAATTTTGAGGTTGTTTATGACATCACGAGGATCATGTCCGCCAAGATGGCCGCACGGTTACAGACCGAGGATTGGCCTAGGCTAGGCTATTACAGGGAGGGATACCCAGAAACAGCTTTGAGAAACAGAAAGCGGACACAGAAACTGGAAGACATAAAACAGACGCTGATTCGAGGGGTAAGAAAGGAATCCTTGGCAAGAAGCGAGAATAGAGGGACAAACCCCGAGAGGAGAACGTTGTCATCTATTCAAGTCTATGGGGAGGCCATGCTGATTCAAGCTTGCAACTTGATTGGAAGCAAGAGGCCGGACTTGGGCCTTATCAGACCTACGTGGTCCTTCTGCCTTAAGCATAAGCCAAAGTCAAGAATGAGGTCTTGAGGACGTTGAAGAGAAGACTCGATGCCTCCTTTCCTAGGCCCCTGGCATTCTTTGCAGATCAGTCTCACTTTCCATAGCTCTGGCGTCACGGGGGCCCACCGGGTACATGCTAATGTGTCCCAAGAGATGTCTTGGAAGCCTTGAAGGAATGGAGCCCCGTCACGCTTGGGCTACGTCTCTTTGTTTGGAAGTGCTCTACAAGGGTGCTGAAAAGCACCCTTTTCCACAGGGCTTCGTTCCCTCGTGAAGGCTGCCCTCCCAGGCTAGTGTGCTCAGTTTGCCTCCATCGAAATTCTCTCCCCCTACCTCTTGCCGTAGAAGGATTATTGATTATGTGTTTTGACACCACATGTAAGGAAGTGGGCTGAAAATGAGAACATTACAATTCTGTTTCAAGAAAAATAAACAGGCCAGGGCTGAGGATGTAAGGCAAACAAATGGCACAGCCTATAGAAATAAACTAAGCCCGTATCTAGACGGCACCTGGGGGAACGTTCCAGGATCAGGGGTGAAGTTCGAAACTTCCCAAATCCGGAAAGGAGACAGAAAAATATCTTTCCTGGAGAGAGGGATTCATCAGATTCGTCTAATTTGTCTTGGAAACATTGTGTCCGTGAAGGGGGATGCCAGGACCACCTCGAGTTTGGAGTTTCTGACCTCAGGATGTCAAACCAACCCAGATGACCACGTGTTCCCAGTGCTTAGTTTGACCCAGGCTAGGACAGCAAAGACTCCTTCAAGTGACCGGTGCAAATTCAAAGACAACAACCAAGAGTCACGAAAGCACTCACACCTCGGCCTAGAGAACATACGGTGATTCCAGAAATGCCAAATGAATCACTTGGAATGAAGGGGAACGGACTGATAAGCATGTCTAAGGGGGAGAGCTGAGAAACACCATGAAGATTCTCCTATGGAAAAGAGACAAAGGTCCCAGAAAATGGAAGGCGAACAGAAATCACCCCTGGATAATCCACAATGAAAGATGATGTCCGTCTTTAGACAGACTCTGCTGGAACGTTTGAAAGGCAGAGAAATTCACAAGCCAAAAGACGGCAGCGAAGGTCAAGGCTGGGCTAAGTGGGAAGGGTGAGTTAGGAGACTGCTCCAAGCGGGCCAGGAAACCGTGTGTCCATGGAGCTTGCCGGGACAGCAGAGACACGATTATGACCAATCCTCTGACATCGCAGTGGACCCGAAAAACAACCTGGCCTCATCTACACAGTGCCAGAGTTGGGCTCAAGTAGCATATTCAAGTCCCATTGCCCTCAACTGCAGGTTGCCAACGGAACATGAAAGGGGCCGGCCGGTGGTGCAGCGGTGAGGTCCGCACCTTCTGGGTCGGTGGCCCGGGGTGGGCCGGGTGGACCCTCGGGTGAGCCTGCTCACCACTGCTTCAGGCATTCTGGGGCAGGCGTCCGAGGTAGTGTAGAGGCAGATGGGAAGGGACGTTAGACAGGGCCAGACTTCCACAGCAAATACAGGAGCATTGCCAGCAGATGTGAGCTCAGCGATGCACTTCTGCCAGAACAAAACCGATTCAAAGTTGCAAAGCATAGAGAAACTGAAGCTGAAAAGAAAAAGTGAACAACTGCATGCCAGTGAGAAGGATGAGATCTCTATGAAGAAACTTAGCAAAACAGGTGAAAGCCATGGCAATGGAAAACTAACAAACGTTGGGGGACAGAAGTTCAAGAAGACACAAGGAGAAAGAAGGAGATTCCAGGATCTAGGAGTGGAAGCATCAACACACTGGAGACGTCCCTACCGGAGCAAGGAATCTCTGGATTCCATGCAATCCCAGTCAAAGTTGCAGCAATGTTTCCCACAGAGACAGAAGAGGGAATCCTAAAGTTTCTAGCCAGCAACAAGAGACCCTGACTAGGCAAAGGAATCCTCAGGAAAACGAAAAAAGCAGGACGTGGCACACTTTCCGATTTCAACATATAGGACGAAGCACTAGGTACCGAGACGGCACAGTCTGGGCCCCAAAACAGGCACACAGACCCATGCAACAGAAGCGAGAACCCAGAGCCCAACTCAAACGTACATGGACAGCCCATTTTCGACCAGGGAGCCAAGAGGAGACAGCGGAGAAAGGAGAGTCTCTACCATAAACGGTGCTGGGAAGCCTGCACAGCCACATGGAACACAACGAGAGTACACCATGATGTTACACCTGGCACACACACCACCTGAAATGGATCAAAGCCTTGAATGGCAGACTTGAAACCGTGAACCTTGTAGCAGAAGACCTAGGCAGAGTGCTCTTTGCCATCGGTCTGAGCCGCCTGTTTGGAAGAAGCAAGTCCGACTGGGCCAGGGCAACCAAGTCAACAAGAAACCAACGGGACCACGTCAAATGCGGACGCTTCTGCCCAGTGAAGGAAACCATCGACTGAATGCAAAGATAGCACAACGACTGGGGGAGGATGTTTGCAAACCACACATCGGACAAGGGGTGAAAAGCCCAAAGATGCAATCAACTCGCACGTCCCCACAAGAAAAAAAAAACAACAACAAGCCAATGAAAACCTGGGCAGAAGATGGAAACAGAGATTTCTGCCAAGAAGATCGAAAGAGGGCCAACGGGTGCATGAACACTTGTTCACCGTCATTAAGTCTCAGGCCAATGCAAATGCAAACTGCAAGGGCACAGCAGCTCACTGTGGTCAGAATGGCTATAAGGAAGCAGACAGGAAGCCACAAGTGTCAGAGAGGAGGTGGAGAGAAGGGAAGCCTCCTGCACCGTTGGTGGGAGTGCAGACCGGTGCAGCCACTACGCCAAGCGGTGTGGAACTGCCTCAGAACTTGAAGAATCCATGTCCCATATGATCCAGCTATTCCTCTGCGGCGTGTTGATCCAAAGAACTCGGAAACACTCCTGCCTAAAGACATGTGCACCGCTGAGTTCACCACAGCGTCGCTCCCACTACCCAAGACTTGGAAGCCTCCCTGGAGCCCAGCAAGGGACGAGTGCAGAAGGAAGATGGGCTATAGCCACGCAATGGCATACCAGTCAGCCGGAACCAAGGATGCAATCCAGCCACTTGTGACCACCAGAATGGCTGTGAGGGTTTTAGGGAAGTGAAACAAGCCCCAGGGAGCAAGGCAAGTACCGTAGGACCTCACTTAAGAGGAGAAGAAAAAACAAGCGGTCAGGAACAGGTGGCACGGGACATTTCATTGGGGGTTCCCAGAGACAAAGCGGGGAGGTGTGAGAGGGTGAAACAGATGATGAGGCACAAGTGTGTGGTGAGGGCCTGCTATTAGGCTTACGCAGGGGAAGATGATGTAAGCTACACGGAAGTCTACATCGATGAGGATGCAAATCGGAAAGATATAGGATGTTCTAATGCAGGGTTGCGGCAATAAATTCACCTAAAAGCAAAAAAAAATCCAAAATGGGGTCCAGAATGACGGCATAAAGCTTTGGGGCTGAAAGAGATTAGAGAAGGTGAACTTCCAAGGCTGGAAAATCACCTCAAAATGCGTACTGATGCTACAGAAAGGTAGACCCTTCCAAATAGATGAAGAGGAATACTACCCACAGAACATGCTGCCTGCTAAACCCATGCACCCACGGAAAAGGTTACCGTCCAGGATGTTACTACTAATCACCTTCACGAATAATCCAAACAGGCCCACGTGTTCCCAAGCTCAGGCAAAAGGTTGGTCCAAAAGTCCACTTCAGGGCCGGCCCTGTGGCGGAGCGGGTAAGTGCCCACGTTCCGCTTGGCCGGCCCAGGCCTCACTGTTTCAGATCACGGGTGCAGATCACATTAGCAGTGTTAGGACATACAGATTTCATGGTACGGTGCGGACAGGGATCATAAACTAAGTAGCAATGGTGAGGTCACGTTATCAATACGCACCAGAAAAAGAACCGTGAGGCTTTTACAATCCATGAACGCATCTGGTACACTTCCCCAGAGGAAGAAGGAAGGAAAACATGGGACCTGCCAAGGTGGAATCGGCAGAGTGCTAGGAGATGGCACGATCATTGCGCATCAGAGGACTGCCCGGGCAACTTCAACTTGGGAGGGAGTCCAGGACTTTCTCTGGGGAACGTCCACCCACTTGGCCATCTACATGAAATGTAAGAGGTGAAACCCAGGATAATCTTACAGGACAGAAACCAGTGTCTAGAGAGAATGTAGCAGGCCTTCCAAAGTTCGAGGAGCAAGACAGAAACCGACAAGAAATCGAGAAAAAGGAAAACTATCCTACCAGGAAAGGGTGAGGAGTCGGACTGGCCTGAGATGGCTCTGAAACTCTGTGTGCACGCAGGTTGTCAGGACAACTTCGAATTTTGAGGTTGTTTATGACATCACGAGGATCATGTCCGCCAAGATGGCCGCACGGTTACAGACCGAGGATTGGCCTAGGCTAGGCTATTACAGGGAGGGATACCCAGAAACAGCTTTGAGAAACAGAAAGCGGACACAGAAACTGGAAGACATAAAACAGACGCTGATTCGAGGGGTAAGAAAGGAATCCTTGGCAAGAAGCGAGAATAGAGGGACAAGCCCCGAGAGGAGAACGTTGTCATCTATTCAAGTCTATGGGGAGGCCATGCTGATTCAAGCTTGCAACTTGATTGGAAGCAAGAGGCCGGACTTGGGCCTTATCAGACCTACGTGGTCCTTCTGCCTTAAGCATAAGCCAAAGTCAAGAATGAGGTCTTGAGGACGTTGAAGAGAAGACTCGATGCCTCCTTTCCTAGGCCCCTGGCATTCTTTGCAGATCAGTCTCACTTTCCATAGCTCTGGCGTCACGGGGGCCCACCGGGTACATGCTAATGTGTCCCAAGAGATGTCTTGGAAGCCTTGAAGGAATGGAGCCCCGTCACGCTTGGGCTACGTCTCTTTGTTTGGAAGTGCTCTACAAGGGTGCTGAAAAGCACCCTTTTCCACAGGGCTTCGTTCCTTCGTGAAGGCTGCCCTCCCAGGCTAGTGTGCTTAGTTTGCCTCCATCGAAATTCTCTCCCCCTACCTCTTGCCGTAGAAGGATTATTGATTATGTGTTTTGACACCACATGTAAGGAAGTGGGCTGAAAATGAGAACATTACAATTCTGTTTCAAGAAAAATAAACAGGCCAGGGCTGAGGATGTAAGGCAAACAAATGGCACAGCCTATAGAAATAAAGTAAGCCCGTATCTAGACGGCACCTGGGGGAACGTTCCAGGATCAGGGGTGAAGTTCGAAACTTCCCAAATCCGGAAAGGAGACAGAAAAATATCTTTCCTGGAGAGAGGGATTCATCAGATTCGTCTAATTTGTCTTGGAAACATTGTGTCCGTGAAGGGGGATGCCAGGACCACCTCGAGTTTGGAGTTTCTGACCTCAGGATGTCAAACCAACCCAGATGACCACGTGTTCCCAGTGCTTAGTTTGACCCAGGCTAGGACAGCAAAGACTCCTTCAAGTGACCGGTGCAAATTCAAAGACAACAACCAAGAGTCACGAAAGCACTCACACCTCGGCCTAGAGAACATACGGTGATTCCAGAAATGCCAAATGAATCACTTGGAATGAAGGGGAACGGACTGATAAGCATGTCTAAGGGGGAGAGCTGAGAAACACCATGAAGATTCTCCTATGGAAAAGAGACAAAGGTCCCAGAAAATGGAAGGCGAACAGAAATCACCCCTGGATAATCCACAATGAAAGATGATGTCCGTCTTTAGACAGACTCTGCTGGAACGTTTGAAAGGCAGAGAAATTCACAAGCCAAAAGACGGCAGCGAAGGTCAAGGCTGGGCTAAGTGGGAAGGGTGAGTTAGGAGACTGCTCCAAGCGGGCCAGGAAACCGTGTGTCCGTGGAGCTTGCCGGGACAGCAGAGACACGATTATGACCAATCCTCTGACATCGCAGTGGACCCGAAAAACAACCTGGCCTCATCTACACAGTGCCAGAGTTGGGCTCAAGTAGCATATTCAAGTCCCATTGCCCTCAACTGCAGGTTGCCAACGGAACATGAAAGGGGCCGGCCGGTGGTGCAGCGGTGAGGTCCGCACCTTCTGGGTCGGTGGCCCGGGGTGGGCCGGGTGGACCCTCGGGTGAGCCTGCTCACCACTGCTTCAGGCATTCTGGGGCAGGCGTCCGAGGTAGTGTAGAGGCAGATGGGAAGGGACGTTAGACAGGGCCAGACTTCCACAGCAAATACAGGAGCATTGCCAGCAGATGTGAGCTCAGCGATGCACTTCTGCCAGAACAAAACCGATTCAAAGTTGCAAAGCATAGAGAAACTGAAGCTGAAAAGAAAAAGTGAACAACTGCATGCCAGTGAGAAGGATGAGATCTCTATGAAGAAACTTAGCAAAACAGGTGAAAGCCATGGCAATGGAAAACTAACAAACGTTGGGGGACAGAAGTTCAAGAAGACACAAGGAGAAAGAAGGAGATTCCAGGATCTAGGAGTGGAAGCATCAACACACTGGAGACGTCCCTACCGGAGCAAGGAATCTCTGGATTCCATGCAATCCCAGTCAAAGTTGCAGCAATGTTTCCCACAGAGACAGAAGAGGGAATCCTAAAGTTTCTAGCCAGCAACAAGAGACCCTGACTAGGCAAAGGAATCCTCAGGAAAACGAAAAAAGCAGGACGTGGCACACTTTCCGATTTCAACATATAGGACGAAGCACTAGGTACCGAGACGGCACAGTCTGGGCCCCAAAACAGGCACACAGACCCATGCAACAGAAGCGAGAACCCAGAGCCCAACTCAAACGTACATGGACAGCCCATTTTCGACCAGGGAGCCAAGAGGAGACAGCGGAGAAAGGAGAGTCTCTACCATAAACGGTGCTGGGAAGCCTGCACAGCCACATGGAACACAACGAGAGTACACCATGATGTTACACCTGGCACACACACCACCTGAAATGGATCAAAGCCTTGAATGGCAGACTTGAAACCGTGAACCTTGTAGCAGAAGACCTAGGCAGAGTGCTCTTTGCCATCGGTCTGAGCCGCCTGTTTGGAAGAAGCAAGTCCGACTGGGCCAGGGCAACCAAGTCAACAAGAAACCAACGGGACCACGTCAAATGCGGACGCTTCTGCCCAGTGAAGGAAACCATCGACTGAATGCAAAGATAGCACAACGACTGGGGGAGGATGTTTGCAAACCACACATCGGACAAGGGGTGAAAAGCCCAAAGATGCAATCAACTCGCACGTCCCCACAAGAAAAAAAAACAACAACAAGCCAATGAAAACCTGGGCAGAAGATGGAAACAGAGATTTCTGCCAAGAAGATCGAAAGAGGGCCAACGGGTGCATGAACACTTGTTCACCGTCATGAAGTCTCAGGCCAATGCAAATGCAAACTGCAAGGGCACAGCAGCTCACTGTGGTCAGAATGGCTATAAGGAAGCAGACAGGAAGCCACAAGTGTCAGAGAGGAGGTGGAGAGAAGGGAAGCCTCCTGCACCGTTGGTGGGAGTGCAGACCGGTGCAGCCACTACGCCAAGCGGTGTGGAACTGCCTCAGAACTTTAAGAATCCATGTCCCATATGATCCAGCTATTCCTCTGCGGCGTGTTGATCCAAAGAACTCGGAAACACTCCTGCCTAAAGACATGTGCACCGCTGAGTTCACCACAGCGTCGCTCCCACTACCCAAGACTTGGAAGCCTCCCTGGAGCCCAGCAAGGGACGAGTGCAGAAGGAAGATGGGCTATAGCCACGCAATGGCATACCAGTCAGCCGGAACCAAGGATGCAATCCAGCCACTTGTGACCACCAGAATGGCTGTGAGGGTTTTAGGGAAGTGAAACAAGCCCCAGGGAGCAAGGCAAGTACCGTAGGACCTCACTTAAGAGGAGAAGAAAAAACAAGCGGTCAGGAACAGGTGGCACGGGACATTTCATTGGGGGTTCCCAGAGACAAAGCGGGGAGGTGTGAGAGGGTGAAACAGATGATGAGGCACAAGTGTGTGGTGAGGGCCTGCTATTAGGCTTACGCAGGGGAAGATGATGTAAGCTACACGGAAGTCTACATCGATGAGGATGCAAATCGGAAAGATATAGGATGTTCTAATGCAGGGTTGCGGCAATAAATTCACCTAAAAGCAAAAAAAAATCCAAAATGGGGTCCAGAATGACGGCATAAAGCTTTGGGGCTGAAAGAGATTAGAGAAGGTGAACTTCCAAGGCTGGAAAATCACCTCAAAATGCGTACTGATGCTACAGAAAGGTAGACCCTTCCAAATAGATGAAGAGGAATACTACCCACAGAACATGCTGCCTGCTAAACCCATGCACCCACGGAAAAGGTTACCGTCCAGGATGTTACTACTAATCACCTTCACGAATAATCCAAACAGGCCCACGTGTTCCCAAGCTCAGGCAAAAGGTTGGTCCAAAAGTCCACTTCAGGGCCGGCCCTGTGGCGGAGCGGGTAAGTGCCCACGTTCCGCTTGGCCGGCCCAGGCCTCACTGTTTCAGATCACGGGTGCAGATCACATTAGCAGTGTTAGGACATACAGATTTCATGGTACGGTGCGGACAGGGATCATAAACTAAGTAGCAATGGTGAGGTCACGTTATCAATACGCACCAGAAAAAGAACCGTGAGGCTTTTACAATCCATGAACGCATCTGGTACACTTCCCCAGAGGAAGAAGGAAGGAAAACATGGGACCTGCCAAGGTGGAATCGGCAGAGTGCTAGGAGATGGCACGATCATTGCGCATCAGAGGACTGCCCGGGCAACTTCAACTTGGGAGGGAGTCCAGGACTTTCTCTGGGGAACGTCCACCCACTTGGCCATCTACATGAAATGTAAGAGGTGAAACCCAGGATAATCTTACAGGACAGAAACCAGTGTCTAGAGAGAATGTAGCAGGCCTTCCAAAGTTCGAGGAGCAAGACAGAAACCGACAAGAAATCGAGAAAAAGGAAAACTATCCTACCAGGAAAGGGTGAGGAGTCGGACTGGCCTGAGATGGCTCTGAAACTCTGTGTGCACGCAGGTTGTCAGGACAACTTCGAATTTTGAGGTTGTTTATGACATCACGAGGATCATGTCCGCCAAGATGGCCGCACGGTTACAGACCGAGGATTGGCCTAGGCTAGGCTATTACAGGGAGGGATACCCAGAAACAGCTTTGAGAAACAGAAAGCGGACACAGAAACTGGAAGACATAAAACAGACGCTGATTCGAGGGGTAAGAAAGGAATCCTTGGCAAGAAGCGAGAATAGAGGGACAAGCCCCGAGAGGAGAACGTTGTCATCTATTCAAGTCTATGGGGAGGCCATGCTGATTCAAGCTTGCAACTTGATTGGAAGCAAGAGGCCGGACTTGGGCCTTATCAGACCTACGTGGTCCTTCTGCCTTAAGCATAAGCCAAAGTCAAGAATGAGGTCTTGAGGACGTTGAAGAGAAGACTCGATGCCTCCTTTCCTAGGCCCCTGGCATTCTTTGCAGATCAGTCTCACTTTCCATAGCTCTGGCGTCACGGGGGCCCACCGGGTACATGCTAATGTGTCCCAAGAGATGTCTTGGAAGCCTTGAAGGAATGGAGCCCCGTCACGCTTGGGCTACGTCTCTTTGTTTGGAAGTGCTCTACAAGGGTGCTGAAAAGCACCCTTTTCCACAGGGCTTCGTTCCTTCGTGAAGGCTGCCCTCCCAGGCTAGTGTGCTTAGTTTGCCTCCATCGAAATTCTCTCCCCCTACCTCTTGCCGTAGAAGGATTATTGATTATGTGTTTTGACACCACATGTAAGGAAGTGGGCTGAAAATGAGAACATTACAATTCTGTTTCAAGAAAAATAAACAGGCCAGGGCTGAGGATGTAAGGCAAACAAATGGCACAGCCTATAGAAATAAAGTAAGCCCGTATCTAGACGGCACCTGGGGGAACGTTCCAGGATCAGGGGTGAAGTTCGAAACTTCCCAAATCCGGAAAGGAGACAGAAAAATATCTTTCCTGGAGAGAGGGATTCATCAGATTCGTCTAATTTGTCTTGGAAACATTGTGTCCGTGAAGGGGGATGCCAGGACCACCTCGAGTTTGGAGTTTCTGACCTCAGGATGTCAAACCAACCCAGATGACCACGTGTTCCCAGTGCTTAGTTTGACCCAGGCTAGGACAGCAAAGACTCCTTCAAGTGACCGGTGCAAATTCAAAGACAACAACCAAGAGTCACGAAAGCACTCACACCTCGGCCTAGAGAACATACGGTGATTCCAGAAATGCCAAATGAATCACTTGGAATGAAGGGGAACGGACTGATAAGCATGTCTAAGGGGGAGAGCTGAGAAACACCATGAAGATTCTCCTATGGAAAAGAGACAAAGGTCCCAGAAAATGGAAGGCGAACAGAAATCACCCCTGGATAATCCACAATGAAAGATGATGTCCGTCTTTAGACAGACTCTGCTGGAACGTTTGAAAGGCAGAGAAATTCACAAGCCAAAAGACGGCAGCGAAGGTCAAGGCTGGGCTAAGTGGGAAGGGTGAGTTAGGAGACTGCTCCAAGCGGGCCAGGAAACCGTGTGTCCGTGGAGCTTGCCGGGACAGCAGAGACACGATTATGACCAATCCTCTGACATCGCAGTGGACCCGAAAAACAACCTGGCCTCATCTACACAGTGCCAGAGTTGGGCTCAAGTAGCATATTCAAGTCCCATTGCCCTCAACTGCAGGTTGCCAACGGAACATGAAAGGGGCCGGCCGGTGGTGCAGCGGTGAGGTCCGCACCTTCTGGGTCGGTGGCCCGGGGTGGGCCGGGTGGACCCTCGGGTGAGCCTGCTCACCACTGCTTCAGGCATTCTGGGGCAGGCGTCCGAGGTAGTGTAGAGGCAGATGGGAAGGGACGTTAGACAGGGCCAGACTTCCACAGCAAATACAGGAGCATTGCCAGCAGATGTGAGCTCAGCGATGCACTTCTGCCAGAACAAAACCGATTCAAAGTTGCAAAGCATAGAGAAACTGAAGCTGAAAAGAAAAAGTGAACAACTGCATGCCAGTGAGAAGGATGAGATCTCTATGAAGAAACTTAGCAAAACAGGTGAAAGCCATGGCAATGGAAAACTAACAAACGTTGGGGGACAGAAGTTCAAGAAGACACAAGGAGAAAGAAGGAGATTCCAGGATCTAGGAGTGGAAGCATCAACACACTGGAGACGTCCCTACCGGAGCAAGGAATCTCTGGATTCCATGCAATCCCAGTCAAAGTTGCAGCAATGTTTCCCACAGAGACAGAAGAGGGAATCCTAAAGTTTCTAGCCAGCAACAAGAGACCCTGACTAGGCAAAGGAATCCTCAGGAAAACGAAAAAAGCAGGACGTGGCACACTTTCCGATTTCAACATATAGGACGAAGCACTAGGTACCGAGACGGCACAGTCTGGGCCCCAAAACAGGCACACAGACCCATGCAACAGAAGCGAGAACCCAGAGCCCAACTCAAACGTACATGGACAGCCCATTTTCGACCAGGGAGCCAAGAGGAGACAGCGGAGAAAGGAGAGTCTCTACCATAAACGGTGCTGGGAAGCCTGCACAGCCACATGGAACACAACGAGAGTACACCATGATGTTACACCTGGCACACACACCACCTGAAATGGATCAAAGCCTTGAATGGCAGACTTGAAACCGTGAACCTTGTAGCAGAAGACCTAGGCAGAGTGCTCTTTGCCATCGGTCTGAGCCGCCTGTTTGGAAGAAGCAAGTCCGACTGGGCCAGGGCAACCAAGTCAACAAGAAACCAACGGGACCACGTCAAATGCGGACGCTTCTGCCCAGTGAAGGAAACCATCGACTGAATGCAAAGATAGCACAACGACTGGGGGAGGATGTTTGCAAACCACACATCGGACAAGGGGTGAAAAGCCCAAAGATGCAATCAACTCGCACGTCCCCACAAGAAAAAAAAACAACAACAAGCCAATGAAAACCTGGGCAGAAGATGGAAACAGAGATTTCTGCCAAGAAGATCGAAAGAGGGCCAACGGGTGCATGAACACTTGTTCACCGTCATGAAGTCTCAGGCCAATGCAAATGCAAACTGCAAGGGCACAGCAGCTCACTGTGGTCAGAATGGCTATAAGGAAGCAGACAGGAAGCCACAAGTGTCAGAGAGGAGGTGGAGAGAAGGGAAGCCTCCTGCACCGTTGGTGGGAGTGCAGACCGGTGCAGCCACTACGCCAAGCGGTGTGGAACTGCCTCAGAACTTTAAGAATCCATGTCCCATATGATCCAGCTATTCCTCTGCGGCGTGTTGATCCAAAGAACTCGGAAACACTCCTGCCTAAAGACATGTGCACCGCTGAGTTCACCACAGCGTCGCTCCCACTACCCAAGACTTGGAAGCCTCCCTGGAGCCCAGCAAGGGACGAGTGCAGAAGGAAGATGGGCTATAGCCACGCAATGGCATACCAGTCAGCCGGAACCAAGGATGCAATCCAGCCACTTGTGACCACCAGAATGGCTGTGAGGGTTTTAGGGAAGTGAAACAAGCCCCAGGGAGCAAGGCAAGTACCGTAGGACCTCACTTAAGAGGAGAAGAAAAAACAAGCGGTCAGGAACAGGTGGCACGGGACATTTGATTGGGGGTTCCCAGAGACAAAGCGGGGAGGTGTGAGAGGGTGAAACAGATGATGAGGCACAAGTGTGTGGTGAGGGCCTGCTATTAGGCTTACGCAGGGGAAGATGATGTAAGCTACACGGAAGTCTACATCGATGAGGATGCAAATCGGAAAGATATAGGATGTTCTAATGCAGGGTTGCGGCAATAAATTCACCTAAAAGCAAAAAAAAATCCAAAATGGGGTCCAGAATGACGGCATAAAGCTTTGGGGCTGAAAGAGATTAGAGAAGGTGAACTTCCAAGGCTGGAAAATCACCTCAAAATGCGTACTGATGCTACAGAAAGGTAGACCCTTCCAAATAGATGAAGAGGAATACTACCCACAGAACATGCTGCCTGCTAAACCCATGCACCCACGGAAAAGGTTACCGTCCAGGATGTTACTACTAATCACCTTCACGAATAATCCAAACAGGCCCACGTGTTCCCAAGCTCAGGCAAAAGGTTGGTCCAAAAGTCCACTTCAGGGCCGGCCCTGTGGCGGAGCGGGTAAGTGCCCACGTTCCGCTTGGCCGGCCCAGGCCTCACTGTTTCAGATCACGGGTGCAGATCACATTAGCAGTGTTAGGACATACAGATTTCATGGTACGGTGCGGACAGGGATCATAAACTAAGTAGCAATGGTGAGGTCACGTTATCAATACGCACCAGAAAAAGAACCGTGAGGCTTTTACAATCCATGAACGCATCTGGTACACTTCCCCAGAGGAAGAAGGAAGGAAAACATGGGACCTGCCAAGGTGGAATCGGCAGAGTGCTAGGAGATGGCACGATCATTGCGCATCAGAGGACTGCCCGGGCAACTTCAACTTGGGAGGGAGTCCAGGACTTTCTCTGGGGAACGTCCACCCACTTGGCCATCTACATGAAATGTAAGAGGTGAAACCCAGGATAATCTTACAGGACAGAAACCAGTGTCTAGAGAGAATGTAGCAGGCCTTCCAAAGTTCGAGGAGCAAGACAGAAACCGACAAGAAATCGAGAAAAAGGAAAACTATCCTACCAGGAAAGGGTGAGGAGTCGGACTGGCCTGAGATGGCTCTGAAACTCTGTGTGCACGCAGGTTGTCAGGACAACTTCGAATTTTGAGGTTGTTTATGACATCACGAGGATCATGTCCGCCAAGATGGCCGCACGGTTACAGACTGAGGATTGGCCTAGGCTAGGCTATTACAGGGAGGGATACCCAGAAACAGCTTTGAGAAACAGAAAGCGGACACAGAAACTGGAAGACATAAAACAGACGCTGATTCGAGGGGTAAGAAAGGAATCCTTGGCAAGAAGCGAGAATAGAGGGACAAGCCCCGAGAGGAGAACGTTGTCATCTATTCAAGTCTATGGGGAGGCCATGCTGATTCAAGCTTGCAACTTGATTGGAAGCAAGAGGCCGGACTTGGGCCTTATCAGACCTACGTGGTCCTTCTGCCTTAAGCATAAGCCAAAGTCAAGAATGAGGTCTTGAGGACGTTGAAGAGAAGACTCGATGCCTCCTTTCCTAGGCCCCTGGCATTCTTTGCAGATCAGTCTCACTTTCCATAGCTCTGGCGTCACGGGGGCCCACCGGGTACATGCTAATGTGTCCCAAGAGATGTCTTGGAAGCCTTGAAGGAATGGAGCCCCGTCACGCTTGGGCTACGTCTCTTTGTTTGGAAGTGCTCTACAAGGGTGCTGAAAAGCACCCTTTTCCACAGGGCTTCGTTCCTTCGTGAAGGCTGCCCTCCCAGGCTAGTGTGCTTAGTTTGCCTCCATCGAAATTCTCTCCCCCTACCTCTTGCCGTAGAAGGATTATTGATTATGTGTTTTGACACCACATGTAAGGAAGTGGGCTGAAAATGAGAACATTACAATTCTGTTTCAAGAAAAATAAACAGGCCAGGGCTGAGGATGTAAGGCAAACAAATGGCACAGCCTATAGAAATAAACTAAGCCCGTATCTAGACGGCACCTGGGGGAACGTTCCAGGATCAGGGGTGAAGTTCGAAACTTCCCAAATCCGGAAAGGAGACAGAAAAATATCTTTCCTGGAGAGAGGGATTCATCAGATTCGTCTAATTTGTCTTGGAAACATTGTGTCCGTGAAGGGGGATGCCAGGACCACCTCGAGTTTGGAGTTTCTGACCTCAGGATGTCAAACCAACCCAGATGACCACGTGTTCCCAGTGCTTAGTTTGACCCAGGCTAGGACAGCAAAGACTCCTTCAAGTGACCGGTGCAAATTCAAAGACAACAACCAAGAGTCACGAAAGCACTCACACCTCGGCCTAGAGAACATACGGTGATTCCAGAAATGCCAAATGAATCACTTGGAATGAAGGGGAACGGACTGATAAGCATGTCTAAGGGGGAGAGCTGAGAAACACCATGAAGATTCTCCTATGGAAAAGAGACAAAGGTCCCAGAAAATGGAAGGCGAACAGAAATCACCCCTGGATAATCCACAATGAAAGATGATGTCCGTCTTTAGACAGACTCTGCTGGAACGTTTGAAAGGCAGAGAAATTCACAAGCCAAAAGACGGCAGCGAAGGTCAAGGCTGGGCTAAGTGGGAAGGGTGAGTTAGGAGACTGCTCCAAGCGGGCCAGGAAACCGTGTGTCCGTGGAGCTTGCCGGGACAGCAGAGACACGATTATGACCAATCCTCTGACATCGCAGTGGACCCGAAAAACAACCTGGCCTCATCTACACAGTGCCAGAGTTGGGCTCAAGTAGCATATTCAAGTCCCATTGCCCTCAACTGCAGGTTGCCAACGGAACATGAAAGGGGCCGGCCGGTGGTGCAGCGGTGAGGTCCGCACCTTCTGGGTCGGTGGCCCGGGGTGGGCCGGGTGGACCCTCGGGTGAGCCTGCTCACCACTGCTTCAGGCATTCTGGGGCAGGCGTCCGAGGTAGTGTAGAGGCAGATGGGAAGGGACGTTAGACAGGGCCAGACTTCCACAGCAAATACAGGAGCATTGCCAGCAGATGTGAGCTCAGCGATGCACTTCTGCCAGAACAAAACCGATTCAAAGTTGCAAAGCATAGAGAAACTGAAGCTGAAAAGAAAAAGTGAACAACTGCATGCCAGTGAGAAGGATGAGATCTCTATGAAGAAACTTAGCAAAACAGGTGAAAGCCATGGCAATGGAAAACTAACAAACGTTGGGGGACAGAAGTTCAAGAAGACACAAGGAGAAAGAAGGAGATTCCAGGATCTAGGAGTGGAAGCATCAACACACTGGAGACGTCCCTACCGGAGCAAGGAATCTCTGGATTCCATGCAATCCCAGTCAAAGTTGCAGCAATGTTTCCCACAGAGACAGAAGAGGGAATCCTAAAGTTTCTAGCCAGCAACAAGAGACCCTGACTAGGCAAAGGAATCCTCAGGAAAACGAAAAAAGCAGGACGTGGCACACTTTCCGATTTCAACATATAGGACGAAGCACTAGGTACCGAGACGGCACAGTCTGGGCCCCAAAACAGGCACACAGACCCATGCAACAGAAGCGAGAACCCAGAGCCCAACTCAAACGTACATGGACAGCCCATTTTCGACCAGGGAGCCAAGAGGAGACAGCGGAGAAAGGAGAGTCTCTACCATAAACGGTGCTGGGAAGCCTGCACAGCCACATGGAACACAACGAGAGTACACCATGATGTTACACCTGGCACACACACCACCTGAAATGGATCAAAGCCTTGAATGGCAGACTTGAAACCGTGAACCTTGTAGCAGAAGACCTAGGCAGAGTGCTCTTTGCCATCGGTCTGAGCCGCCTGTTTGGAAGAAGCAAGTCCGACTGGGCCAGGGCAACCAAGTCAACAAGAAACCAACGGGACCACGTCAAATGCGGACGCTTCTGCCCAGTGAAGGAAACCATCGACTGAATGCAAAGATAGCACAACGACTGGGGGAGGATGTTTGCAAACCACACATCGGACAAGGGGTGAAAAGCCCAAAGATGCAATCAACTCGCACGTCCCCACAAGAAAAAAAAACAACAACAAGCCAATGAAAACCTGGGCAGAAGATGGAAACAGAGATTTCTGCCAAGAAGATCGAAAGAGGGCCAACGGGTGCATGAACACTTGTTCACCGTCATGAAGTCTCAGGCCAATGCAAATGCAAACTGCAAGGGCACAGCAGCTCACTGTGGTCAGAATGGCTATAAGGAAGCAGACAGGAAGCCACAAGTGTCAGAGAGGAGGTGGAGAGAAGGGAAGCCTCCTGCACCGTTGGTGGGAGTGCAGACCGGTGCAGCCACTACGCCAAGCGGTGTGGAACTGCCTCAGAACTTTAAGAATCCATGTCCCATATGATCCAGCTATTCCTCTGCGGCGTGTTGATCCAAAGAACTCGGAAACACTCCTGCCTAAAGACATGTGCACCGCTGAGTTCACCACAGCGTCGCTCCCACTACCCAAGACTTGGAAGCCTCCCTGGAGCCCAGCAAGGGACGAGTGCAGAAGGAAGATGGGCTATAGCCACGCAATGGCATACCAGTCAGCCGGAACCAAGGATGCAATCCAGCCACTTGTGACCACCAGAATGGCTGTGAGGGTTTTAGGGAAGTGAAACAAGCCCCAGGGAGCAAGGCAAGTACCGTAGGACCTCACTTAAGAGGAGAAGAAAAAACAAGCGGTCAGGAACAGGTGGCACGGGACATTTGATTGGGGGTTCCCAGAGACAAAGCGGGGAGGTGTGAGAGGGTGAAACAGATGATGAGGCACAAGTGTGTGGTGAGGGCCTGCTATTAGGCTTACGCAGGGGAAGATGATGTAAGCTACACGGAAGTCTACATCGATGAGGATGCAAATCGGAAAGATATAGGATGTTCTAATGCAGGGTTGCGGCAATAAATTCACCTAAAAGCAAAAAAAAATCCAAAATGGGGTCCAGAATGACGGCATAAAGCTTTGGGGCTGAAAGAGATTAGAGAAGGTGAACTTCCAAGGCTGGAAAATCACCTCAAAATGCGTACTGATGCTACAGAAAGGTAGACCCTTCCAAATAGATGAAGAGGAATACTACCCACAGAACATGCTGCCTGCTAAACCCATGCACCCACGGAAAAGGTTACCGTCCAGGATGTTACTACTAATCACCTTCACGAATAATCCAAACAGGCCCACGTGTTCCCAAGCTCAGGCAAAAGGTTGGTCCAAAAGTCCACTTCAGGGCCGGCCCTGTGGCGGAGCGGGTAAGTGCCCACGTTCCGCTTGGCCGGCCCAGGCCTCACTGTTTCAGATCACGGGTGCAGATCACATTAGCAGTGTTAGGACATACAGATTTCATGGTACGGTGCGGACAGGGATCATAAACTAAGTAGCAATGGTGAGGTCACGTTATCAATACGCACCAGAAAAAGAACCGTGAGGCTTTTACAATCCATGAACGCATCTGGTACACTTCCCCAGAGGAAGAAGGAAGGAAAACATGGGACCTGCCAAGGTGGAATCGGCAGAGTGCTAGGAGATGGCACGATCATTGCGCATCAGAGGACTGCCCGGGCAACTTCAACTTGGGAGGGAGTCCAGGACTTTCTCTGGGGAACGTCCACCCACTTGGCCATCTACATGAAATGTAAGAGGTGAAACCCAGGATAATCTTACAGGACAGAAACCAGTGTCTAGAGAGAATATAGCAGGCCTTCCAAAGTTCGAGGAGCAAGACAGAAACCGACAAGAAATCGAGAAAAAGGAAAACTATCCTACCAGGAAAGGGTGAGGAGTCGGACTGGCCTGAGATGGCTCTGAAACTCTGTGTGCACGCAGGTTGTCAGGACAACTTCGAATTTTGAGGTTGTTTATGACATCACGAGGATCATGTCCGCCAAGATGGCCGCACGGTTACAGACCGAGGATTGGCCTAGGCTAGGCTATTACAGGGAGGGATACCCAGAAACAGCTTTGAGAAACAGAAAGCGGACACAGAAACTGGAAGACATAAAACAGACGCTGATTCGAGGGGTAAGAAAGGAATCCTTGGCAAGAAGCGAGAATAGAGGGACAAGCCCCGAGAGGAGAACGTTGTCATCTATTCAAGTCTATGGGGAGGCCATGCTGATTCAAGCTTGCAACTTGATTGGAAGCAAGAGGCCGGACTTGGGCCTTATCAGACCTACGTGGTCCTTCTGCCTTAAGCATAAGCCAAAGTCAAGAATGAGGTCTTGAGGACGTTGAAGAGAAGACTCGATGCCTCCTTTCCTAGGCCCCTGGCATTCTTTGCAGATCAGTCTCACTTTCCATAGCTCTGGCGTCACGGGGTCCCACCGGGTACATGCTAATGTGTCCCAAGAGATGTCTTGGAAGCCTTGAAGGAATGGAGCCCCGTCACGCTTGGGCTACGTCTCTTTGTTTGGAAGTGCTCTACAAGGGTGCTGAAAAGCACCCTTTTCCACAGGGCTTCGTTCCCTCGTGAAGGCTGCCCTCCCAGGCTAGTGTGCTCAGTTTGCCTCCATCGAAATTCTCTCCCCCTACCTCTTGCCGTAGAAGGATTATTGATTATGTGTTTTGACACCACATGTAAGGAAGTGGGCTGAAAATGAGAACATTACAATTCTGTTTCAAGAAAAATAAACAGGCCAGGGCTGAGGATGTAAGGCAAACAAATGGCACAGCCTATAGAAATAAACTAAGCCCGTATCTAGACGGCACCTGGGGGAACGTTCCAGGATCAGGGGTGAAGTTCGAAACTTCCCAAATCCGGAAAGGAGACAGAAAAATATCTTTCCTGGAGAGAGGGATTCATCAGATTCGTCTAATTTGTCTTGGAAACATTGTGTCCGTGAAGGGGGATGCCAGGACCACCTCGAGTTTGGAGTTTCTGACCTCAGGATGTCAAACCAACCCAGATGACCACGTGTTCCCAGTGCTTAGTTTGACCCAGGCTAGGACAGCAAAGACTCCTTCAAGTGACCGGTGCAAATTCAAAGACAACAACCAAGAGTCACGAAAGCACTCACACCTCGGCCTAGAGAACATACGGTGATTCCAGAAATGCCAAATGAATCACTTGGAATGAAGGGGAACGGACTGATAAGCATGTCTAAGGGGGAGAGCTGAGAAACACCATGAAGATTCTCCTATGGAAAAGAGACAAAGGTCCCAGAAAATGGAAGGCGAACAGAAATCACCCCTGGATAATCCACAATGAAAGATGATGTCCGTCTTTAGACAGACTCTGCTGGAACGTTTGAAAGGCAGAGAAATTCACAAGCCAAAAGACGGCAGCGAAGGTCAAGGCTGGGCTAAGTGGGAAGGGTGAGTTAGGAGACTGCTCCAAGCGGGCCAGGAAACCGTGTGTCCGTGGAGCTTGCCGGGACAGCAGAGACACGATTATGACCAATCCTCTGACATCGCAGTGGACCCGAAAAACAACCTGGCCTCATCTACACAGTGCCAGAGTTGGGCTCAAGTAGCATATTCAAGTCCCATTGCCCTCAACTGCAGGTTGCCAACGGAACATGAAAGGGGCCGGCCGGTGGTGCAGCGGTGAGGTCCGCACCTTCTGGGTCGGTGGCCCGGGGTGGGCCGGGTGGACCCTCGGGTGAGCCTGCTCACCACTGCTTCAGGCATTCTGGGGCAGGCGTCCGAGGTAGTGTAGAGGCAGATGGGAAGGGACGTTAGACAGGGCCAGACTTCCACAGCAAATACAGGAGCATTGCCAGCAGATGTGAGCTCAGCGATGCACTTCTGCCAGAACAAAACCGATTCAAAGTTGCAAAGCATAGAGAAACTGAAGCTGAAAAGAAAAAGTGAACAACTGCATGCCAGTGAGAAGGATGAGATCTCTATGAAGAAACTTAGCAAAACAGGTGAAAGCCATGGCAATGGAAAACTAACAAACGTTGGGGGACAGAAGTTCAAGAAGACACAAGGAGAAAGAAGGAGATTCCAGGATCTAGGAGTGGAAGCATCAACACACTGGAGACGTCCCTACCGGAGCAAGGAATCTCTGGATTCCATGCAATCCCAGTCAAAGTTGCAGCAATGTTTCCCACAGAGACAGAAGAGGGAATCCTAAAGTTTCTAGCCAGCAACAAGAGACCCTGACTAGGCAAAGGAATCCTCAGGAAAACGAAAAAAGCAGGACGTGGCACACTTTCCGATTTCAACATATAGGACGAAGCACTAGGTACCGAGACGGCACAGTCTGGGCCCCAAAACAGGCACACAGACCCATGCAACAGAATCGAGAACCCAGAGCCCAACTCAAACGTACATGGACAGCCCATTTTCGACCAGGGAGCCAAGAGGAGACAGCGGAGAAAGGAGAGTCTCTACCATAAACGGTGCTGGGAAGCCTGCACAGCCACATGGAACACAACGAGAGTACACCATGATGTTACACCTGGCACACACACCACCTGAAATGGATCAAAGCCTTGAATGGCAGACTTGAAACCGTGAACCTTGTAGCAGAAGACCTAGGCAGAGTGCTCTTTGCCATCGGTCTGAGCCGCCTGTTTGGAAGAAGCAAGTCCGACTGGGCCAGGGCAACCAAGTCAACAAGAAACCAACGGGACCACGTCAAATGCGGACGCTTCTGCCCAGTGAAGGAAACCATCGACTGAATGCAAAGATAGCACAACGACTGGGGGAGGATGTTTGCAAACCACACATCGGACAAGGGGTGAAAAGCCCAAAGATGCAATCAACTCGCACGTCCCCACAAGAAAAAAAAACAACAACAAGCCAATGAAAACCTGGGCAGAAGATGGAAACAGAGATTTCTGCCAAGAAGATCGAAAGAGGGCCAACGGGTGCATGAACACTTGTTCACCGTCATGAAGTCTCAGGCCAATGCAAATGCAAACTGCAAGGGCACAGCAGCTCACTGTGGTCAGAATGGCTATAAGGAAGCAGACAGGAAGCCACAAGTGTCAGAGAGGAGGTGGAGAGAAGGGAAGCCTCCTGCACCGTTGGTGGGAGTGCAGACCGGTGCAGCCACTACGCCAAGCGGTGTGGAACTGCCTCAGAACTTTAAGAATCCATGTCCCATATGATCCAGCTATTCCTCTGCGGCGTGTTGATCCAAAGAACTCGGAAACACTCCTGCCTAAAGACATGTGCACCGCTGAGTTCACCACAGCGTCGCTCCCACTACCCAAGACTTGGAAGCCTCCCTGGAGCCCAGCAAGGGACGAGTGCAGAAGGAAGATGGGCTATAGCCACGCAATGGCATACCAGTCAGCCGGAACCAAGGATGCAATCCAGCCACTTGTGACCACCAGAATGGCTGTGAGGGTTTTAGGGAAGTGAAACAAGCCCCAGGGAGCAAGGCAAGTACCGTAGGACCTCACTTAAGAGGAGAAGAAAAAACAAGCGGTCAGGAACAGGTGGCACGGGACATTTGATTGGGGGTTCCCAGAGACAAAGCGGGGAGGTGTGAGAGGGTGAAACAGATGATGAGGCACAAGTGTGTGGTGAGGGCCTGCTATTAGGCTTACGCAGGGGAAGATGATGTAAGCTACACGGAAGTCTACATCGATGAGGATGCAAATCGGAAAGATATAGGATGTTCTAATGCAGGGTTGCGGCAATAAATTCACCTAAAAGCAAAAAAAAATCCAAAATGGGGTCCAGAATGACGGCATAAAGCTTTGGGGCTGAAAGAGATTAGAGAAGGTGAACTTCCAAGGCTGGAAAATCACCTCAAAATGCGTACTGATGCTACAGAAAGGTAGACCCTTCCAAATAGATGAAGAGGAATACTACCCACAGAACATGCTGCCTGCTAAACCCATGCACCCACGGAAAAGGTTACCGTCCAGGATGTTACTACTAATCACCTTCACGAATAATCCAAACAGGCCCACGTGTTCCCAAGCTCAGGCAAAAGGTTGGTCCAAAAGTCCACTTCAGGGCCGGCCCTGTGGCGGAGCGGGTAAGTGCCCACGTTCCGCTTGGCCGGCCCAGGCCTCACTGTTTCAGATCACGGGTGCAGATCACATTAGCAGTGTTAGGACATACAGATTTCATGGTACGGTGCCGACAGGGATCATAAACTAAGTAGCAATGGTGAGGTCACGTTATCAATACGCACCAGAAAAAGAACCGTGAGGCTTTTACAATCCATGAACGCATCTGGTACACTTCCCCAGAGGAAGAAGGAAGGAAAACATGGGACCTGCCAAGGTGGAATCGGCAGAGTGCTAGGAGATGGCACGATCATTGCGCATCAGAGGACTGCCCGGGCAACTTCAACTTGGGAGGGAGTCCAGGACTTTCTCTGGGGAACGTCCACCCACTTGGCCATCTACATGAAATGTAAGAGGTGAAACCCAGGATAATCTTACAGGACAGAAACCAGTGTCTAGAGAGAATGTAGCAGGCCTTCCAAAGTTCGAGGAGCAAGACAGAAACCGACAAGAAATCGAGAAAAAGGAAAACTATCCTACCAGGAAAGGGTGAGGAGTCGGACTGGCCTGAGATGGCTCTGAAACTCTGTGTGCACGCAGGTTGTCAGGACAACTTCGAATTTTGAGGTTGTTTATGACATCACGAGGATCATGTCCGCCAAGATGGCCGCACGGTTACAGTCCGAGGATTGGCCTAGGCTAGGCTATTACAGGGAGGGATACCCAGAAACAGCTTTGAGAAACAGAAAGCGGACACAGAAACTGGAAGACATAAAACAGACGCTGATTCGAGGGGTAAGAAAGGAATCCTTGGCAAGAAGCGAGAATAGAGGGACAAGCCCCGAGAGGAGAACGTTGTCATCTATTCAAGTCTATGGGGAGGCCATGCTGATTCAAGCTTGCAACTTGATTGGAAGCAAGAGGCCGGACTTGGGCCTTATCAGACCTACGTGGTCCTTCTGCCTTAAGCATAAGCCAAAGTCAAGAATGAGGTCTTGAGGACGTTGAAGAGAAGACTCGATGCCTCCTTTCCTAGGCCCCTGGCATTCTTTGCAGATCAGTCTCACTTTCCATAGCTCTGGCGTCACGGGGGCCCACCGGGTACATGCTAATGTGTCCCAAGAGATGTCTTGGAAGCCTTGAAGGAATGGAGCCCCGTCACGCTTGGGCTACGTCTCTTTGTTTGGAAGTGCTCTACAAGGGTGCTGAAAAGCACCCTTTTCCACAGGGCTTCGTTCCCTCGTGAAGGCTGCCCTCCCAGGCTAGTGTGCTCAGTTTGCCTCCATCGAAATTCTCTCCCCCTACCTCTTGCCGTAGAAGGATTATTGATTATGTGTTTTGACACCACATGTAAGGAAGTGGGCTGAAAATGAGAACATTACAATTCTGTTTCAAGAAAAATAAACAGGCCAGGGCTGAGGATGTAAGGCAAACAAATGGCACAGCCTATAGAAATAAAGTAAGCCCGTATCTAGACGGCAACTGGGGGAACGATCCAGGATCAGGGGTGAAGTTCGAAACTTCCCAAATCCGGAAAGGAGACAGAAAAATATCTTTCCTGGAGAGAGGGATTCATCAGATTCGTCTAATTTGTCTTGGAAACATTGTGTCCGTGAAGGGGGATGCCAGGACCACCTCGAGTTTGGAGTTTCTGACCTCAGGATGTCAAACCAACCCAGATGACCACGTGTTCCCAGTGCTTAGTTTGACCCAGGCTAGGACAGCAAAGACTCCTTCAAGTGACCGGTGCAAATTCAAAGACAACAACCAAGAGTCACGAAAGCACTCACACCTCGGCCTAGAGAACATACGGTGATTCCAGAAATGCCAAATGAATCACTTGGAATGAAGGGGAACGGACTGATAAGCATGTCTAAGGGGGAGAGCTGAGAAACACCATGAAGATTCTCCTATGGAAAAGAGACAAAGGTCCCAGAAAATGGAAGGCGAACAGAAATCACCCCTGGATAATCCACAATGAAAGATGATGTCCGTCTTTAGACAGACTCTGCTGGAACGTTTGAAAGGCAGAGAAATTCACAAGCCAAAAGACGGCAGCGAAGGTCAAGGCTGGGCTAAGTGGGAAGGGTGAGTTAGGAGACTGCTCCAAGCGGGCCAGGAAACCGTGTGTCCGTGGAGCTTGCCGGGACAGCAGAGACACGATTATGACCAATCCTCTGACATCGCAGTGGACCCGAAAAACAACCTGGCCTCATCTACACAGTGCCAGAGTTGGGCTCAAGTAGCATATTCAAGTCCCATTGCCCTCAACTGCAGGTTGCCAACGGAACATGAAAGGGGCCGGCCGGTGGTGCAGCGGTGAGGTCCGCACCTTCTGGGTCGGTGGCCCGGGGTGGGCCGGGTGGACCCTCGGGTGAGCCTGCTCACCACTGCTTCAGGCATTCTGGGGCAGGCGTCCGAGGTAGTGTAGAGGCAGATGGGAAGGGACGTTAGACAGGGCCAGACTTCCACAGCAAATACAGGAGCATTGCCAGCAGATGTGAGCTCAGCGATGCACTTCTGCCAGAACAAAACCGATTCAAAGTTGCAAAGCATAGAGAAACTGAAGCTGAAAAGAAAAAGTGAACAACTGCATGCCAGTGAGAAGGATGAGATCTCTATGAAGAAACTTAGCAAAACAGGTGAAAGCCATGGCAATGGAAAACTAACAAACGTTGGGGGACAGAAGTTCAAGAAGACACAAGGAGAAAGAAGGAGATTCCAGGATCTAGGAGTGGAAGCATCAACACACTGGAGACGTCCCTACCGGAGCAAGGAATCTCTGGATTCCATGCAATCCCAGTCAAAGTTGCAGCAATGTTTCCCACAGAGACAGAAGAGGGAATCCTAAAGTTTCTAGCCAGCAACAAGAGACCCTGACTAGGCAAAGGAATCCTCAGGAAAACGAAAAAAGCAGGACGTGGCACACTTTCCGATTTCAACATATAGGACGAAGCACTAGGTACCGAGACGGCACAGTCTGGGCCCCAAAACAGGCACACAGACCCATGCAACAGAAGCGAGAACCCAGAGCCCAACTCAAACGTACATGGACAGCCCATTTTCGACCAGGGAGCCAAGAGGAGACAGCGGAGAAAGGAGAGTCTCTACCATAAACGGTGCTGGGAAGCCTGCACAGCCACATGGAACACAACGAGAGTACACCATGATGTTACACCTGGCACACACACCACCTGAAATGGATCAAAGCCTTGAATGGCAGACTTGAAACCGTGAACCTTGTAGCAGAAGACCTAGGCAGAGTGCTCTTTGCCATCGGTCTGAGCCGCCTGTTTGGAAGAAGCAAGTCCGACTGGGCCAGGGCAACCAAGTCAACAAGAAACCAACGGGACCACGTCAAATGCGGACGCTTCTGCCCAGTGAAGGAAACCATCGACTGAATGCAAAGATAGCACAACGACTGGGGGAGGATGTTTGCAAACCACACATCGGACAAGGGGTGAAAAGCCCAAAGATGCAATCAACTCGCACGTCCCCACAAGAAAAAAAAACAACAACAAGCCAATGAAAACCTGGGCAGAAGATGGAAACAGAGATTTCTGCCAAGAAGATCGAAAGAGGGCCAACGGGTGCATGAACACTTGTTCACCGTCATGAAGTCTCAGGCCAATGCAAATGCAAACTGCAAGGGCACAGCAGCTCACTGTGGTCAGAATGGCTATAAGGAAGCAGACAGGAAGCCACAAGTGTCAGAGAGGAGGTGGAGAGAAGGGAAGCCTCCTGCACCGTTGGTGGGAGTGCAGACCGGTGCAGCCACTACGCCAAGCGGTGTGGAACTGCCTCAGAACTTTAAGAATCCATGTCCCATATGATCCAGCTATTCCTCTGCGGCGTGTTGATCCAAAGAACTCGGAAACACTCCTGCCTAAAGACATGTGCACCGCTGAGTTCACCACAGCGTCGCTCCCACTACCCAAGACTTGGAAGCCTCCCTGGAGCCCAGCAAGGGACGAGTGCAGAAGGAAGATGGGCTATAGCCACGCAATGGCATACCAGTCAGCCGGAACCAAGGATGCAATCCAGCCACTTGTGACCACCAGAATGGCTGTGAGGGTTTTAGGGAAGTGAAACAAGCCCCAGGGAGCAAGGCAAGTACCGTAGGACCTCACTTAAGAGGAGAAGAAAAAACAAGCGGTCAGGAACAGGTGGCACGGGACATTTGATTGGGGGTTCCCAGAGACAAAGCGGGGAGGTGTGAGAGGGTGAAACAGATGATGAGGCACAAGTGTGTGGTGAGGGCCTGCTATTAGGCTTACGCAGGGGAAGATGATGTAAGCTACACGGAAGTCTACATCGATGAGGATGCAAATCGGAAAGATATAGGATGTTCTAATGCAGGGTTGCGGCAATAAATTCACCTAAAAGCAAAAAAAAATCCAAAATGGGGTCCAGAATGACGGCATAAAGCTTTGGGGCTGAAAGAGATTAGAGAAGGTGAACTTCCAAGGCTGGAAAATCACCTCAAAATGCGTACTGATGCTACAGAAAGGTAGACCCTTCCAAATAGATGAAGAGGAATACTACCCACAGAACATGCTGCCTGCTAAACCCATGCACCCACGGAAAAGGTTACCGTCCAGGATGTTACTACTAATCACCTTCACGAATAATCCAAACAGGCCCACGTGTTCCCAAGCTCAGGCAAAAGGTTGGTCCAAAAGTCCACTTCAGGGCCGGCCCTGTGGCGGAGCGGGTAAGTGCCCACGTTCCGCTTGGCCGGCCCAGGCCTCACTGTTTCAGATCACGGGTGCAGATCACATTAGCAGTGTTAGGACATACAGATTTCATGGTACGGTGCGGACAGGGATCATAAACTAAGTAGCAATGGTGAGGTCACGTTATCAATACGCACCAGAAAAAGAACCGTGAGGCTTTTACAATCCATGAACGCATCTGGTACACTTCCCCAGAGGAAGAAGGAAGGAAAACATGGGACCTGCCAAGGTGGAATCGGCAGAGTGCTAGGAGATGGCACGATCATTGCGCATCAGAGGACTGCCCGGGCAACTTCAACTTGGGAGGGAGTCCAGGACTTTCTCTGGGGAACGTCCACCCACTTGGCCATCTACATGAAATGTAAGAGGTGAAACCCAGGATAATCTTACAGGACAGAAACCAGTGTCTAGAGAGAATGTAGCAGGCCTTCCAAAGTTCGAGGAGCAAGACAGAAACCGACAAGAAATCGAGAAAAAGGAAAACTATCCTACCAGGAAAGGGTGAGGAGTCGGACTGGCCTGAGATGGCTCTGAAACTCTGTGTGCACGCAGGTTGTCAGGACAACTTCGAATTTTGAGGTTGTTTATGACATCACGAGGATCATGTCCGCCAAGATGGCCGCACGGTTACAGACCGAGGATTGGCCTAGGCTAGGCTATTACAGGGAGGGATACCCAGAAACAGCTTTGAGAAACAGAAAGCGGACACAGAAACTGGAAGACATAAAACAGACGCTGATTCGAGGGGTAAGAAAGGAATCCTTGGCAAGAAGCGAGAATAGAGGGACAAGCCCCGAGAGGAGAACGTTGTCATCTATTCAAGTCTATGGGGAGGCCATGCTGATTCAAGCTTGCAACTTGATTGGAAGCAAGAGGCCGGACTTGGGCCTTATCAGACCTACGTGGTCCTTCTGCCTTAAGCATAAGCCAAAGTCAAGAATGAGGTCTTGAGGACGTTGAAGAGAAGACTCGATGCCTCCTTTCCTAGGCCCCTGGCATTCTTTGCAGATCAGTCTCACTTTCCATAGCTCTGGCGTCACGGGGGCCCACCGGGTACATGCTAATGTGTCCCAAGAGATGTCTTGGAAGCCTTGAAGGAATGGAGCCCCGTCACGCTTGGGCTACGTCTCTTTGTTTGGAAGTGCTCTACAAGGGTGCTGAAAAGCACCCTTTTCCACAGGGCTTCGTTCCCTCGTGAAGGCTGCCCTCCCAGGCTAGTGTGCTCAGTTTGCCTCCATCGAAATTCTCTCCCCCTACCTCTTGCCGTAGAAGGATTATTGATTATGTGTTTTGACACCACATGTAAGGAAGTGGGCTGAAAATGAGAACATTACAATTCTGTTTCAAGAAAAATAAACAGGCCAGGGCTGAGGATGTAAGGCAAACAAATGGCACAGCCTATAGAAATAAAGTAAGCCCGTATCTAGACGGCAACTGGGGGAACGATCCAGGATCAGGGGTGAAGTTCGAAACTTCCCAAATCCGGAAAGGAGACAGAAAAATATCTTTCCTGGAGAGAGGGATTCATCAGATTCGTCTAATTTGTCTTGGAAACATTGTGTCCGTGAAGGGGGATGCCAGGACCACCTCGAGTTTGGAGTTTCTGACCTCAGGATGTCAAACCAACCCAGATGACCACGTGTTCCCAGTGCTTAGTTTGACCCAGGCTAGGACAGCAAAGACTCCTTCAAGTGACCGGTGCAAATTCAAAGACAACAACCAAGAGTCACGAAAGCACTCACACCTCGGCCTAGAGAACATACGGTGATTCCAGAAATGCCAAATGAATCACTTGGAATGAAGGGGAACGGACTGATAAGCATGTCTAAGGGGGAGAGCTGAGAAACACCATGAAGATTCTCCTATGGAAAAGAGACAAAGGTCCCAGAAAATGGAAGGCGAACAGAAATCACCCCTGGATAATCCACAATGAAAGATGATGTCCGTCTTTAGACAGACTCTGCTGGAACGTTTGAAAGGCAGAGAAATTCACAAGCCAAAAGACGGCAGCGAAGGTCAAGGCTGGGCTAAGTGGGAAGGGTGAGTTAGGAGACTGCTCCAAGCGGGCCAGGAAACCGTGTGTCCGTGGAGCTTGCCGGGACAGCAGAGACACGATTATGACCAATCCTCTGACATCGCAGTGGACCCGAAAAACAACCTGGCCTCATCTACACAGTGCCAGAGTTGGGCTCAAGTAGCATATTCAAGTCCCATTGCCCTCAACTGCAGGTTGCCAACGGAACATGAAAGGGGCCGGCCGGTGGTGCAGCGGTGAGGTCCGCACCTTCTGGGTCGGTGGCCCGGGGTGGGCCGGGTGGACCCTCGGGTGAGCCTGCTCACCACTGCTTCAGGCATTCTGGGGCAGGCGTCCGAGGTAGTGTAGAGGCAGATGGGAAGGGACGTTAGACAGGGCCAGACTTCCACAGCAAATACAGGAGCATTGCCAGCAGATGTGAGCTCAGCGATGCACTTCTGCCAGAACAAAACCGATTCAAAGTTGCAAAGCATAGAGAAACTGAAGCTGAAAAGAAAAAGTGAACAACTGCATGCCAGTGAGAAGGATGAGATCTCTATGAAGAAACTTAGCAAAACAGGTGAAAGCCATGGCAATGGAAAACTAACAAACGTTGGGGGACAGAAGTTCAAGAAGACACAAGGAGAAAGAAGGAGATTCCAGGATCTAGGAGTGGAAGCATCAACACACTGGAGACGTCCCTACCGGAGCAAGGAATCTCTGGATTCCATGCAATCCCAGTCAAAGTTGCAGCAATGTTTCCCACAGAGACAGAAGAGGGAATCCTAAAGTTTCTAGCCAGCAACAAGAGACCCTGACTAGGCAAAGGAATCCTCAGGAAAACGAAAAAAGCAGGACGTGGCACACTTTCCGATTTCAACATATAGGACGAAGCACTAGGTACCGAGACGGCACAGTCTGGGCCCCAAAACAGGCACACAGACCCATGCAACAGAAGCGAAAACCCAGAGCCCAACTCAAACGTACATGGACAGCCCATTTTCGACCAGGGAGCCAAGAGGAGACAGCGGAGAAAGGAGAGTCTCTACCATAAACGGTGCTGGGAAGCCTGCACAGCCACATGGAACACAACGAGAGTACACCATGATGTTACACCTGGCACACACACCACCTGAAATGGATCAAAGCCTTGAATGGCAGACTTGAAACCGTGAACCTTGTAGCAGAAGACCTAGGCAGAGTGCTCTTTGCCATCGGTCTGAGCCGCCTGTTTGGAAGAAGCAAGTCCGACTGGGCCAGGGCAACCAAGTCAACAAGAAACCAACGGGACCACGTCAAATGCGGACGCTTCTGCCCAGTGAAGGAAACCATCGACTGAATGCAAAGATAGCACAACGACTGGGGGAGGATGTTTGCAAACCACACATCGGACAAGGGGTGAAAAGCCCAAAGATGCAATCAACTCGCACGTCCCCACAAGAAAAAAAAACAACAACAAGCCAATGAAAACCTGGGCAGAAGATGGAAACAGAGATTTCTGCCAAGAAGATCGAAAGAGGGCCAACGGGTGCATGAACACTTGTTCACCGTCATGAAGTCTCAGGCCAATGCAAATGCAAACTGCAAGGGCACAGCAGCTCACTGTGGTCAGAATGGCTATAAGGAAGCAGACAGGAAGCCACAAGTGTCAGAGAGGAGGTGGAGAGAAGGGAAGCCTCCTGCACCGTTGGTGGGAGTGCAGACCGGTGCAGCCACTACGCCAAGCGGTGTGGAACTGCCTCAGAACTTTAAGAATCCATGTCCCATATGATCCAGCTATTCCTCTGCGGCGTGTTGATCCAAAGAACTCGGAAACACTCCTGCCTAAAGACATGTGCACCGCTGAGTTCACCACAGCGTCGCTCCCACTACCCAAGACTTGGAAGCCTCCCTGGAGCCCAGCAAGGGACGAGTGCAGAAGGAAGATGGGCTATAGCCACGCAATGGCATACCAGTCAGCCGGAACCAAGGATGCAATCCAGCCACTTGTGACCACCAGAATGGCTGTGAGGGTTTTAGGGAAGTGAAACAAGCCCCAGGGAGCAAGGCAAGTACCGTAGGACCTCACTTAAGAGGAGAAGAAAAAACAAGCGGTCAGGAACAGGTGGCACGGGACATTTCATTGGGGGTTCCCAGAGACAAAGCGGGGAGGTGTGAGAGGGTGAAACAGATGATGAGGCACAAGTGTGTGGTGAGGGCCTGCTATTAGGCTTACGCAGGGGAAGATGATGTAAGCTACACGGAAGTCTACATCGATGAGGATGCAAATCGGAAAGATATAGGATGTTCTAATGCAGGGTTGCGGCAATAAATTCACCTAAAAGCAAAAAAAAATCCAAAATGGGGTCCAGAATGACGGCATAAAGCTTTGGGGCTGAAAGAGATTAGAGAAGGTGAACTTCCAAGGCTGGAAAATCACCTCAAAATGCGTACTGATGCTACAGAAAGGTAGACCCTTCCAAATAGATGAAGAGGAATACTACCCACAGAACATGCTGCCTGCTAAACCCATGCACCCACGGAAAAGGTTACCGTCCAGGATGTTACTACTAATCACCTTCACGAATAATCCAAACAGGCCCACGTGTTCCCAAGCTCAGGCAAAAGGTTGGTCCAAAAGTCCACTTCAGGGCCGGCCCTGTGGCGGAGCGGGTAAGTGCCCACGTTCCGCTTGGCCGGCCCAGGCCTCACTGTTTCAGATCACGGGTGCAGATCACATTAGCAGTGTTAGGACATACAGATTTCATGGTACGGTGCGGACAGGGATCATAAACTAAGTAGCAATGGTGAGGTCACGTTATCAATACGCACCAGACAAAGAACCGTGAGGCTTTTACAATCCATGAACGCATCTGGTACACTTCCCCAGAGGAAGAAGGAAGGAAAACATGGGACCTGCCAAGGTGGAATCGGCAGAGTGCTAGGAGATGGCACGATCATTGCGCATCAGAGGACTGCCCGGGCAACTTCAACTTGGGAGGGAGTCCAGGACTTTCTCTGGGGAACGTCCACCCACTTGGCCATCTACATGAAATGTAAGAGGTGAAACCCAGGATAATCTTACAGGACAGAAACCAGTGTCTAGAGAGAATGTAGCAGGCCTTCCAAAGTTCGAGGAGCAAGACAGAAACCGACAAGAAATCGAGAAAAAGGAAAACTATCCTACCAGGAAAGGGTGAGGAGTCGGACTGGCCTGAGATGGCTCTGAAACTCTGTGTGCACGCAGGTTGTCAGGACAACTTCGAATTTTGAGGTTGTTTATGACATCACGAGGATCATGTCCGCCAAGATGGCCACACGGTTACAGACCGAGGATTGGCCTAGGCTAGGCTATTACAGGGAGGGATACCCAGAAACAGCTTTGAGAAACAGAAAGCGGACACAGAAACTGGAAGACATAAAACAGACGCTGATTCGAGGGGTAAGAAAGGAATCCTTGGCAAGAAGCGAGAATAGAGGGACAAGCCCCGAGAGGAGAACGTTGTCATCTATTCAAGTCTATGGGGAGGCCATGCTGATTCAAGCTTGCAACTTGATTGGAAGCAAGAGGCCGGACTTGGGCCTTATCAGACCTACGTGGTCCTTCTGCCTTAAGCATAAGCCAAAGTCAAGAATGAGGTCTTGAGGACGTTGAAGAGAAGACTCGATGCCTCCTTTCCTAGGCCCCTGGCATTCTTTGCAGATCAGTCTCACTTTCCATAGCTCTGGCGTCACGGGGGCCCACCGGGTACATGCTAATGTGTCCCAAGAGATGTCTTGGAAGCCTTGAAGGAATGGAGCCCCGTCACGCTTGGGCTACGTCTCTTTGTTTGGAAGTGCTCTACAAGGGTGCTGAAAAGCACCCTTTTCCACAGGGCTTCGTTCCCTCGTGAAGGCTGCCCTCCCAGGCTAGTGTGCTCAGTTTGCCTCCATCGAAATTCTCTCCCCCTACCTCTTGCCGTAGAAGGATTATTGATTATGTGTTTTGACACCACATGTAAGGAAGTGGGCTGAAAATGAGAACATTACAATTCTGTTTCAAGAAAAATAAACAGGCCAGGGCTGAGGATGTAAGGCAAACAAATGGCACAGCCTATAGAAATAAAGTAAGCCCGTATCTAGACGGCAACTGGGGGAACGATCCAGGATCAGGGGTGAAGTTCGAAACTTCCCAAATCCGGAAAGGAGACAGAAAAATATCTTTCCTGGAGAGAGGGATTCATCAGATTCGTCTAATTTGTCTTGGAAACATTGTGTCCGTGAAGGGGGATGCCAGGACCACCTCGAGTTTGGAGTTTCTGACCTCAGGATGTCAAACCAACCCAGATGACCACGTGTTCCCAGTGCTTAGTTTGACCCAGGCTAGGACAGCAAAGACTCCTTCAAGTGACCGGTGCAAATTCAAAGACAACAACCAAGAGTCACGAAAGCACTCACACCTCGGCCTAGAGAACATACGGTGATTCCAGAAATGCCAAATGAATCACTTGGAATGAAGGGGAACGGACTGATAAGCATGTCTAAGGGGGAGAGCTGAGAAACACCATGAAGATTCTCCTATGGAAAAGAGACAAAGGTCCCAGAAAATGGAAGGCGAACAGAAATCACCCCTGGATAATCCACAATGAAAGATGATGTCCGTCTTTAGACAGACTCTGCTGGAACGTTTGAAAGGCAGAGAAATTCACAAGCCAAAAGACGGCAGCGAAGGTCAAGGCTGGGCTAAGTGGGAAGGGTGAGTTAGGAGACTGCTCCAAGCGGGCCAGGAAACCGTGTGTCCGTGGAGCTTGCCGGGACAGCAGAGACACGATTATGACCAATCCTCTGACATCGCAGTGGACCCGAAAAACAACCTGGCCTCATCTACACAGTGCCAGAGTTGGGCTCAAGTAGCATATTCAAGTCCCATTGCCCTCAACTGCAGGTTGCCAACGGAACATGAAAGGGGCCGGCCGGTGGTGCAGCGGTGAGGTCCGCACCTTCTGGGTCGGTGGCCCGGGGTGGGCCGGGTGGACCCTCGGGTGAGCCTGCTCACCACTGCTTCAGGCATTCTGGGGCAGGCGTCCGAGGTAGTGTAGAGGCAGATGGGAAGGGACGTTAGACAGGGCCAGACTTCCACAGCAAATACAGGAGCATTGCCAGCAGATGTGAGCTCAGCGATGCACTTCTGCCAGAACAAAACCGATTCAAAGTTGCAAAGCATAGAGAAACTGAAGCTGAAAAGAAAAAGTGAACAACTGCATGCCAGTGAGAAGGATGAGATCTCTATGAAGAAACTTAGCAAAACAGGTGAAAGCCATGGCAATGGAAAACTAACAAACGTTGGGGGACAGAAGTTCAAGAAGACACAAGGAGAAAGAAGGAGATTCCAGGATCTAGGAGTGGAAGCATCAACACACTGGAGACGTCCCTACCGGAGCAAGGAATCTCTGGATTCCATGCAATCCCAGTCAAAGTTGCAGCAATGTTTCCCACAGAGACAGAAGAGGGAATCCTAAAGTTTCTAGCCAGCAACAAGAGACCCTGACTAGGCAAAGGAATCCTCAGGAAAACGAAAAAAGCAGGACGTGGCACACTTTCCGATTTCAACATATAGGACGAAGCACTAGGTACCGAGACGGCACAGTCTGGGCCCCAAAACAGGCACACAGACCCATGCAACAGAAGCGAGAACCCAGAGCCCAACTCAAACGTACATGGACAGCCCATTTTCGACCAGGGAGCCAAGAGGAGACAGCGGAGAAAGGAGAGTCTCTACCATAAACGGTGCTGGGAAGCCTGCACAGCCACATGGAACACAACGAGAGTACACCATGATGTTACACCTGGCACACACACCACCTGAAATGGATCAAAGCCTTGAATGGCAGACTTGAAACCGTGAACCTTGTAGCAGAAGACCTAGGCAGAGTGCTCTTTGCCATCGGTCTGAGCCGCCTGTTTGGAAGAAGCAAGTCCGACTGGGCCAGGGCAACCAAGTCAACAAGAAACCAACGGGACCACGTCAAATGCGGACGCTTCTGCCCAGTGAAGGAAACCATCGACTGAATGCAAAGATAGCACAACGACTGGGGGAGGATGTTTGCAAACCACACATCGGACAAGGGGTGAAAAGCCCAAAGATGCAATCAACTCGCACGTCCCCACAAGAAAAAAAAACAACAACAAGCCAATGAAAACCTGGGCAGAAGATGGAAACAGAGATTTCTGCCAAGAAGATCGAAAGAGGGCCAACGGGTGCATGAACACTTGTTCACCGTCATGAAGTCTCAGGCCAATGCAAATGCAAACTGCAAGGGCACAGCAGCTCACTGTGGTCAGAATGGCTATAAGGAAGCAGACAGGAAGCCACAAGTGTCAGAGAGGAGGTGGAGAGAAGGGAAGCCTCCTGCACCGTTGGTGGGAGTGCAGACCGGTGCAGCCACTACGCCAAGCGGTGTGGAACTGCCTCAGAACTTTAAGAATCCATGTCCCATATGATCCAGCTATTCCTCTGCGGCGTGTTGATCCAAAGAACTCGGAAACACTCCTGCCTAAAGACATGTGCACCGCTGAGTTCACCACAGCGTCGCTCCCACTACCCAAGACTTGGAAGCCTCCCTGGAGCCCAGCAAGGGACGAGTGCAGAAGGAAGATGGGCTATAGCCACGCAATGGCATACCAGTCAGCCGGAACCAAGGATGCAATCCAGCCACTTGTGACCACCAGAATGGCTGTGAGGGTTTTAGGGAAGTGAAACAAGCCCCAGGGAGCAAGGCAAGTACCGTAGGACCTCACTTAAGAGGAGAAGAAAAAACAAGCGGTCAGGAACAGGTGGCACGGGACATTTGATTGGGGGTTCCCAGAGACAAAGCGGGGAGGTGTGAGAGGGTGAAACAGATGATGAGGCACAAGTGTGTGGTGAGGGCCTGCTATTAGGCTTACGCAGGGGAAGATGATGTAAGCTACACGGAAGTCTACATCGATGAGGATGCAAATCGGAAAGATATAGGATGTTCTAATGCAGGGTTGCGGCAATAAATTCACCTAAAAGCAAAAAAAAATCCAAAATGGGGTCCAGAATGACGGCATAAAGCTTTGGGGCTGAAAGAGATTAGAGAAGGTGAACTTCCAAGGCTGGAAAATCACCTCAAAATGCGTACTGATGCTACAGAAAGGTAGACCCTTCCAAATAGATGAAGAGGAATACTACCCACAGAACATGCTGCCTGCTAAACCCATGCACCCACGGAAAAGGTTACCGTCCAGGATGTTACTACTAATCACCTTCACGAATAATCCAAACAGGCCCACGTGTTCCCAAGCTCAGGCAAAAGGTTGGTCCAAAAGTCCACTTCAGGGCCGGCCCTGTGGCGGAGCGGGTAAGTGCCCACGTTCCGCTTGGCCGGCCCAGGCCTCACTGTTTCACCTCACGGGTGCAGATCACATTAGCAGTGTTAGGACATACAGATTTCATGGTACGGTGCGGACAGGGATCATAAACTAAGTAGCAATGGTGAGGTCACGTTATCAATACGCACCAGACAAAGAACCGTGAGGCTTTTACAATCCATGAACGCATCTGGTACACTTCCCCAGAGGAAGAAGGAAGGAAAACATGGGACCTGCCAAGGTGGAATCGGCAGAGTGCTAGGAGATGGCACGATCATTGCGCATCAGAGGACTGCCCGGGCAACTTCAACTTGGGAGGGAGTCCAGGACTTTCTCTGGGGAACGTCCACCCACTTGGCCATCTACATGAAATGTAAGAGGTGAAACCCAGGATAATCTTACAGGACAGAAACCAGTGTCTAGAGAGAATGTAGCAGGCCTTCCAAAGTTCGAGGAGCAAGACAGAAACCGACAAGAAATCGAGAAAAAGGAAAACTATCCTACCAGGAAAGGGTGAGGAGTCGGACTGGCCTGAGATGGCTCTGAAACTCTGTGTGCACGCAGGTTGTCAGGACAACTTCGAATTTTGAGGTTGTTTATGACATCACGAGGATCATGTCCGCCAAGATGGCCGCACGGTTACAGACCGAGGATTGGCCTAGGCTAGGCTATTACAGGGAGGGATACCCAGAAACAGCTTTGAGAAACAGAAAGCGGACACAGAAACTGGAAGACATAAAACAGACGCTGATTCGAGGGGTAAGAAAGGAATCCTTGGCAAGAAGCGAGAATAGAGGGACAAGCCCCGAGAGGAGAACGTTGTCATCTATTCAAGTCTATGGGGAGGCCATGCTGATTCAAGCTTGCAACTTGATTGGAAGCAAGAGGCCGGACTTGGGCCTTATCAGACCTACGTGGTCCTTCTGCCTTAAGCATAAGCCAAAGTCAAGAATGAGGTCTTGAGGACGTTGAAGAGAAGACTCGATGCCTCCTTTCCTAGGCCCCTGGCATTCTTTGCAGATCAGTCTCACTTTCCATAGCTCTGGCGTCACGGGGGCCCACCGGGTACATGCTAATGTGTCCCAAGAGATGTCTTGGAAGCCTTGAAGGAATGGAGCCCCGTCACGCTTGGGCTACGTCTCTTTGTTTGGAAGTGCTCTACAAGGGTGCTGAAAAGCACCCTTTTCCACAGGGCTTCGTTCCCTCGTGAAGGCTGCCCTCCCAGGCTAGTGTGCTCAGTTTGCCTCCATCGAAATTCTCTCCCCCTACCTCTTGCCGTAGAAGGATTATTGATTATGTGTTTTGACACCACATGTAAGGAAGTGGGCTGAAAATGAGAACATTACAATTCTGTTTCAAGAAAAATAAACAGGCCAGGGCTGAGGATGTAAGGCAAACAAATGGCACAGCCTATAGAAATAAAGTAAGCCCGTATCTAGACGGCAACTGGGGGAACGTTCCAGGATCAGGGGTGAAGTTCGAAACTTCCCAAATCCGGAAAGGAGACAGAAAAATATCTTTCCTGGAGAGAGGGATTCATCAGATTCGTCTAATTTGTCTTGGAAACATTGTGTCCGTGAAGGGGGATGCCAGGACCACCTCGAGTTTGGAGTTTCTGACCTCAGGATGTCAAACCAACCCAGATGACCACGTGTTCCCAGTGCTTAGTTTGACCCAGGCTAGGACAGCAAAGACTCCTTCAAGTGACCGGTGCAAATTCAAAGACAACAACCAAGAGTCACGAAAGCACTCACACCTCGGCCTAGAGAACATACGGTGATTCCAGAAATGCCAAATGAATCACTTGGAATGAAGGGGAACGGACTGATAAGCATGTCTAAGGGGGAGAGCTGAGAAACACCATGAAGATTCTCCTATGGAAAAGAGACAAAGGTCCCAGAAAATGGAAGGCAAACAGAAATCACCCCTGGATAATCCACAATGAAAGATGATGTCCGTCTTTAGACAGACTCTGCTGGAACGTTTGAAAGGCAGAGAAATTCACAAGCCAAAAGACGGCAGCGAAGGTCAAGGCTGGGCTAAGTGGGAAGGGTGAGTTAGGAGACTGCTCCAAGCGGGCCAGGAAACCGTGTGTCCGTGGAGCTTGCCGGGACAGCAGAGACACGATTATGACCAATCCTCTGACATCGCAGTGGACCCGAAAAACAACCTGGCCTCATCTACACAGTGCCAGAGTTGGGCTCAAGTAGCATATTCAAGTCCCATTGCCCTCAACTGCAGGTTGCCAACGGAACATGAAAGGGGCCGGCCGGTGGTGCAGCGGTGAGGTCCGCACCTTCTGGGTCGGTGGCCCGGGGTGGGCCGGGTGGACCCTCGGGTGAGCCTGCTCACCACTGCTTCAGGCATTCTGGGGCAGGCGTCCGAGGTAGTGTAGAGGCAGATGGGAAGGGACGTTAGACAGGGCCAGACTTCCACAGCAAATACAGGAGCATTGCCAGCAGATGTGAGCTCAGCGATGCACTTCTGCCAGAACAAAACCGATTCAAAGTTGCAAAGCATAGAGAAACTGAAGCTGAAAAGAAAAAGTGAACAACTGCATGCCAGTGAGAAGGATGAGATCTCTATGAAGAAACTTAGCAAAACAGGTGAAAGCCATGGCAATGGAAAACTAACAAACGTTGGGGGACAGAAGTTCAAGAAGACACAAGGAGAAAGAAGGAGATTCCAGGATCTAGGAGTGGAAGCATCAACACACTGGAGACGTCCCTACCGGAGCAAGGAATCTCTGGATTCCATGCAATCCCAGTCAAAGTTGCAGCAATGTTTCCCACAGAGACAGAAGAGGGAATCCTAAAGTTTCTAGCCAGCAACAAGAGACCCTGACTAGGCAAAGGAATCCTCAGGAAAACGAAAAAAGCAGGACGTGGCACACTTTCCGATTTCAACATATAGGACGAAGCACTAGGTACCGAGACGGCACAGTCTGGGCCCCAAAACAGGCACACAGACCCATGCAACAGAATCGAGAACCCAGAGCCCAACTCAAACGTACATGGACAGCCCATTTTCGACCAGGGAGCCAAGAGGAGACAGCGGAGAAAGGAGAGTCTCTACCATAAACGGTGCTGGGAAGCCTGCACAGCCACATGGAACACAACGAGAGTACACCATGATGTTACACCTGGCACACACACCACCTGAAATGGATCAAAGCCTTGAATGGCAGACTTGAAACCGTGAACCTTGTAGCAGAAGACCTAGGCAGAGTGCTCTTTGCCATCGGTCTGAGCCGCCTGTTTGGAAGAAGCAAGTCCGACTGGGCCAGGGCAACCAAGTCAACAAGAAACCAACGGGACCACGTCAAATGCGGACGCTTCTGCCCAGTGAAGGAAACCATCGACTGAATGCAAAGATAGCACAACGACTGGGGGAGGATGTTTGCAAACCACACATCGGACAAGGGGTGAAAAGCCCAAAGATGCAATCAACTCGCACGTCCCCACAAGAAAAAAAAACAACAACAAGCCAATGAAAACCTGGGCAGAAGATGGAAACAGAGATTTCTGCCAAGAAGATCGAAAGAGGGCCAACGGGTGCATGAACACTTGTTCACCGTCATGAAGTCTCAGGCCAATGCAAATGCAAACTGCAAGGGCACAGCAGCTCACTGTGGTCAGAATGGCTATAAGGAAGCAGACAGGAAGCCACAAGTGTCAGAGAGGAGGTGGAGAGAAGGGAAGCCTCCTGCACCGTTGGTGGGAGTGCAGACCGGTGCAGCCACTACGCCAAGCGGTGTGGAACTGCCTCAGAACTTTAAGAATCCATGTCCCATATGATCCAGCTATTCCTCTGCGGCGTGTTGATCCAAAGAACTCGGAAACACTCCTGCCTAAAGACATGTGCACCGCTGAGTTCACCACAGCGTCGCTCCCACTACCCAAGACTTGGAAGCCTCCCTGGAGCCCAGCAAGGGACGAGTGCAGAAGGAAGATGGGCTATAGCCACGCAATGGCATACCAGTCAGCCGGAACCAAGGATGCAATCCAGCCACTTGTGACCACCAGAATGGCTGTGAGGGTTTTAGGGAAGTGAAACAAGCCCCAGGGAGCAAGGCAAGTACCGTAGGACCTCACTTAAGAGGAGAAGAAAAAACAAGCGGTCAGGAACAGGTGGCACGGGACATTTCATTGGGGGTTCCCAGAGACAAAGCGGGGAGGTGTGAGAGGGTGAAACAGATGATGAGGCACAAGTGTGTGGTGAGGGCCTGCTATTAGGCTTACGCAGGGGAAGATGATGTAAGCTACACGGAAGTCTACATCGATGAGGATGCAAATCGGAAAGATATAGGATGTTCTAATGCAGGGTTGCGGCAATAAATTCACCTAAAAGCAAAAAAAAATCCAAAATGGGGTCCAGAATGACGGCATAAAGCTTTGGGGCTGAAAGAGATTAGAGAAGGTGAACTTCCAAGGCTGGAAAATCACCTCAAAATGCGTACTGATGCTACAGAAAGGTAGACCCTTCCAAATAGATGAAGAGGAATACTACCCACAGAACATGCTGCCTGCTAAACCCATGCACCCACGGAAAAGGTTACCGTCCAGGATGTTACTACTAATCACCTTCACGAATAATCCAAACAGGCCCACGTGTTCCCAAGCTCAGGCAAAAGGTTGGTCCAAAAGTCCACTTCAGGGCCGGCCCTGTGGCGGAGCGGGTAAGTGCCCACGTTCCGCTTGGCCGGCCCAGGCCTCACTGTTTCACCTCACGGGTGCAGATCACATTAGCAGTGTTAGGACATACAGATTTCATGGTACGGTGCGGACAGGGATCATAAACTAAGTAGCAATGGTGAGGTCACGTTATCAATACGCACCAGACAAAGAACCGTGAGGCTTTTACAATCCATGAACGCATCTGGTACACTTCCCCAGAGGAAGAAGGAAGGAAAACATGGGACCTGCCAAGGTGGAATCGGCAGAGTGCTAGGAGATGGCACGATCATTGCGCATCAGAGGACTGCCCGGGCAACTTCAACTTGGGAGGGAGTCCAGGACTTTCTCTGGGGAACGTCCACCCACTTGGCCATCTACATGAAATGTAAGAGGTGAAACCCAGGATAATCTTACAGGACAGAAACCAGTGTCTAGAGAGAATGTAGCAGGCCTTCCAAAGTTCGAGGAGCAAGACAGAAACCGACAAGAAATCGAGAAAAAGGAAAACTATCCTACCAGGAAAGGGTGAGGAGTCGGACTGGCCTGAGATGGCTCTGAAACTCTGTGTGCACGCAGGTTGTCAGGACAACTTCGAATTTTGAGGTTGTTTATGACATCACGAGGATCATGTCCGCCAAGATGGCCGCACGGTTACAGACCGAGGATTGGCCTAGGCTAGGCTATTACAGGGAGGGATACCCAGAAACAGCTTTGAGAAACAGAAAGCGGACACAGAAACTGGAAGACATAAAACAGACGCTGATTCGAGGGGTAAGAAAGGAATCCTTGGCAAGAAGCGAGAATAGAGGGACAAGCCCCGAGAGGAGAACGTTGTCATCTATTCAAGTCTATGGGGAGGCCATGCTGATTCAAGCTTGCAACTTGATTGGAAGCAAGAGGCCGGACTTGGGCCTTATCAGACCTACGTGGTCCTTCTGCCTTAAGCATAAGCCAAAGTCAAGAATGAGGTCTTGAGGACGTTGAAGAGAAGACTCGATGCCTCCTTTCCTAGGCCCCTGGCATTCTTTGCAGATCAGTCTCACTTTCCATAGCTCTGGCGTCACGGGGGCCCACCGGGTACATGCTAATGTGTCCCAAGAGATGTCTTGGAAGCCTTGAAGGAATGGAGCCCCGTCACGCTTGGGCTACGTCTCTTTGTTTGGAAGTGCTCTACAAGGGTGCTGAAAAGCACCCTTTTCCACAGGGCTTCGTTCCCTCGTGAAGGCTGCCCTCCCAGGCTAGTGTGCTCAGTTTGCCTCCATCGAAATTCTCTCCCCCTACCTCTTGCCGTAGAAGGATTATTGATTATGTGTTTTGACACCACATGTAAGGAAGTGGGCTGAAAATGAGAACATTACAATTCTGTTTCAAGAAAAATAAACAGGCCAGGGCTGAGGATGTAAGGCAAACAAATGGCACAGCCTATAGAAATAAAGTAAGCCCGTATCTAGACGGCAACTGGGGGAACGTTCCAGGATCAGGGGTGAAGTTCGAAACTTCCCAAATCCGGAAAGGAGACAGAAAAATATCTTTCCTGGAGAGAGGGATTCATCAGATTCGTCTAATTTGTCTTGGAAACATTGTGTCCGTGAAGGGGGATGCCAGGACCACCTCGAGTTTGGAGTTTCTGACCTCAGGATGTCAAACCAACCCAGATGACCACGTGTTCCCAGTGCTTAGTTTGACCCAGGCTAGGACAGCAAAGACTCCTTCAAGTGACCGGTGCAAATTCAAAGACAACAACCAAGAGTCACGAAAGCACTCACACCTCGGCCTAGAGAACATACGGTGATTCCAGAAATGCCAAATGAATCACTTGGAATGAAGGGGAACGGACTGATAAGCATGTCTAAGGGGGAGAGCTGAGAAACACCATGAAGATTCTCCTATGGAAAAGAGACAAAGGTCCCAGAAAATGGAAGGCGAACAGAAATCACCCCTGGATAATCCACAATGAAAGATGATGTCCGTCTTTAGACAGACTCTGCTGGAACGTTTGAAAGGCAGAGAAATTCACAAGCCAAAAGACGGCAGCGAAGGTCAAGGCTGGGCTAAGTGGGAAGGGTGAGTTAGGAGACTGCTCCAAGCGGGCCAGGAAACCGTGTGTCCGTGGAGCTTGCCGGGACAGCAGAGACACGATTATGACCAATCCTCTGACATCGCAGTGGACCCGAAAAACAACCTGGCCTCATCTACACAGTGCCAGAGTTGGGCTCAAGTAGCATATTCAAGTCCCATTGCCCTCAACTGCAGGTTGCCAACGGAACATGAAAGGGGCCGGCCGGTGGTGCAGCGGTGAGGTCCGCACCTTCTGGGTCGGTGGCCCGGGGTGGGCCGGGTGGACCCTCGGGTGAGCCTGCTCACCACTGCTTCAGGCATTCTGGGGCAGGCGTCCGAGGTAGTGTAGAGGCAGATGGGAAGGGACGTTAGACAGGGCCAGACTTCCACAGCAAATACAGGAGCATTGCCAGCAGATGTGAGCTCAGCGATGCACTTCTGCCAGAACAAAACCGATTCAAAGTTGCAAAGCATAGAGAAACTGAAGCTGAAAAGAAAAAGTGAACAACTGCATGCCAGTGAGAAGGATGAGATCTCTATGAAGAAACTTAGCAAAACAGGTGAAAGCCATGGCAATGGAAAACTAACAAACGTTGGGGGACAGAAGTTCAAGAAGACACAAGGAGAAAGAAGGAGATTCCAGGATCTAGGAGTGGAAGCATCAACACACTGGAGACGTCCCTACCGGAGCAAGGAATCTCTGGATTCCATGCAATCCCAGTCAAAGTTGCAGCAATGTTTCCCACAGAGACAGAAGAGGGAATCCTAAAGTTTCTAGCCAGCAACAAGAGACCCTGACTAGGCAAAGGAATCCTCAGGAAAACGAAAAAAGCAGGACGTGGCACACTTTCCGATTTCAACATATAGGACGAAGCACTAGGTACCGAGACGGCACAGTCTGGGCCCCAAAACAGGCACACAGACCCATGCAACAGAATCGAGAACCCAGAGCCCAACTCAAACGTACATGGACAGCCCATTTTCGACCAGGGAGCCAAGAGGAGACAGCGGAGAAAGGAGAGTCTCTACCATAAACGGTGCTGGGAAGCCTGCACAGCCACATGGAACACAACGAGAGTACACCATGATGTTACACCTGGCACACACACCACCTGAAATGGATCAAAGCCTTGAATGGCAGACTTGAAACCGTGAACCTTGTAGCAGAAGACCTAGGCAGAGTGCTCTTTGCCATCGGTCTGAGCCGCCTGTTTGGAAGAAGCAAGTCCGACTGGGCCAGGGCAACCAAGTCAACAAGAAACCAACGGGACCACGTCAAATGCGGACGCTTCTGCCCAGTGAAGGAAACCATCGACTGAATGCAAAGATAGCACAACGACTGGGGGAGGATGTTTGCAAACCACACATCGGACAAGGGGTGAAAAGCCCAAAGATGCAATCAACTCGCACGTCCCCACAAGAAAAAAAAACAACAACAAGCCAATGAAAACCTGGGCAGAAGATGGAAACAGAGATTTCTGCCAAGAAGATCGAAAGAGGGCCAACGGGTGCATGAACACTTGTTCACCGTCATGAAGTCTCAGGCCAATGCAAATGCAAACTGCAAGGGCACAGCAGCTCACTGTGGTCAGAATGGCTATAAGGAAGCAGACAGGAAGCCACAAGTGTCAGAGAGGAGGTGGAGAGAAGGGAAGCCTCCTGCACCGTTGGTGGGAGTGCAGACCGGTGCAGCCACTACGCCAAGCGGTGTGGAACTGCCTCAGAACTTTAAGAATCCATGTCCCATATGATCCAGCTATTCCTCTGCGGCGTGTTGATCCAAAGAACTCGGAAACACTCCTGCCTAAAGACATGTGCACCGCTGAGTTCACCACAGCGTCGCTCCCACTACCCAAGACTTGGAAGCCTCCCTGGAGCCCAGCAAGGGACGAGTGCAGAAGGAAGATGGGCTATAGCCACGCAATGGCATACCAGTCAGCCGGAACCAAGGATGCAATCCAGCCACTTGTGACCACCAGAATGGCTGTGAGGGTTTTAGGGAAGTGAAACAAGCCCCAGGGAGCAAGGCAAGTACCGTAGGACCTCACTTAAGAGGAGAAGAAAAAACAAGCGGTCAGGAACAGGTGGCACGGGACATTTCATTGGGGGTTCCCAGAGACAAAGCGGGGAGGTGTGAGAGGGTGAAACAGATGATGAGGCACAAGTGTGTGGTGAGGGCCTGCTATTAGGCTTACGCAGGGGAAGATGATGTAAGCTACACGGAAGTCTACATCGATGAGGATGCAAATCGGAAAGATATAGGATGTTCTAATGCAGGGTTGCGGCAATAAATTCACCTAAAAGCAAAAAAAAATCCAAAATGGGGTCCAGAATGACGGCATAAAGCTTTGGGGCTGAAAGAGATTAGAGAAGGTGAACTTCCAAGGCTGGAAAATCACCTCAAAATGCGTACTGATGCTACAGAAAGGTAGACCCTTCCAAATAGATGAAGAGGAATACTACCCACAGAACATGCTGCCTGCTAAACCCATGCACCCACGGAAAAGGTTACCGTCCAGGATGTTACTACTAATCACCTTCACGAATAATCCAAACAGGCCCACGTGTTCCCAAGCTCAGGCAAAAGGTTGGTCCAAAAGTCCACTTCAGGGCCGGCCCTGTGGCGGAGCGGGTAAGTGCCCACGTTCCGCTTGGCCGGCCCAGGCCTCACTGTTTCACCTCACGGGTGCAGATCACATTAGCAGTGTTAGGACATACAGATTTCATGGTACGGTGCGGACAGGGATCATAAACTAAGTAGCAATGGTGAGGTCACGTTATCAATACGCACCAGACAAAGAACCGTGAGGCTTTTACAATCCATGAACGCATCTGGTACACTTCCCCAGAGGAAGAAGGAAGGAAAACATGGGACCTGCCAAGGTGGAATCGGCAGAGTGCTAGGAGATGGCACGATCATTGCGCATCAGAGGACTGCCCGGGCAACTTCAACTTGGGAGGGAGTCCAGGACTTTCTCTGGGGAACGTCCACCCACTTGGCCATCTACATGAAATGTAAGAGGTGAAACCCAGGATAATCTTACAGGACAGAAACCAGTGTCTAGAGAGAATGTAGCAGGCCTTCCAAAGTTCGAGGAGCAAGACAGAAACCGACAAGAAATCGAGAAAAAGGAAAACTATCCTACCAGGAAAGGGTGAGGAGTCGGACTGGCCTGAGATGGCTCTGAAACTCTGTGTGCACGCAGGTTGTCAGGACAACTTCGAATTTTGAGGTTGTTTATGACATCACGAGGATCATGTCCGCCAAGATGGCCGCACGGTTACAGACCGAGGATTGGCCTAGGCTAGGCTATTACAGGGAGGGATACCCAGAAACAGCTTTGAGAAACAGAAAGCGGACACAGAAACTGGAAGACATAAAACAGACGCTGATTCGAGGGGTAAGAAAGGAATCCTTGGCAAGAAGCGAGAATAGAGGGACAAGCCCCGAGAGGAGAACGTTGTCATCTATTCAAGTCTATGGGGAGGCCATGCTGATTCAAGCTTGCAACTTGATTGGAAGCAAGAGGCCGGACTTGGGCCTTATCAGACCTACGTGGTCCTTCTGCCTTAAGCATAAGCCAAAGTCAAGAATGAGGTCTTGAGGACGTTGAAGAGAAGACTCGATGCCTCCTTTCCTAGGCCCCTGGCATTCTTTGCAGATCAGTCTCACTTTCCATAGCTCTGGCGTCACGGGGGCCCACCGGGTACATGCTAATGTGTCCCAAGAGATGTCTTGGAAGCCTTGAAGGAATGGAGCCCCGTCACGCTTGGGCTACGTCTCTTTGTTTGGAAGTGCTCTACAAGGGTGCTGAAAAGCACCCTTTTCCACAGGGCTTCGTTCCCTCGTGAAGGCTGCCCTCCCAGGCTAGTGTGCTCAGTTTGCCTCCATCGAAATTCTCTCCCCCTACCTCTTGCCGTAGAAGGATTATTGATTATGTGTTTTGACACCACATGTAAGGAAGTGGGCTGAAAATGAGAACATTACAATTCTGTTTCAAGAAAAATAAACAGGCCAGGGCTGAGGATGTAAGGCAAACAAATGGCACAGCCTATAGAAATAAACTAAGCCCGTATCTAGACGGCAACTGGGGGAACGATCCAGGATCAGGGGTGAAGTTCGAAACTTCCCAAATCCGGAAAGGAGACAGAAAAATATCTTTCCTGGAGAGAGGGATTCATCAGATTCGTCTAATTTGTCTTGGAAACATTGTGTCCGTGAAGGGGGATGCCAGGACCACCTCGAGTTTGGAGTTTCTGACCTCAGGATGTCAAACCAACCCAGATGACCACGTGTTCCCAGTGCTTAGTTTGACCCAGGCTAGGACAGCAAAGACTCCTTCAAGTGACCGGTGCAAATTCAAAGACAACAACCAAGAGTCACGAAAGCACTCACACCTCGGCCTAGAGAACATACGGTGATTCCAGAAATGCCAAATGAATCACTTGGAATGAAGGGGAACGGACTGATAAGCATGTCTAAGGGGGAGAGCTGAGAAACACCATGAAGATTCTCCTATGGAAAAGAGACAAAGGTCCCAGAAAATGGAAGGCGAACAGAAATCACCCCTGGATAATCCACAATGAAAGATGATGTCCGTCTTTAGACAGACTCTGCTGGAACGTTTGAAAGGCAGAGAAATTCACAAGCCAAAAGACGGCAGCGAAGGTCAAGGCTGGGCTAAGTGGGAAGGGTGAGTTAGGAGACTGCTCCAAGCGGGCCAGGAAACCGTGTGTCCGTGGAGCTTGCCGGGACAGCAGAGACACGATTATGACCAATCCTCTGACATCGCAGTGGACCCGAAAAACAACCTGGCCTCATCTACACAGTGCCAGAGTTGGGCTCAAGTAGCATATTCAAGTCCCATTGCCCTCAACTGCAGGTTGCCAACGGAACATGAAAGGGGCCGGCCGGTGGTGCAGCGGTGAGGTCCGCACCTTCTGGGTCGGTGGCCCGGGGTGGGCCGGGTGGACCCTCGGGTGAGCCTGCTCACCACTGCTTCAGGCATTCTGGGGCAGGCGTCCGAGGTAGTGTAGAGGCAGATGGGAAGGGACGTTAGACAGGGCCAGACTTCCACAGCAAATACAGGAGCATTGCCAGCAGATGTGAGCTCAGCGATGCACTTCTGCCAGAACAAAACCGATTCAAAGTTGCAAAGCATAGAGAAACTGAAGCTGAAAAGAAAAAGTGAACAACTGCATGCCAGTGAGAAGGATGAGATCTCTATGAAGAAACTTAGCAAAACAGGTGAAAGCCATGGCAATGGAAAACTAACAAACGTTGGGGGACAGAAGTTCAAGAAGACACAAGGAGAAAGAAGGAGATTCCAGGATCTAGGAGTGGAAGCATCAACACACTGGAGACGTCCCTACCGGAGCAAGGAATCTCTGGATTCCATGCAATCCCAGTCAAAGTTGCAGCAATGTTTCCCACAGAGACAGAAGAGGGAATCCTAAAGTTTCTAGCCAGCAACAAGAGACCCTGACTAGGCAAAGGAATCCTCAGGAAAACGAAAAAAGCAGGACGTGGCACACTTTCCGATTTCAACATATAGGACGAAGCACTAGGTACCGAGACGGCACAGTCTGGGCCCCAAAACAGGCACACAGACCCATGCAACAGAATCGAGAACCCAGAGCCCAACTCAAACGTACATGGACAGCCCATTTTCGACCAGGGAGCCAAGAGGAGACAGCGGAGAAAGGAGAGTCTCTACCATAAACGGTGCTGGGAAGCCTGCACAGCCACATGGAACACAACGAGAGTACACCATGATGTTACACCTGGCACACACACCACCTGAAATGGATCAAAGCCTTGAATGGCAGACTTGAAACCGTGAACCTTGTAGCAGAAGACCTAGGCAGAGTGCTCTTTGCCATCGGTCTGAGCCGCCTGTTTGGAAGAAGCAAGTCCGACTGGGCCAGGGCAACCAAGTCAACAAGAAACCAACGGGACCACGTCAAATGCGGACGCTTCTGCCCAGTGAAGGAAACCATCGACTGAATGCAAAGATAGCACAACGACTGGGGGAGGATGTTTGCAAACCACACATCGGACAAGGGGTGAAAAGCCCAAAGATGCAATCAACTCGCACGTCCCCACAAGAAAAAAAAACAACAACAAGCCAATGAAAACCTGGGCAGAAGATGGAAACAGAGATTTCTGCCAAGAAGATCGAAAGAGGGCCAACGGGTGCATGAACACTTGTTCACCGTCATGAAGTCTCAGGCCAATGCAAATGCAAACTGCAAGGGCACAGCAGCTCACTGTGGTCAGAATGGCTATAAGGAAGCAGACAGGAAGCCACAAGTGTCAGAGAGGAGGTGGAGAGAAGGGAAGCCTCCTGCACCGTTGGTGGGAGTGCAGACCGGTGCAGCCACTACGCCAAGCGGTGTGGAACTGCCTCAGAACTTTAAGAATCCATGTCCCATATGATCCAGCTATTCCTCTGCGGCGTGTTGATCCAAAGAACTCGGAAACACTCCTGCCTAAAGACATGTGCACCGCTGAGTTCACCACAGCGTCGCTCCCACTACCCAAGACTTGGAAGCCTCCCTGGAGCCCAGCAAGGGACGAGTGCAGAAGGAAGATGGGCTATAGCCACGCAATGGCATACCAGTCAGCCGGAACCAAGGATGCAATCCAGCCACTTGTGACCACCAGAATGGCTGTGAGGGTTTTAGGGAAGTGAAACAAGCCCCAGGGAGCAAGGCAAGTACCGTAGGACCTCACTTAAGAGGAGAAGAAAAAACAAGCGGTCAGGAACAGGTGGCACGGGACATTTGATTGGGGGTTCCCAGAGACAAAGCGGGGAGGTGTGAGAGGGTGAAACAGATGATGAGGCACAAGTGTGTGGTGAGGGCCTGCTATTAGGCTTACGCAGGGGAAGATGATGTAAGCTACACGGAAGTCTACATCGATGAGGATGCAAATCGGAAAGATATAGGATGTTCTAATGCAGGGTTGCGGCAATAAATTCACCTAAAAGCAAAAAACAATCCAAAATGGGGTCCAGAATGACGGCATAAAGCTTTGGGGCTGAAAGAGATTAGAGAAGGTGAACTTCCAAGGCTGGAAAATCACCTCAAAATGCGTACTGATGCTACAGAAAGGTAGACCCTTCCAAATAGATGAAGAGGAATACTACCCACAGAACATGCTGCCTGCTAAACCCATGCACCCACGGAAAAGGTTACCGTCCAGGATGTTACTACTAATCACCTTCACGAATAATCCAAACAGGCCCACGTGTTCCCAAGCTCAGGCAAAAGGTTGGTCCAAAAGTCCACTTCAGGGCCGGCCCTGTGGCGGAGCGGGTAAGTGCCCACGTTCCGCTTGGCCGGCCCAGGCCTCACTGTTTCACCTCACGGGTGCAGATCACATTAGCAGTGTTAGGACATACAGATTTCATGGTACGGTGCGGACAGGGATCATAAACTAAGTAGCAATGGTGAGGTCACGTTATCAATACGCACCAGACAAAGAACCGTGAGGCTTTTACAATCCATGAACGCATCTGGTACACTTCCCCAGAGGAAGAAGGAAGGAAAACATGGGACCTGCCAAGGTGGAATCGGCAGAGTGCTAGGAGATGGCACGATCATTGCGCATCAGAGGACTGCCCGGGCAACTTCAACTTGGGAGGGAGTCCAGGACTTTCTCTGGGGAACGTCCACCCACTTGGCCATCTACATGAAATGTAAGAGGTGAAACCCAGGATAATCTTACAGGACAGAAACCAGTGTCTAGAGAGAATGTAGCAGGCCTTCCAAAGTTCGAGGAGCAAGACAGAAACCGACAAGAAATCGAGAAAAAGGAAAACTATCCTACCAGGAAAGGGTGAGGAGTCGGACTGGCCTGAGATGGCTCTGAAACTCTGTGTGCACGCAGGTTGTCAGGACAACTTCGAATTTTGAGGTTGTTTATGACATCACGAGGATCATGTCCGCCAAGATGGCCGCACGGTTACAGACCGAGGATTGGCCTAGGCTAGGCTATTACAGGGAGGGATACCCAGAAACAGCTTTGAGAAACAGAAAGCGGACACAGAAACTGGAAGACATAAAACAGACGCTGATTCGAGGGGTAAGAAAGGAATCCTTGGCAAGAAGCGAGAATAGAGGGACAAGCCCCGAGAGGAGAACGTTGTCATCTATTCAAGTCTATGGGGAGGCCATGCTGATTCAAGCTTGCAACTTGATTGGAAGCAAGAGGCCGGACTTGGGCCTTATCAGACCTACGTGGTCCTTCTGCCTTAAGCATAAGCCAAAGTCAAGAATGAGGTCTTGAGGACGTTGAAGAGAAGACTCGATGCCTCCTTTCCTAGGCCCCTGGCATTCTTTGCAGATCAGTCTCACTTTCCATAGCTCTGGCGTCACGGGGGCCCACCGGGTACATGCTAATGTGTCCCAAGAGATGTCTTGGAAGCCTTGAAGGAATGGAGCCCCGTCACGCTTGGGCTACGTCTCTTTGTTTGGAAGTGCTCTACAAGGGTGCTGAAAAGCACCCTTTTCCACAGGGCTTCGTTCCCTCGTGAAGGCTGCCCTCCCAGGCTAGTGTGCTCAGTTTGCCTCCATCGAAATTCTCTCCCCCTACCTCTTGCCGTAGAAGGATTATTGATTATGTGTTTTGACACCACATGTAAGGAAGTGGGCTGAAAATGAGAACATTACAATTCTGTTTCAAGAAAAATAAACAGGCCAGGGCTGAGGATGTAAGGCAAACAAATGGCACAGCCTATAGAAATAAACTAAGCCCGTATCTAGACGGCAACTGGGGGAACGATCCAGGATCAGGGGTGAAGTTCGAAACTTCCCAAATCCGGAAAGGAGACAGAAAAATATCTTTCCTGGAGAGAGGGATTCATCAGATTCGTCTAATTTGTCTTGGAAACATTGTGTCCGTGAAGGGGGATGCCAGGACCACCTCGAGTTTGGAGTTTCTGACCTCAGGATGTCAAACCAACCCAGATGACCACGTGTTCCCAGTGCTTAGTTTGACCCAGGCTAGGACAGCAAAGACTCCTTCAAGTGACCGGTGCAAATTCAAAGACAACAACCAAGAGTCACGAAAGCACTCACACCTCGGCCTAGAGAACATACGGTGATTCCAGAAATGCCAAATGAATCACTTGGAATGAAGGGGAACGGACTGATAAGCATGTCTAAGGGGGAGAGCTGAGAAACACCATGAAGATTCTCCTATGGAAAAGAGACAAAGGTCCCAGAAAATGGAAGGCGAACAGAAATCACCCCTGGATAATCCACAATGAAAGATGATGTCCGTCTTTAGACAGACTCTGCTGGAACGTTTGAAAGGCAGAGAAATTCACAAGCCAAAAGACGGCAGCGAAGGTCAAGGCTGGGCTAAGTGGGAAGGGTGAGTTAGGAGACTGCTCCAAGCGGGCCAGGAAACCGTGTGTCCGTGGAGCTTGCCGGGACAGCAGAGACACGATTATGACCAATCCTCTGACATCGCAGTGGACCCGAAAAACAACCTGGCCTCATCTACACAGTGCCAGAGTTGGGCTCAAGTAGCATATTCAAGTCCCATTGCCCTCAACTGCAGGTTGCCAACGGAACATGAAAGGGGCCGGCCGGTGGTGCAGCGGTGAGGTCCGCACCTTCTGGGTCGGTGGCCCGGGGTGGGCCGGGTGGACCCTCGGGTGAGCCTGCTCACCACTGCTTCAGGCATTCTGGGGCAGGCGTCCGAGGTAGTGTAGAGGCAGATGGGAAGGGACGTTAGACAGGGCCAGACTTCCACAGCAAATACAGGAGCATTGCCAGCAGATGTGAGCTCAGCGATGCACTTCTGCCAGAACAAAACCGATTCAAAGTTGCAAAGCATAGAGAAACTGAAGCTGAAAAGAAAAAGTGAACAACTGCATGCCAGTGAGAAGGATGAGATCTCTATGAAGAAACTTAGCAAAACAGGTGAAAGCCATGGCAATGGAAAACTAACAAACGTTGGGGGACAGAAGTTCAAGAAGACACAAGGAGAAAGAAGGAGATTCCAGGATCTAGGAGTGGAAGCATCAACACACTGGAGACGTCCCTACCGGAGCAAGGAATCTCTGGATTCCATGCAATCCCAGTCAAAGTTGCAGCAATGTTTCCCACAGAGACAGAAGAGGGAATCCTAAAGTTTCTAGCCAGCAACAAGAGACCCTGACTAGGCAAAGGAATCCTCAGGAAAACGAAAAAAGCAGGACGTGGCACACTTTCCGATTTCAACATATAGGACGAAGCACTAGGTACCGAGACGGCACAGTCTGGGCCCCAAAACAGGCACACAGACCCATGCAACAGAAGCGAGAACCCAGAGCCCAACTCAAACGTACATGGACAGCCCATTTTCGACCAGGGAGCCAAGAGGAGACAGCGGAGAAAGGAGAGTCTCTACCATAAACGGTGCTGGGAAGCCTGCACAGCCACATGGAACACAACGAGAGTACACCATGATGTTACACCTGGCACACACACCACCTGAAATGGATCAAAGCCTTGAATGGCAGACTTGAAACCGTGAACCTTGTAGCAGAAGACCTAGGCAGAGTGCTCTTTGCCATCGGTCTGAGCCGCCTGTTTGGAAGAAGCAAGTCCGACTGGGCCAGGGCAACCAAGTCAACAAGAAACCAACGGGACCACGTCAAATGCGGACGCTTCTGCCCAGTGAAGGAAACCATCGACTGAATGCAAAGATAGCACAACGACTGGGGGAGGATGTTTGCAAACCACACATCGGACAAGGGGTGAAAAGCCCAAAGATGCAATCAACTCGCACGTCCCCACAAGAAAAAAAAACAACAACAAGCCAATGAAAACCTGGGCAGAAGATGGAAACAGAGATTTCTGCCAAGAAGATCGAAAGAGGGCCAACGGGTGCATGAACACTTGTTCACCGTCATGAAGTCTCAGGCCAATGCAAATGCAAACTGCAAGGGCACAGCAGCTCACTGTGGTCAGAATGGCTATAAGGAAGCAGACAGGAAGCCACAAGTGTCAGAGAGGAGGTGGAGAGAAGGGAAGCCTCCTGCACCGTTGGTGGGAGTGCAGACCGGTGCAGCCACTACGCCAAGCGGTGTGGAACTGCCTCAGAACTTTAAGAATCCATGTCCCATATGATCCAGCTATTCCTCTGCGGCGTGTTGATCCAAAGAACTCGGAAACACTCCTGCCTAAAGACATGTGCACCGCTGAGTTCACCACAGCGTCGCTCCCACTACCCAAGACTTGGAAGCCTCCCTGGAGCCCAGCAAGGGACGAGTGCAGAAGGAAGATGGGCTATAGCCACGCAATGGCATACCAGTCAGCCGGAACCAAGGATGCAATCCAGCCACTTGTGACCACCAGAATGGCTGTGAGGGTTTTAGGGAAGTGAAACAAGCCCCAGGGAGCAAGGCAAGTACCGTAGGACCTCACTTAAGAGGAGAAGAAAAAACAAGCGGTCAGGAACAGGTGGCACGGGACATTTGATTGGGGGTTCCCAGAGACAAAGCGGGGAGGTGTGAGAGGGTGAAACAGATGATGAGGCACAAGTGTGTGGTGAGGGCCTGCTATTAGGCTTACGCAGGGGAAGATGATGTAAGCTACACGGAAGTCTACATCGATGAGGATGCAAATCGGAAAGATATAGGATGTTCTAATGCAGGGTTGCGGCAATAAATTCACCTAAAAGCAAAAAACAATCCAAAATGGGGTCCAGAATGACGGCATAAAGCTTTGGGGCTGAAAGAGATTAGAGAAGGTGAACTTCCAAGGCTGGAAAATCACCTCAAAATGCGTACTGATGCTACAGAAAGGTAGACCCTTCCAAATAGATGAAGAGGAATACTACCCACAGAACATGCTGCCTGCTAAACCCATGCACCCACGGAAAAGGTTACCGTCCAGGATGTTACTACTAATCACCTTCACGAATAATCCAAACAGGCCCACGTGTTCCCAAGCTCAGGCAAAAGGTTGGTCCAAAAGTCCACTTCAGGGCCGGCCCTGTGGCGGAGCGGGTAAGTGCCCACGTTCCGCTTGGCCGGCCCAGGCCTCACTGTTTCACCTCACGGGTGCAGATCACATTAGCAGTGTTAGGACATACAGATTTCATGGTACGGTGCCGACAGGGATCATAAACTAAGTAGCAATGGTGAGGTCACGTTATCAATACGCACCAGACAAAGAACCGTGAGGCTTTTACAATCCATGAACGCATCTGGTACACTTCCCCAGAGGAAGAAGGAAGGAAAACATGGGACCTGCCAAGGTGGAATCGGCAGAGTGCTAGGAGATGGCACGATCATTGCGCATCAGAGGACTGCCCGGGCAACTTCAACTTGGGAGGGAGTCCAGGACTTTCTCTGGGGAACGTCCACCCACTTGGCCATCTACATGAAATGTAAGAGGTGAAACCCAGGATAATCTTACAGGACAGAAACCAGTGTCTAGAGAGAATGTAGCAGGCCTTCCAAAGTTCGAGGAGCAAGACAGAAACCGACAAGAAATCGAGAAAAAGGAAAACTATCCTACCAGGAAAGGGTGAGGAGTCGGACTGGCCTGAGATGGCTCTGAAACTCTGTGTGCACGCAGGTTGTCAGGACAACTTCGAATTTTGAGGTTGTTTATGACATCACGAGGATCATGTCCGCCAAGATGGCCGCACGGTTACAGACCGAGGATTGGCCTAGGCTAGGCTATTACAGGGAGGGATACCCAGAAACAGCTTTGAGAAACAGAAAGCGGACACAGAAACTGGAAGACATAAAACAGACGCTGATTCGAGGGGTAAGAAAGGAATCCTTGGCAAGAAGCGAGAATAGAGGGACAAGCCCCGAGAGGAGAACGTTGTCATCTATTCAAGTCTATGGGGAGGCCATGCTGATTCAAGCTTGCAACTTGATTGGAAGCAAGAGGCCGGACTTGGGCCTTATCAGACCTACGTGGTCCTTCTGCCTTAAGCATAAGCCAAAGTCAAGAATGAGGTCTTGAGGACGTTGAAGAGAAGACTCGATGCCTCCTTTCCTAGGCCCCTGGCATTCTTTGCAGATCAGTCTCACTTTCCATAGCTCTGGCGTCACGGGGGCCCACCGGGTACATGCTAATGTGTCCCAAGAGATGTCTTGGAAGCCTTGAAGGAATGGAGCCCCGTCACGCTTGGGCTACGTCTCTTTGTTTGGAAGTGCTCTACAAGGGTGCTGAAAAGCACCCTTTTCCACAGGGCTTCGTTCCCTCGTGAAGGCTGCCCTCCCAGGCTAGTGTGCTCAGTTTGCCTCCATCGAAATTCTCTCCCCCTACCTCTTGCCGTAGAAGGATTATTGATTATGTGTTTTGACACCACATGTAAGGAAGTGGGCTGAAAATGAGAACATTACAATTCTGTTTCAAGAAAAATAAACAGGCCAGGGCTGAGGATGTAAGGCAAACAAATGGCACAGCCTATAGAAATAAAGTAAGCCCGTATCTAGACGGCACCTGGGGGAACGTTCCAGGATCAGGGGTGAAGTTCGACACTTCCCAAATCCGGAAAGGAGACAGAAAAATATCTTTCCTGGAGAGAGGGATTCATCAGATTCGTCTAATTTGTCTTGGAAACATTGTGTCCGTGAAGGGGGATGCCAGGACCACCCCGAGTTTGGAGTTTCTGACCTCAGGATGTCAAACCAACCCAGATGACCACGTGTTCCCAGTGCTTAGTTTGACCCAGGCTAGGACAGCAAAGACTCCTTCAAGTGACCGGTGCAAATTCAAAGACAACAACCAAGAGTCACGAAAGCACTCACACCTCGGCCTAGAGAACATACGGTGATTCCAGAAATGCCAAATGAATCACTTGGAATGAAGGGGAACGGACTGATAAGCATGTCTAAGGGGGAGAGCTGAGAAACACCATGAAGATTCTCCTATGGAAAAGAGACAAAGGTCCCAGAAAATGGAAGGCGAACAGAAATCACCCCTGGATAATCCACAATGAAAGATGATGTCCGTCTTTAGACAGACTCTGCTGGAACGTTTGAAAGGCAGAGAAATTCACAAGCCAAAAGACGGCAGCGAAGGTCAAGGCTGGGCTAAGTGGGAAGGGTGAGTTAGGAGACTGCTCCAAGCGGGCCAGGAAACCGTGTGTCCGTGGAGCTTGCCGGGACAGCAGAGACACGATTATGACCAATCCTCTGACATCGCAGTGGACCCGAAAAACAACCTGGCCTCATCTACACAGTGCCAGAGTTGGGCTCAAGTAGCATATTCAAGTCCCATTGCCCTCAACTGCAGGTTGCCAACGGAACATGAAAGGGGCCGGCCGGTGGTGCAGCGGTGAGGTCCGCACCTTCTGGGTCGGTGGCCCGGGGTGGGCCGGGTGGACCCTCGGGTGAGCCTGCTCACCACTGCTTCAGGCATTCTGGGGCAGGCGTCCGAGGTAGTGTAGAGGCAGATGGGAAGGGACGTTAGACAGGGCCAGACTTCCACAGCAAATACAGGAGCATTGCCAGCAGATGTGAGCTCAGCGATGCACTTCTGCCAGAACAAAACCGATTCAAAGTTGCAAAGCATAGAGAAACTGAAGCTGAAAAGAAAAAGTGAACAACTGCATGCCAGTGAGAAGGATGAGATCTCTATGAAGAAACTTAGCAAAACAGGTGAAAGCCATGGCAATGGAAAACTAACAAACGTTGGGGGACAGAAGTTCAAGAAGACACAAGGAGAAAGAAGGAGATTCCAGGATCTAGGAGTGGAAGCATCAACACACTGGAGACGTCCCTACCGGAGCAAGGAATCTCTGGATTCCATGCAATCCCAGTCAAAGTTGCAGCAATGTTTCCCACAGAGACAGAAGAGGGAATCCTAAAGTTTCTAGCCAGCAACAAGAGACCCTGACTAGGCAAAGGAATCCTCAGGAAAACGAAAAAAGCAGGACGTGGCACACTTTCCGATTTCAACATATAGGACGAAGCACTAGGTACCGAGACGGCACAGTCTGGGCCCCAAAACAGGCACACAGACCCATGCAACAGAATCGAGAACCCAGAGCCCAACTCAAACGTACATGGACAGCCCATTTTCGACCAGGGAGCCAAGAGGAGACAGCGGAGAAAGGAGAGTCTCTACCATAAACGGTGCTGGGAAGCCTGCACAGCCACATGGAACACAACGAGAGTACACCATGATGTTACACCTGGCACACACACCACCTGAAATGGATCAAAGCCTTGAATGGCAGACTTGAAACCGTGAACCTTGTAGCAGAAGACCTAGGCAGAGTGCTCTTTGCCATCTGTCTGAGCCGCCTGTTTGGAAGAAGCAAGTCCGACTGGGCCAGGGCAACCAAGTCAACAAGAAACCAACGGGACCACGTCAAATGCGGACGCTTCTGCCCAGTGAAGGAAACCATCGACTGAATGCAAAGATAGCACAACGACTGGGGGAGGATGTTTGCAAACCACACATCGGACAAGGGGTGAAAAGCCCAAAGATGCAATCAACTCGCACGTCCCCACAAGAAAAAAAAACAACAACAAGCCAATGAAAACCTGGGCAGAAGATGGAAACAGAGATTTCTGCCAAGAAGATCGAAAGAGGGCCAACGGGTGCATGAACACTTGTTCACCGTCATGAAGTCTCAGGCCAATGCAAATGCAAACTGCAAGGGCACAGCAGCTCACTGTGGTCAGAATGGCTATAAGGAAGCAGACAGGAAGCCACAAGTGTCAGAGAGGAGGTGGAGAGAAGGGAAGCCTCCTGCACCGTTGGTGGGAGTGCAGACCGGTGCAGCCACTACGCCAAGCGGTGTGGAACTGCCTCAGAACTTTAAGAATCCATGTCCCATATGATCCAGCTATTCCTCTGCGGCGTGTTGATCCAAAGAACTCGGAAACACTCCTGCCTAAAGACATGTGCACCGCTGAGTTCACCACAGCGTCGCTCCCACTACCCAAGACTTGGAAGCCTCCCTGGAGCCCAGCAAGGGACGAGTGCAGAAGGAAGATGGGCTATAGCCACGCAATGGCATACCAGTCAGCCGGAACCAAGGATGCAATCCAGCCACTTGTGACCACCAGAATGGCTGTGAGGGTTTTAGGGAAGTGAAACAAGCCCCAGGGAGCAAGGCAAGTACCGTAGGACCTCACTTAAGAGGAGAAGAAAAAACAAGCGGTCAGGAACAGGTGGCACGGGACATTTGATTGGGGGTTCCCAGAGACAAAGCGGGGAGGTGTGAGAGGGTGAAACAGATGATGAGGCACAAGTGTGTGGTGAGGGCCTGCTATTAGGCTTACGCAGGGGAAGATGATGTAAGCTACACGGAAGTCTACATCGATGAGGATGCAAATCGGAAAGATATAGGATGTTCTAATGCAGGGTTGCGGCAATAAATTCACCTAAAAGCAAAAAACAATCCAAAATGGGGTCCAGAATGACGGCATAAAGCTTTGGGGCTGAAAGAGATTAGAGAAGGTGAACTTCCAAGGCTGGAAAATCACCTCAAAATGCGTACTGATGCTACAGAAAGGTAGACCCTTCCAAATAGATGAAGAGGAATACTACCCACAGAACATGCTGCCTGCTAAACCCATGCACCCACGGAAAAGGTTACCGTCCAGGATGTTACTACTAATCACCTTCACGAATAATCCAAACAGGCCCACGTGTTCCCAAGCTCAGGCAAAAGGTTGGTCCAAAAGTCCACTTCAGGGCCGGCCCTGTGGCGGAGCGGGTAAGTGCCCACGTTCCGCTTGGCCGGCCCAGGCCCCACTGTTTCAGATCACGGGTGCAGATCACATTAGCAGTGTTAGGACATACAGATTTCATGGTACGGTGCCGACAGGGATCATAAACTAAGTAGCAATGGTGAGGTCACGTTATCAATACGCACCAGAAAAAGAACCGTGAGGCTTTTACAATCCATGAACGCATCTGGTACACTTCCCCAGAGGAAGAAGGAAGGAAAACATGGGACCTGCCAAGGTGGAATCGGCAGAGTGCTAGGAGATGGCACGATCATTGCGCATCAGAGGACTGCCCGGGCAACTTCAACTTGGGAGGGAGTCCAGGACTTTCTCTGGGGAACGTCCACCCACTTGGCCATCTACATGAAATGTAAGAGGTGAAACCCAGGATAATCTTACAGGACAGAAACCAGTGTCTAGAGAGAATGTAGCAGGCCTTCCAAAGTTCGAGGAGCAAGACAGAAACCGACAAGAAATCGAGAAAAAGGAAAACTATCCTACCAGGAAAGGGTGAGGAGTCGGACTGGCCTGAGATGGCTCTGAAACTCTGTGTGCACGCAGGTTGTCAGGACAACTTCGAATTTTGAGGTTGTTTATGACATCACGAGGATCATGTCCGCCAAGATGGCCGCACGGTTACAGACCGAGGATTGGCCTAGGCTAGGCTATTACAGGGAGGGATACCCAGAAACAGCTTTGAGAAACAGAAAGCGGACACAGAAACTGGAAGACATAAAACAGACGCTGATTCGAGGGGTAAGAAAGGAATCCTTGGCAAGAAGCGAGAATAGAGGGACAAGCCCCGAGAGGAGAACGTTGTCATCTATTCAAGTCTATGGGGAGGCCATGCTGATTCAAGCTTGCAACTTGATTGGAAGCAAGAGGCCGGACTTGGGCCTTATCAGACCTACGTGGTCCTTCTGCCTTAAGCATAAGCCAAAGTCAAGAATGAGGTCTTGAGGACGTTGAAGAGAAGACTCGATGCCTCCTTTCCTAGGCCCCTGGCATTCTTTGCAGATCAGTCTCACTTTCCATAGCTCTGGCGTCACGGGGGCCCACCGGGTACATGCTAATGTGTCCCAAGAGATGTCTTGGAAGCCTTGAAGGAATGGAGCCCCGTCACGCTTGGGCTACGTCTCTTTGTTTGGAAGTGCTCTACAAGGGTGCTGAAAAGCACCCTTTTCCACAGGGCTTCGTTCCTTCGTGAAGGCTGCCCTCCCAGGCTAGTGTGCTCAGTTTGCCTCCATCGAAATTCTCTCCCCCTACCTCTTGCCGTAGAAGGATTATTGATTATGTGTTTTGACACCACATGTAAGGAAGTGGGCTGAAAATGAGAACATTACAATTCTGTTTCAAGAAAAATAAACAGGCCAGGGCTGAGGATGTAAGGCAAACAAATGGCACAGCCTATAGAAATAAAGTAAGCCCGTATCTAGACGGCACCTGGGGGAACGTTCCAGGATCAGGGGTGAAGTTCGACACTTCCCAAATCCGGAAAGGAGACAGAAAAATATCTTTCCTGGAGAGAGGGATTCATCAGATTCGTCTAATTTGTCTTGGAAACATTGTGTCCGTGAAGGGGGATGCCAGGACCACCCCGAGTTTGGAGTTTCTGACCTCAGGATGTCAAACCAACCCAGATGACCACGTGTTCCCAGTGCTTAGTTTGACCCAGGCTAGGACAGCAAAGACTCCTTCAAGTGACCGGTGCAAATTCAAAGACAACAACCAAGAGTCACGAAAGCACTCACACCTCGGCCTAGAGAACATACGGTGATTCCAGAAATGCCAAATGAATCACTTGGAATGAAGGGGAACGGACTGATAAGCATGTCTAAGGGGGAGAGCTGAGAAACACCATGAAGATTCTCCTATGGAAAAGAGACAAAGGTCCCAGAAAATGGGAGGCGAACAGAAATCACCCCTGGATAATCCACAATGAAAGATGATGTCCGTCTTTAGACAGACTCTGCTGGAACGTTTGAAAGGCAGAGAAATTCACAAGCCAAAAGACGGCAGCGAAGGTCAAGGCTGGGCTAAGTGGGAAGGGTGAGTTAGGAGACTGCTCCAAGCGGGCCAGGAAACCGTTTGTCCGTGGAGCTTGCCGGGACAGCAGAGACACGATTATGACCAATCCTCTGACATCGCAGTGGACCCGAAAAACAACCTGGCCTCATCTACACAGTGCCAGAGTTGGGCTCAAGTAGCATATTCAAGTCCCATTGCCCTCAACTGCAGGTTGCCAACGGAACATGAAAGGGGCCGGCCGGTGGTGCAGCGGTGAGGTCCGCACCTTCTGGGTCGGTGGCCCGGGGTGGGCCGGGTGGACCCTCGGGTGAGCCTGCTCACCACTGCTTCAGGCATTCTGGGGCAGGCGTCCGAGGTAGTGTAGAGGCAGATGGGAAGGGACGTTAGACAGGGCCAGACTTCCACAGCAAATACAGGAGCATTGCCAGCAGATGTGAGCTCAGCGATGCACTTCTGCCAGAACAAAACCGATTCAAAGTTGCAAAGCATAGAGAAACTGAAGCTGAAAAGAAAAAGTGAACAACTGCATGCCAGTGAGAAGGATGAGATCTCTATGAAGAAACTTAGCAAAACAGGTGAAAGCCATGGCAATGGAAAACTAACAAACGTTGGGGGACAGAAGTTCAAGAAGACACAAGGAGAAAGAAGGAGATTCCAGGATCTAGGAGTGGAAGCATCAACACACTGGAGACGTCCCTACCGGAGCAAGGAATCTCTGGATTCCATGCAATCCCAGTCAAAGTTGCAGCAATGTTTCCCACAGAGACAGAAGAGGGAATCCTAAAGTTTCTAGCCAGCAACAAGAGACCCTGACTAGGCAAAGGAATCCTCAGGAAAACGAAAAAAGCAGGACGTGGCACACTTTCCGATTTCAACATATAGGACGAAGCACTAGGTACCGAGACGGCACAGTCTGGGCCCCAAAACAGGCACACAGACCCATGCAACAGAATCGAGAACCCAGAGCCCAACTCAAACGTACATGGACAGCCCATTTTCGACCAGGGAGCCAAGAGGAGACAGCGGAGAAAGGAGAGTCTCTACCATAAACGGTGCTGGGAAGCCTGCACAGCCACATGGAACACAACGAGAGTACACCATGATGTTACACCTGGCACACACACCACCTGAAATGGATCAAAGCCTTGAATGGCAGACTTGAAACCGTGAACCTTGTAGCAGAAGACCTAGGCAGAGTGCTCTTTGCCATCGGTCTGAGCCGCCTGTTTGGAAGAAGCAAGTCCGACTGGGCCAGGGCAACCAAGTCAACAAGAAACCAACGGGACCACGTCAAATGCGGACGCTTCTGCCCAGTGAAGGAAACCATCGACTGAATGCAAAGATAGCACAACGACTGGGGGAGGATGTTTGCAAACCACACATCGGACAAGGGGTGAAAAGCCCAAAGATGCAATCAACTCGCACGTCCCCACAAGAAAAAAAAAACAACAACAAGCCAATGAAAACCTGGGCAGAAGAAGGAAACGGAGATTTCTGCCAAGAAGATCGAAAGAGGGCCAACGGGTGCATGAACACTTGTTCACCGTCATGAAGTCTCAGGCCAATGCAAATGCAAACTGCAAGGGCACAGCAGCTCACTGTGGTCAGAATGGCTATAAGGAAGCAGACAGGAAGCCACAAGTGTCAGAGAGGAGGTGGAGAGAAGGGAAGCCTCCTGCACCGTTGGTGGGAGTGCAGACCGGTGCAGCCACTACGCCAAGCGGTGTGGAACTGCCTCAGAACTTTAAGAATCCATGTCCCATATGATCCAGCTATTCCTCTGCGGCGTGTTGATCCAAAGAACTCGGAAACACTCCTGCCTAAAGACATGTGCACCGCTGAGTTCACCACAGCGTCGCTCCCACTACCCAAGACTTGGAAGCCTCCCTGGAGCCCAGCAAGGGACGAGTGCAGAAGGAAGATGGGCTATAGCCACGCAATGGCATACCAGTCAGCCGGAACCAAGGATGCAATCCAGCCACTTGTGACCACCAGAATGGCTGTGAGGGTTTTAGGGAAGTGAAACAAGCCCCAGGGAGCAAGGCAAGTACCGTAGGACCTCACTTAAGAGGAGAAGAAAAAACAAGCGGTCAGGAACAGGTGGCACGGGACATTTCATTGGGGGTTCCCAGAGACAAAGCGGGGAGGTGTGAGAGGGTGAAACAGATGATGAGGCACAAGTGTGTGGTGAGGGCCTGCTATTAGGCTTACGCAGGGGAAGATGATGTAAGCTACACGGAAGTCTACATCGATGAGGATGCAAATCGGAAAGATATAGGATGTTCTGATGCAGGGTTGCGGCAATAAATTCACCTAAAAGCAAAAAAAAATCCAAAATGGGGTCCAGAATGACGGCATAAAGCTTTGGGGCTGAAAGAGATTAGAGAAGGTGAACTTCCAAGGCTGGAAAATCACCTCAAAATGCGTACTGATGCTACAGAAAGGTAGACCCTTCCAAATAGATGAAGAGGAATACTACCCACAGAACATGCTGCCTGCTAAACCCATGCACCCACGGAAAAGGTTACCGTCCAGGATGTTACTACTAATCACCTTCACGAATAATCCAAACAGGCCCACGTGTTCCCAAGCTCAGGCAAAAGGTTGGTCCAAAAGTCCACTTCAGGGCCGGCCCTGTGGCGGAGCGGGTAAGTGCCCACGTTCCGCTTGGCCGGCCCAGGCCCCACTGTTTCAGATCACGGGTGCAGATCACATTAGCAGTGTTAGGACATACAGATTTCATGGTACGGTGCCGACAGGGATCATAAACTAAGTAGCAATGGTGAGGTCACGTTATCAATACGCACCAGAAAAAGAACCGTGAGGCTTTTACAATCCATGAACGCATCTGGTACACTTCCCCAGAGGAAGAAGGAAGGAAAACATGGGACCTGCCAAGGTGGAATCGGCAGAGTGCTAGGAGATGGCACGATCATTGCGCATCAGAGGACTGCCCGGGCAACTTCAACTTGGGAGGGAGTCCAGGACTTTCTCTGGGGAACGTCCACCCACTTGGCCATCTACATGAAATGTAAGAGGTGAAACCCAGGATAATCTTACAGGACAGAAACCAGTGTCTAGAGAGAATGTAGCAGGCCTTCCAAAGTTCGAGGAGCAAGACAGAAACCGACAAGAAATCGAGAAAAAGGAAAACTATCCTACCAGGAAAGGGTGAGGAGTCGGACTGGCCTGAGATGGCTCTGAAACTCTGTGTGCACGCAGGTTGTCAGGACAACTTCGAATTTTGAGGTTGTTTATGACATCACGAGGATCATGTCCGCCAAGATGGCCGCACGGTTACAGACCGAGGATTGGCCTAGGCTAGGCTATTACAGGGAGGGATACCCAGAAACAGCTTTGAGAAACAGAAAGCGGACACAGAAACTGGAAGACATAAAACAGACGCTGATTCGAGGGGTAAGAAAGGAATCCTTGGCAAGAAGCGAGAATAGAGGGACAAGCCCCGAGAGGAGAACGTTGTCATCTATTCAAGTCTATGGGGAGGCCATGCTGATTCAAGCTTGCAACTTGATTGGAAGCAAGAGGCCGGACTTGGGCCTTATCAGACCTACGTGGTCCTTCTGCCTTAAGCATAAGCCAAAGTCAAGAATGAGGTCTTGAGGACGTTGAAGAGAAGACTCGATGCCTCCTTTCCTAGGCCCCTGGCATTCTTTGCAGATCAGTCTCACTTTCCATAGCTCTGGCGTCACGGGGGCCCACCGGGTACATGCTAATGTGTCCCAAGAGATGTCTTGGAAGCCTTGAAGGAATGGAGCCCCGTCACGCTTGGGCTACGTCTCTTTGTTTGGAAGTGCTCTACAAGGGTGCTGAAAAGCACCCTTTTCCACAGGGCTTCGTTCCTTCGTGAAGGCTGCCCTCCCAGGCTAGTGTGCTCAGTTTGCCTCCATCGAAATTCTCTCCCCCTACCTCTTGCCGTAGAAGGATTATTGATTATGTGTTTTGACACCACATGTAAGGAAGTGGGCTGAAAATGAGAACATTACAATTCTGTTTCAAGAAAAATAAACAGGCCAGGGCTGAGGATGTAAGGCAAACAAATGGCACAGCCTATAGAAATAAAGTAAGCCCGTATCTAGACGGCACCTGGGGGAACGTTCCAGGATCAGGGGTGAAGTTCGACACTTCCCAAATCCGGAAAGGAGACAGAAAAATATCTTTCCTGGAGAGAGGGATTCATCAGATTCGTCTAATTTGTCTTGGAAACATTGTGTCCGTGAAGGGGGATGCCAGGACCACCCCGAGTTTGGAGTTTCTGACCTCAGGATGTCAAACCAACCCAGATGACCACGTGTTCCCAGTGCTTAGTTTGACCCAGGCTAGGACAGCAAAGACTCCTTCAAGTGACCGGTGCAAATTCAAAGACAACAACCAAGAGTCACGAAAGCACTCACACCTCGGCCTAGAGAACATACGGTGATTCCAGAAATGCCAAATGAATCACTTGGAATGAAGGGGAACGGACTGATAAGCATGTCTAAGGGGGAGAGCTGAGAAACACCATGAAGATTCTCCTATGGAAAAGAGACAAAGGTCCCAGAAAATGGGAGGCGAACAGAAATCACCCCTGGATAATCCACAATGAAAGATGATGTCCGTCTTTAGACAGACTCTGCTGGAACGTTTGAAAGGCAGAGAAATTCACAAGCCAAAAGACGGCAGCGAAGGTCAAGGCTGGGCTAAGTGGGAAGGGTGAGTTAGGAGACTGCTCCAAGCGGGCCAGGAAACCGTGTGTCCGTGGAGCTTGCCGGGACAGCAGAGACACGATTATGACCAATCCTCTGACATCGCAGTGGACCCGAAAAACAACCTGGCCTCATCTACACAGTGCCAGAGTTGGGCTCAAGTAGCATATTCAAGTCCCATTGCCCTCAACTGCAGGTTGCCAACGGAACATGAAAGGGGCCGGCCGGTGGTGCAGCGGTGAGGTCCGCACCTTCTGGGTCGGTGGCCCGGGGTGGGCCGGGTGGACCCTCGGGTGAGCCTGCTCACCACTGCTTCAGGCATTCTGGGGCAGGCGTCCGAGGTAGTGTAGAGGCAGATGGGAAGGGACGTTAGACAGGGCCAGACTTCCACAGCAAATACAGGAGCATTGCCAGCAGATGTGAGCTCAGCGATGCACTTCTGCCAGAACAAAACCGATTCAAAGTTGCAAAGCATAGAGAAACTGAAGCTGAAAAGAAAAAGTGAACAACTGCATGCCAGTGAGAAGGATGAGATCTCTATGAAGAAACTTAGCAAAACAGGTGAAAGCCATGGCAATGGAAAACTAACAAACGTTGGGGGACAGAAGTTCAAGAAGACACAAGGAGAAAGAAGGAGATTCCAGGATCTAGGAGTGGAAGCATCAACACACTGGAGACGTCCCTACCGGAGCAAGGAATCTCTGGATTCCATGCAATCCCAGTCAAAGTTGCAGCAATGTTTCCCACAGAGACAGAAGAGGGAATCCTAAAGTTTCTAGCCAGCAACAAGAGACCCTGACTAGGCAAAGGAATCCTCAGGAAAACGAAAAAAGCAGGACGTGGCACACTTTCCGATTTCAACATATAGGACGAAGCACTAGGTACCGAGACGGCACAGTCTGGGCCCCAAAACAGGCACACAGACCCATGCAACAGAATCGAGAACCCAGAGCCCAACTCAAACGTACATGGACAGCCCATTTTCGACCAGGGAGCCAAGAGGAGACAGCGGAGAAAGGAGAGTCTCTACCATAAACGGTGCTGGGAAGCCTGCACAGCCACATGGAACACAACGAGAGTACACCATGATGTTACACCTGGCACACACACCACCTGAAATGGATCAAAGCCTTGAATGGCAGACTTGAAACCGTGAACCTTGTAGCAGAAGACCTAGGCAGAGTGCTCTTTGCCATCGGTCTGAGCCGCCTGTTTGGAAGAAGCAAGTCCGACTGGGCCAGGGCAACCAAGTCAACAAGAAACCAACGGGACCACGTCAAATGCGGACGCTTCTGCCCAGTGAAGGAAACCATCGACTGAATGCAAAGATAGCACAACGACTGGGGGAGGATGTTTGCAAACCACACATCGGACAAGGGGTGAAAAGCCCAAAGATGCAATCAACTCGCACGTCCCCACAAGAAAAAAAAAACAACAACAAGCCAATGAAAACCTGGGCAGAAGAAGGAAACGGAGATTTCTGCCAAGAAGATCGAAAGAGGGCCAACGGGTGCATGAACACTTGTTCACCGTCATGAAGTCTCAGGCCAATGCAAATGCAAACTGCAAGGGCACAGCAGCTCACTGTGGTCAGAATGGCTATAAGGAAGCAGACAGGAAGCCACAAGTGTCAGAGAGGAGGTGGAGAGAAGGGAAGCCTCCTGCACCGTTGGTGGGAGTGCAGACCGGTGCAGCCACTACGCCAAGCGGTGTGGAACTGCCTCAGAACTTTAAGAATCCATGTCCCATATGATCCAGCTATTCCTCTGCGGCGTGTTGATCCAAAGAACTCGGAAACACTCCTGCCTAAAGACATGTGCACCGCTGAGTTCACCACAGCGTCGCTCCCACTACCCAAGACTTGGAAGCCTCCCTGGAGCCCAGCAAGGGACGAGTGCAGAAGGAAGATGGGCTATAGCCACGCAATGGCATACCAGTCAGCCGGAACCAAGGATGCAATCCAGCCACTTGTGACCACCAGAATGGCTGTGAGGGTTTTAGGGAAGTGAAACAAGCCCCAGGGAGCAAGGCAAGTACCGTAGGACCTCACTTAAGAGGAGAAGAAAAAACAAGCGGTCAGGAACAGGTGGCACGGGACATTTCATTGGGGGTTCCCAGAGACAAAGCGGGGAGGTGTGAGAGGGTGAAACAGATGATGAGGCACAAGTGTGTGGTGAGGGCCTGCTATTAGGCTTACGCAGGGGAAGATGATGTAAGCTACACGGAAGTCTACATCGATGAGGATGCAAATCGGAAAGATATAGGATGTTCTGATGCAGGGTTGCGGCAATAAATTCACCTAAAAGCAAAAAAAAATCCAAAATGGGGTCCAGAATGACGGCATAAAGCTTTGGGGCTGAAAGAGATTAGAGAAGGTGAACTTCCAAGGCTGGAAAATCACCTCAAAATGCGTACTGATGCTACAGAAAGGTAGACCCTTCCAAATAGATGAAGAGGAATACTACCCACAGAACATGCTGCCTGCTAAACCCATGCACCCACGGAAAAGGTTACCGTCCAGGATGTTACTACTAATCACCTTCACGAATAATCCAAACAGGCCCACGTGTTCCCAAGCTCAGGCAAAAGGTTGGTCCAAAAGTCCACTTCAGGGCCGGCCCTGTGGCGGAGCGGGTAAGTGCCCACGTTCCGCTTGGCCGGCCCAGGCCTCACTGTTTCACCTCACGGGTGCAGATCACATTAGCAGTGTTAGGACATACAGATTTCATGGTACGGTGCCGACAGGGATCATAAACTAAGTTCAATGGTGAGGTCACGTTATCAATACGCACCAGAAAAAGAACCGTGAGGCTTTTACAATCCATGAACGCATCTGGTACACTTCCCCAGAGGAAGAAGGAAGGAAAACATGGGACCTGCCAAGGTGGAATCGGCAGAGTGCTAGGAGATGGCACGATCATTGCGCATCAGAGGACTGCCCGGGCAACTTCAACTTGGGAGGGAGTCCAGGACTTTCTCTGGGGAACGTCCACCCACTTGGCCATCTACATGAAATGTAAGAGGTGAAACCCAGGATAATCTTACAGGACAGAAACCAGTGTCTAGAGAGAATGTAGCAGGCCTTCCAAAGTTCGAGGAGCAAGACAGAAACCGACAAGAAATCGAGAAAAAGGAAAACTATCCTACCAGGAAAGGGTGAGGAGTCGGACTGGCCTGAGATGGCTCTGAAACTCTGTGTGCACGCAGGTTGTCAGGACAACTTCGAATTTTGAGGTTGTTTATGACATCACGAGGATCATGTCCGCCAAGATGGCCGCACGGTTACAGACCGAGGATTGGCCTAGGCTAGGCTATTACAGGGAGGGATACCCAGAAACAGCTTTGAGAAACAGAAAGCGGACACAGAAACTGGAAGACATAAAACAGACGCTGATTCGAGGGGTAAGAAAGGAATCCTTGGCAAGAAGCGAGAATAGAGGGACAAGCCCCGAGAGGAGAACGTTGTCATCTATTCAAGTCTATGGGGAGGCCATGCTGATTCAAGCTTGCAACTTGATTGGAAGCAAGAGGCCGGACTTGGGCCTTATCAGACCTACGTGGTCCTTCTGCCTTAAGCATAAGCCAAAGTCAAGAATGAGGTCTTGAGGACGTTGAAGAGAAGACTCGATGCCTCCTTTCCTAGGCCCCTGGCATTCTTTGCAGATCAGTCTCACTTTCCATAGCTCTGGCGTCACGGGGGCCCACCGGGTACATGCTAATGTGTCCCAAGAGATGTCTTGGAAGCCTTGAAGGAATGGAGCCCCGTCACGCTTGGGCTACGTCTCTTTGTTTGGAAGTGCTCTACAAGGGTGCTGAAAAGCACCCTTTTCCACAGGGCTTCGTTCCCTCGTGAAGGCTGCCCTCCCAGGCTAGTGTGCTCAGTTTGCCTCCATCGAAATTCTCTCCCCCTACCTCTTGCCGTAGAAGGATTATTGATTATGTGTTTTGACACCACATGTAAGGAAGTGGGCTGAAAATGAGAACATTACAATTCTGTTTCAAGAAAAATAAACAGGCCAGGGCTGAGGATGTAAGGCAAACAAATGGCACAGCCTATAGAAATAAACTAAGCCCGTATCTAGACGGCACCTGGGGGAACGTCCCAGGATCAGGGTTGAAGTTCGAAACTTCCCAAATCCGGAAAGGAGACAGAAAAATATCTTTCCTGGAGAGAGGGATTCATCAGATTCGTCTAATTTGTCTTGGACACATTGTGTCCGTGAAGGGGGATGCCAGGACCACCTCGAGTTTGGAGTTTCTGACCTCAGGATGTCAAACCAACCCAGATGACCACGTGTTCCCAGTGCTTAGTTTGACCCAGGCTAGGACAGCAAAGACTCCTTCAAGTGACCGGTGCAAATTCAAAGACAACAACCAAGAGTCACGAAAGCACTCACACCTCGGCCTAGAGAACATACGGTGATTCCAGAAATGCCAAATGAATCACTTGGAATGAAGGGGAACGGACTGATAAGCATGTCTAAGGGGGAGAGCTGAGAAACACCATGAAGATTCTCCTATGGAAAAGAGACAAAGGTCCCAGAAAATGGAAGGCGAACAGAAATCACCCCTGGATAATCCACAATGAAAGATGATGTCCGTCTTTAGACAGACTCTGCTGGAACGTTTGAAAGGCAGAGAAATTCACAAGCCAAAAGACGGCAGCGAAGGTCAAGGCTGGGCTAAGTGGGAAGGGTGAGTTAGGAGACTGCTCCAAGCGGGCCAGGAAACCGTGTGTCCGTGGAGCTTGCCGGGACAGCAGAGACACGATTATGACCAATCCTCTGACATCGCAGTGGACCCGAAAAACAACCTGGCCTCATCTACACAGTGCCAGAGTTGGGCTCAAGTAGCATATTCAAGTCCCATTGCCCTCAACTGCAGGTTGCCAACGGAACATGAAAGGGGCCGGCCGGTGGTGCAGCGGTGAGGTCCGCACCTTCTGGGTCGGTGGCCCGGGGTGGGCCGGGTGGACCCTCGGGTGAGCCTGCTCACCACTGCTTCAGGCATTCTGGGGCAGGCGTCCGAGGTAGTGTAGAGGCAGATGGGAAGGGACGTTAGACAGGGCCAGACTTCCACAGCAAATACAGGAGCATTGCCAGCAGATGTGAGCTCAGCGATGCACTTCTGCCAGAACAAAACCGATTCAAAGTTGCAAAGCATAGAGAAACTGAAGCTGAAAAGAAAAAAGTGAACAACTGCATGCCAGTGAGAAGGATGAGATCTCTATGAAGAAACTTAGCAAAACAGGTGAAAGCCATGGCAATGGAAAACTAACAAACGTTGGGGGACAGAAGTTCAAGAAGACACAAGGAGAAAGAAGGAGATTCCAGGATCTAGGAGTGGAAGCATCAACACACTGGAGACGTCCCTACCGGAGCAAGGAATCTCTGGATTCCATGCAATCCCAGTCAAAGTTGCAGCAATGTTTCCCACAGAGACAGAAGAGGGAATCCTAAAGTTTCTAGCCAGCAACAAGAGACCCTGACTAGGCAAAGGAATCCTCAGGAAAACGAAAAAAGCAGGACGTGGCACACTTTCCGATTTCAACATATAGGACGAAGCACTAGGTACCGAGACGGCACAGTCTGGGCCCCAAAACAGGCACACAGACCCATGCAACAGAATCGAGAACCCAGAGCCCAACTCAAACGTACATGGACAGCCCATTTTCGACCAGGGAGCCAAGAGGAGACAGCGGAGAAAGGAGAGTCTCTACCATAAACGGTGCTGGGAAGCCTGCACAGCCACATGGAACACAACGAGAGTACACCATGATGTTACACCTGGCACACACACCACCTGAAATGGATCAAAGCCTTGAATGGCAGACTTGAAACCGTGAACCTTGTAGCAGAAGACCTAGGCAGAGTGCTCTTTGCCATCGGTCTGAGCCGCCTGTTTGGAAGAAGCAAGTCCGACTGGGCCAGGGCAACCAAGTCAACAAGAAACCAACGGGACCACGTCAAATGCGGACGCTTCTGCCCAGTGAAGGAAACCATCGACTGAATGCAAAGATAGCACAACGACTGGGGGAGGATGTTTGCAAACCACACATCGGACAAGGGGTGAAAAGCCCAAAGATGCAATCAACTCGCACGTCCCCACAAGAAAAAAAAAACAACAACAAGCCAATGAAAACCTGGGCAGAAGAAGGAAACGGAGATTTCTGCCAAGAAGATCGAAAGAGGGCCAACGGGTGCATGAACACTTGTTCACCGTCATGAAGTCTCAGGCCAATGCAAATGCAAACTGCAAGGGCACAGCAGCTCACTGTGGTCAGAATGGCTATAAGGAAGCAGACAGGAAGCCACAAGTGTCAGAGAGGAGGTGGAGAGAAGGGAAGCCTCCTGCACCGTTGGTGGGAGTGCAGACCGGTGCAGCCACTACGCCAAGCGGTGTGGAACTGCCTCAGAACTTTAAGAATCCATGTCCCATATGATCCAGCTATTCCTCTGCGGCGTGTTGATCCAAAGAACTCGGAAACACTCCTGCCTAAAGACATGTGCACCGCTGAGTTCACCACAGCGTCGCTCCCACTACCCAAGACTTGGAAGCCTCCCTGGAGCCCAGCAAGGGACGAGTGCAGAAGGAAGATGGGCTATAGCCACGCAATGGCATACCAGTCAGCCGGAACCAAGGATGCAATCCAGCCACTTGTGACCACCAGAATGGCTGTGAGGGTTTTAGGGAAGTGAAACAAGCCCCAGGGAGCAAGGCAAGTACCGTAGGACCTCACTTAAGAGGAGAAGAAAAAACAAGCGGTCAGGAACAGGTGGCACGGGACATTTCATTGGGGGTTCCCAGAGACAAAGCGGGGAGGTGTGAGAGGGTGAAACAGATGATGAGGCACAAGTGTGTGGTGAGGGCCTGCTATTAGGCTTACGCAGGGGAAGATGATGTAAGCTACACGGAAGTCTACATCGATGAGGATGCAAATCGGAAAGATATAGGATGTTCTAATGCAGGGTTGCGGCAATAAATTCACCTAAAAGCAAAAAAAAATCCAAAATGGGGTCCAGAATGACGGCATAAAGCTTTGGGGCTGAAAGAGATTAGAGAAGGTGAACTTCCAAGGCTGGAAAATCACCTCAAAATGCGTACTGATGCTACAGAAAGGTAGACCCTTCCAAATAGATGAAGAGGAATACTACCCACAGAACATGCTGCCTGCTAAACCCATGCACCCACGGAAAAGGTTACCGTCCAGGATGTTACTACTAATCACCTTCACGAATAATCCAAACAGGCCCACGTGTTCCCAAGCTCAGGCAAAAGGTTGGTCCAAAAGTCCACTTCAGGGCCGGCCCTGTGGCGGAGCGGGTAAGTGCCCACGTTCCGCTTGGCCGGCCCAGGCCTCACTGTTTCACCTCACGGGTGCAGATCACATTAGCAGTGTTAGGACATACAGATTTCATGGTACGGTGCGGACAGGGATCATAAACTAAGTAGCAATGGTGAGGTCACGTTATCAATACGCACCAGAAAAAGAACCGTGAGGCTTTTACAATCCATGAACGCATCTGGTACACTTCCCCAGAGGAAGAAGGAAGGAAAACATGGGACCTGCCAAGGTGGAATCGGCAGAGTGCTAGGAGATGGCACGATCATTGCGCATCAGAGGACTGCCCGGGCAACTTCAACTTGGGAGGGAGTCCAGGACTTTCTCTGGGGAACGTCCACCCACTTGGCCATCTACATGAAATGTAAGAGTTGAAACCCAGGATAATCTTACAGGACAGAAACCAGTGTCTAGAGAGAATGTAGCAGGCCTTCCAAAGTTCGAGGAGCAAGACAGAAACCGACAAGAAATCGAGAAAAAGGAAAACTATCCTACCAGGAAAGGGTGAGGAGTCGGACTGGCCTGAGATGGCTCTGAAACTCTGTGTGCACGCAGGTTGTCAGGACAACTTCGAATTTTGAGGTTGTTTATGACATCACGAGGATCATGTCCGCCAAGATGGCCGCACGGTTACAGACTGAGGATTGGCCTAGGCTAGGCTATTACAGGGAGGGATACCCAGAAACAGCTTTGAGAAACAGAAAGCGGACACAGAAACTGGAAGACATAAAACAGACTCTGATTCGAGGGGTAAGAAAGGAATCCTTGGCAAGAAGCGAGAATAGAGGGACAAGCCCCGAGAGGAGAACGTTGTCATCTATTCAAGTCTATGGGGAGGCCATGCTGATTCAAGCTTGCAACTTGATTGGAAGCAAGAGGCCGGACTTGGGCCTTATCAGACCTACGTGGTCCTTCTGCCTTAAGCATAAGCCAAAGTCAAGAATGAGGTCTTGAGGACGTTGAAGAGAAGACTCGATGCCTCCTTTCCTAGGCCCCTGGCATTCTTTGCAGATCAGTCTCACTTTCCATAGCTCTGGCGTCACGGGGGCCCACCGGGTACATGCTAATGTGTCCCAAGAGATGTCTTGGAAGCCTTGAAGGAATGGAGCCCCGTCACGCTTGGGCTACGTCTCTTTGTTTGGAAGTGCTCTACAAGGGTGCTGAAAAGCACCCTTTTCCACAGGGCTTCGTTCCCTCGTGAAGGCTGCCCTCCCAGGCTAGTGTGCTTAGTTTGCCTCCATCGAAATTCTCTCCCCCTACCTCTTGCCGTAGAAGGATTATTGATTATGTGTTTTGACACCACATGTAAGGAAGTGGGCTGAAAATGAGAACATTACAATTCTGTTTCAAGAAAAATAAACAGGCCAGGGCTGAGGATGTAAGGCAAACAAATGGCACAGCCTATAGAAATAAACTAAGCCCGTATCTAGACGGCACCTGGGGGAACGTCCCAGGATCAGGGTTGAAGTTCGAAACTTCCCAAATCCGGAAAGGAGACAGAAAAATATCTTTCCTGGAGAGAGGGATTCATCAGATTCGTCTAATTTGTCTTGGACACATTGTGTCCGTGAAGGGGGATGCCAGGACCACCTCGAGTTTGGAGTTTCTGACCTCAGGATGTCAAACCAACCCAGATGACCACGTGTTCCCAGTGCTTAGTTTGACCCAGGCTAGGACAGCAAAGACTCCTTCAAGTGACCGGTGCAAATTCAAAGACAACAACCAAGAGTCACGAAAGCACTCACACCTCGGCCTAGAGAACATACGGTGATTCCAGAAATGCCAAATGAATCACTTGGAATGAAGGGGAACGGACTGATAAGCATGTCTAAGGGGGAGAGCTGAGAAACACCATGAAGATTCTCCTATGGAAAAGAGACAAAGGTCCCAGAAAATGGAAGGCGAACAGAAATCACCCCTGGATAATCCACAATGAAAGATGATGTCCGTCTTTAGACAGACTCTGCTGGAACGTTTGAAAGGCAGAGAAATTCACAAGCCAAAAGACGGCAGCGAAGGTCAAGGCTGGGCTAAGTGGGAAGGGTGAGTTAGGAGACTGCTCCAAGCGGGCCAGGAAACCGTGTGTCCGTGGAGCTTGCCGGGACAGCAGAGACACGATTATGACCAATCCTCTGACATCGCAGTGGACCCGAAAAACAACCTGGCCTCATCTACACAGTGCCAGAGTTGGGCTCAAGTAGCATATTCAAGTCCCATTGCCCTCAACTGCAGGTTGCCAACGGAACATGAAAGGGGCCGGCCGGTGGTGCAGCGGTGAGGTCCGCACCTTCTGGGTCGGTGGCCCGGGGTGGGCCGGGTGGACCCTCGGGTGAGCCTGCTCACCACTGCTTCAGGCATTCTGGGGCAGGCGTCCGAGGTAGTGTAGAGGCAGATGGGAAGGGACGTTAGACAGGGCCAGACTTCCACAGCAAATACAGGAGCATTGCCAGCAGATGTGAGCTCAGCGATGCACTTCTGCCAGAACAAAACCGATTCAAAGTTGCAAAGCATAGAGAAACTGAAGCTGAAAAGAAAAAAGTGAACAACTGCATGCCAGTGAGAAGGATGAGATCTCTATGAAGAAACTTAGCAAAACAGGTGAAAGCCATGGCAATGGAAAACTAACAAACGTTGGGGGACAGAAGTTCAAGAAGACACAAGGAGAAAGAAGGAGATTCCAGGATCTAGGAGTGGAAGCATCAACACACTGGAGACGTCCCTACCGGAGCAAGGAATCTCTGGATTCCATGCAATCCCAGTCAAAGTTGCAGCAATGTTTCCCACAGAGACAGAAGAGGGAATCCTAAAGTTTCTAGCCAGCAACAAGAGACCCTGACTAGGCAAAGGAATCCTCAGGAAAACGAAAAAAGCAGGACGTGGCACACTTTCCGATTTCAACATATAGGACGAAGCACTAGGTACCGAGACGGCACAGTCTGGGCCCCAAAACAGGCACACAGACCCATGCAACAGAATCGAGAACCCAGAGCCCAACTCAAACCTACATGGACAGCCCATTTTCGACCAGGGAGCCAAGAGGAGACAGCGGAGAAAGGAGAGTCTCTACCATAAACGGTGCTGGGAAGCCTGCACAGCCACATGGAACACAACGAGAGTACACCATGATGTTACACCTGGCACACACACCACCTGAAATGGATCAAAGCCTTGAATGGCAGACTTGAAACCGTGAACCTTGTAGCAGAAGACGTAGGCAGAGTGCTCTTTGCCATCGGTCTGAGCCGCCTGTTTGGAAGAAGCAAGTCCGACTGGGCCAGGGCAACCAAGTCAACAAGAAACCAACGGGACCACGTCAAATGCGGACGCTTCTGCCCAGTGAAGGAAACCATCGACTGAATGCAAAGATAGCACAACGACTGGGGGAGGATGTTTGCAAACCACACATCGGACAAGGGGTGAAAAGCCCAAAGATGCAATCAACTCGCACGTCCCCACAAGAAAAAAAAACAACAACAAGCCAATGAAAACCTGGGCAGAAGATGGAAACGGAGATTTCTGCCAAGAAGATCGAAAGAGGGCCAACGGGTGCATGAACACTTGTTCACCGTCATGAAGTCTCAGGCCAATGCAAATGCAAACTGCAAGGGCACAGCAGCTCACTGTGGTCAGAATGGCTATAAGGAAGCAGACAGGAAGCCACAAGTGTCAGAGAGGAGGTGGAGAGAAGGGAAGCCTCCTGCACCGTTGGTGGGAGTGCAGACCGGTGCAGCCACTACGCCAAGCGGTGTGGAACTGCCTCAGAACTTTAAGAATCCATGTCCCATATGATCCAGCTATTCCTCTGCGGCGTGTTGATCCAAAGAACTCGGAAACACTCCTGCCTAAAGACATGTGCACCGCTGAGTTCACCACAGCGTCGCTCCCACTACCCAAGACTTGGAAGCCTCCCTGGAGCCCAGCAAGGGACGAGTGCAGAAGGAAGATGGGCTATAGCCACGCAATGGCATACCAGTCAGCCGGAACCAAGGATGCAATCCAGCCACTTGTGACCACCAGAATGGCTGTGAGGGTTTTAGGGAAGTGAAACAAGCCCCAGGGAGCAAGGCAAGTACCGTAGGACCTCACTTAAGAGGAGAAGAAAAAACAAGCGGTCAGGAACAGGTGGCACGGGACATTTCATTGGGGGTTCCCAGAGACAAAGCGGGGAGGTGTGAGAGGGTGAAACAGATGATGAGGCACAAGTGTGTGGTGAGGGCCTGCTATTAGGCTTACGCAGGGGAAGATGATGTAAGCTACACGGAAGTCTACATCGATGAGGATGCAAATCGGAAAGATATAGGATGTTCTAATGCAGGGTTGCGGCAATAAATTCACCTAAAAGCAAAAAAAAATCCAAAATGGGGTCCAGAATGACGGCATAAAGCTTTGGGGCTGAAAGAGATTAGAGAAGGTGAACTTCCAAGGCTGGAAAATCACCTCAAAATGCGTACTGATGCTACAGAAAGGTAGACCCTTCCAAATAGATGAAGAGGAATACTACCCACAGAACATGCTGCCTGCTAAACCCATGCACCCACGGAAAAGGTTACCGTCCAGGATGTTACTACTAATCACCTTCACGAATAATCCAAACAGGCCCACGTGTTCCCAAGCTCAGGCAAAAGGTTGGTCCAAAAGTCCACTTCAGGGCCGGCCCTGTGGCGGAGCGGGTAAGTGCCCACGTTCCGCTTGGCCGGCCCAGGCCTCACTGTTTCACCTCACGGGTGCAGATCACATTAGCAGTGTTAGGACATACAGATTTCATGGTACGGTGCGGACAGGGATCATAAACTAAGTAGCAATGGTGAGGTCACGTTATCAATACGCACCAGAAAAAGAACCGTGAGGCTTTTACAATCCATGAACGCATCTGGTACACTTCCCCAGAGGAAGAAGGAAGGAAAACATGGGACCTGCCAAGGTGGAATCGGCAGAGTGCTAGGAGATGGCACGATCATTGCGCATCAGAGGACTGCCCGGGCAACTTCAACTTGGGAGGGAGTCCAGGACTTTCTCTGGGGAACGTCCACCCACTTGGCCATCTACATGAAATGTAAGAGGTGAAACCCAGGATAATCTTACAGGACAGAAACCAGTGTCTAGAGAGAATGTAGCAGGCCTTCCAAAGTTCGAGGAGCAAGACAGAAACCGACAAGAAATCGAGAAAAAGGAAAACTATCCTACCAGGAAAGGGTGAGGAGTCGGACTGGCCTGAGATGGCTCTGAAACTCTGTGTGCACGCAGGTTGTCAGGACAACTTCGAATTTTGAGGTTGTTTATGACATCACGAGGATCATGTCCGCCAAGATGGCCGCACGGTTACAGACCGAGGATTGGCCTAGGCTAGGCTATTACAGGGAGGGATACCCAGAAACAGCTTTGAGAAACAGAAAGCGGACACAGAAACTGGAAGACATAAAACAGACGCTGATTCGAGGGGTAAGAAAGGAATCCTTGGCAAGAAGCGAGAATAGAGGGACAAGCCCCGAGAGGAGAACGTTGTCATCTATTCAAGTCTATGGGGAGGCCATGCTGATTCAAGCTTGCAACTTGATTGGAAGCAAGAGGCCGGACTTGGGCCTTATCAGACCTACGTGGTCCTTCTGCCTTAAGCATAAGCCAAAGTCAAGAATGAGGTCTTGAGGACGTTGAAGAGAAGACTCGATGCCTCCTTTCCTAGGCCCCTGGCATTCTTTGCAGATCAGTCTCACTTTCCATAGCTCTGGCGTCACGGGGGCCCACCGGGTACATGCTAATGTGTCCCAAGAGATGTCTTGGAAGCCTTGAAGGAATGGAGCCCCGTCACGCTTGGGCTACGTCTCTTTGTTTGGAAGTGCTCTACAAGGGTGCTGAAAAGCACCCTTTTCCACAGGGCTTCGTTCCTTCGTGAAGGCTGCCCTCCCAGGCTAGTGTGCTTAGTTTGCCTCCATCGAAATTCTCTCCCCCTACCTCTTGCCGTAGAAGGATTATTGATTATGTGTTTTGACACCACATGTAAGGAAGTGGGCTGAAAATGAGAACATTACAATTCTGTTTCAAGAAAAATAAACAGGCCAGGGCTGAGGATGTAAGGCAAACAAATGGCACAGCCTATAGAAATAAAGTAAGCCCGTATCTAGACGGCACCTGGGGGAACGTTCCAGGATCAGGGGTGAAGTTCGAAACTTCCCAAATCCGGAAAGGAGACAGAAAAATATCTTTCCTGGAGAGAGGGATTCATCAGATTCGTCTAATTTGTCTTGGACACATTGTGTCCGTGAAGGGGGATGCCAGGACCACCTCGAGTTTGGAGTTTCTGACCTCAGGATGTCAAACCAACCCAGATGACCACGTGTTCCCAGTGCTTAGTTTGACCCAGGCTAGGACAGCAAAGACTCCTTCAAGTGACCGGTGCAAATTCAAAGACAACAACCAAGAGTCACGAAAGCACTCACACCTCGGCCTAGAGAACATACGGTGATTCCAGAAATGCCAAATGAATCACTTGGAATGAAGGGGAACGGACTGATAAGCATGTCTAAGGGGGAGAGCTGAGAAACACCATGAAGATTCTCCTATGGAAAAGAGACAAAGGTCCCAGAAAATGGAAGGCGAACAGAAATCACCCCTGGATAATCCACAATGAAAGATGATGTCCGTCTTTAGACAGACTCTGCTGGAACGTTTGAAAGGCAGAGAAATTCACAAGCCAAAAGACGGCAGCGAAGGTCAAGGCTGGGCTAAGTGGGAAGGGTGAGTTAGGAGACTGCTCCAAGCGGGCCAGGAAACCGTGTGTCCGTGGAGCTTGCCGGGACAGCAGAGACACGATTATGACCAATCCTCTGACATCGCAGTGGACCCGAAAAACAACCTGGCCTCATCTACACAGTGCCAGAGTTGGGCTCAAGTAGCATATTCAAGTCCCATTGCCCTCAACTGCAGGTTGCCAACGGAACATGAAAGGGGCCGGCCGGTGGTGCAGCGGTGAGGTCCGCACCTTCTGGGTCGGTGGCCCGGGGTGGGCCGGGTGGACCCTCGGGTGAGCCTGCTCACCACTGCTTCAGGCATTCTGGGGCAGGCGTCCGAGGTAGTGTAGAGGCAGATGGGAAGGGACGTTAGACAGGGCCAGACTTCCACAGCAAATACAGGAGCATTGCCAGCAGATGTGAGCTCAGCGATGCACTTCTGCCAGAACAAAACCGATTCAAAGTTGCAAAGCATAGAGAAACTGAAGCTGAAAAGAAAAAAGTGAACAACTGCATGCCAGTGAGAAGGATGAGATCTCTATGAAGAAACTTAGCAAAACAGGTGAAAGCCATGGCAATGGAAAACTAACAAACGTTGGGGGACAGAAGTTCAAGAAGACACAAGGAGAAAGAAGGAGATTCCAGGATCTAGGAGTGGAAGCATCAACACACTGGAGACGTCCCTACCGGAGCAAGGAATCTCTGGATTCCATGCAATCCCAGTCAAAGTTGCAGCAATGTTTCCCACAGAGACAGAAGAGGGAATCCTAAAGTTTCTAGCCAGCAACAAGAGACCCTGACTAGGCAAAGGAATCCTCAGGAAAACGAAAAAAGCAGGACGTGGCACACTTTCCGATTTCAACATATAGGACGAAGCACTAGGTACCGAGACGGCACAGTCTGGGCCCCAAAACAGGCACACAGACCCATGCAACAGAATCGAGAACCCAGAGCCCAACTCAAACGTACATGGACAGCCCATTTTCGACCAGGGAGCCAAGAGGAGACAGCGGAGAAAGGAGAGTCTCTACCATAAACGGTGCTGGGAAGCCTGCACAGCCACATGGAACACAACGAGAGTACACCATGATGTTACACCTGGCACACACACCACCTGAAATGGATCAAAGCCTTGAATGGCAGACTTGAAACCGTGAACCTTGTAGCAGAAGACCTAGGCAGAGTGCTCTTTGCCATCGGTCTGAGCCGCCTGTTTGGAAGAAGCAAGTCCGACTGGGCCAGGGCAACCAAGTCAACAAGAAACCAACGGGACCACGTCAAATGCGGACGCTTCTGCCCAGTGAAGGAAACCATCGACTGAATGCAAAGATAGCACAACGACTGGGGGAGGATGTTTGCAAACCACACATCGGACAAGGGGTGAAAAGCCCAAAGATGCAATCAACTCGCACGTCCCCACAAGAAAAAAAAACAACAACAAGCCAATGAAAACCTGGGCAGAAGATGGAAACGGAGATTTCTGCCAAGAAGATCGAAAGAGGGCCAACGGGTGCATGAACACTTGTTCACCGTCATGAAGTCTCAGGCCAATGCAAATGCAAACTGCAAGGGCACAGCAGCTCACTGTGGTCAGAATGGCTATAAGGAAGCAGACAGGAAGCCACAAGTGTCAGAGAGGAGGTGGAGAGAAGGGAAGCCTCCTGCACCGTTGGTGGGAGTGCAGACCGGTGCAGCCACTACGCCAAGCGGTGTGGAACTGCCTCAGAACTTTAAGAATCCATGTCCCATATGATCCAGCTATTCCTCTGCGGCGTGTTGATCCAAAGAACTCGGAAACACTCCTGCCTAAAGACATGTGCACCGCTGAGTTCACCACAGCGTCGCTCCCACTACCCAAGACTTGGAAGCCTCCCTGGAGCCCAGCAAGGGACGAGTGCAGAAGGAAGATGGGCTATAGCCACGCAATGGCATACCAGTCAGCCGGAACCAAGGATGCAATCCAGCCACTTGTGACCACCAGAATGGCTGTGAGGGTTTTAGGGAAGTGAAACAAGCCCCAGGGAGCAAGGCAAGTACCGTAGGACCTCACTTAAGAGGAGAAGAAAAAACAAGCGGTCAGGAACAGGTGGCACGGGACATTTCATTGGGGGTTCCCAGAGACAAAGCGGGGAGGTGTGAGAGGGTGAAACAGATGATGAGGCACAAGTGTGTGGTGAGGGCCTGCTATTAGGCTTACGCAGGGGAAGATGATGTAAGCTACACGGAAGTCTACATCGATGAGGATGCAAATCGGAAAGATATAGGATGTTCTAATGCAGGGTTGCGGCAATAAATTCACCTAAAAGCAAAAAAAAATCCAAAATGGGGTCCAGAATGACGGCATAAAGCTTTGGGGCTGAAAGAGATTAGAGAAGGTGAACTTCCAAGGCTGGAAAATCACCTCAAAATGCGTACTGATGCTACAGAAAGGTAGACCCTTCCAAATAGATGAAGAGGAATACTACCCACAGAACATGCTGCCTGCTAAACCCATGCACCCACGGAAAAGGTTACCGTCCAGGATGTTACTACTAATCACCTTCACGAATAATCCAAACAGGCCCACGTGTTCCCAAGCTCAGGCAAAAGGTTGGTCCAAAAGTCCACTTCAGGGCCGGCCCTGTGGCGGAGCGGGTAAGTGCCCACGTTCCGCTTGGCCGGCCCAGGCCTCACTGTTTCACCTCACGGGTGCAGATCACATTAGCAGTGTTAGGACATACAGATTTCATGGTACGGTGCGGACAGGGATCATAAACTAAGTAGCAATGGTGAGGTCACGTTATCAATACGCACCAGAAAAAGAACCGTGAGGCTTTTACAATCCATGAACGCATCTGGTACACTTCCCCAGAGGAAGAAGGAAGGAAAACATGGGACCTGCCAAGGTGGAATCGGCAGAGTGCTAGGAGATGGCACGATCATTGCGCATCAGAGGACTGCCCGGGCAACTTCAACTTGGGAGGGAGTCCAGGACTTTCTCTGGGGAACGTCCACCCACTTGGCCATCTACATGAAATGTAAGAGGTGAAACCCAGGATAATCTTACAGGACAGAAACCAGTGTCTAGAGAGAATGTAGCAGGCCTTCCAAAGTTCGAGGAGCAAGACAGAAACCGACAAGAAATCGAGAAAAAGGAAAACTATCCTACCAGGAAAGGGTGAGGAGTCGGACTGGCCTGAGATGGCTCTGAAACTCTGTGTGCACGCAGGTTGTCAGGACAACTTCGAATTTTGAGGTTGTTTATGACATCACGAGGATCATGTCCGCCAAGATGGCCGCACGGTTACAGACTGAGGATTGGCCTAGGCTAGGCTATTACAGGGAGGGATACCCAGAAACAGCTTTGAGAAACAGAAAGCGGACACAGAAACTGGAAGACATAAAACAGACGCTGATTCGAGGGGTAAGAAAGGAATCCTTGGCAAGAAGCGAGAATAGAGGGACAAGCCCCGAGAGGAGAACGTTGTCATCTATTCAAGTCTATGGGGAGGCCATGCTGATTCAAGCTTGCAACTTGATTGGAAGCAAGAGGCCGGACTTGGGCCTTATCAGACCTACGTGGTCCTTCTGCCTTAAGCATAAGCCAAAGTCAAGAATGAGGTCTTGAGGACGTTGAAGAGAAGACTCGATGCCTCCTTTCCTAGGCCCCTGGCATTCTTTGCAGATCAGTCTCACTTTCCATAGCTCTGGCGTCACGGGGGCCCACCGGGTACATGCTAATGTGTCCCAAGAGATGTCTTGGAAGCCTTGAAGGAATGGAGCCCCGTCACGCTTGGGCTACGTCTCTTTGTTTGGAAGTGCTCTACAAGGGTGCTGAAAAGCACCCTTTTCCACAGGGCTTCGTTCCCTCGTGAAGGCTGCCCTCCCAGGCTAGTGTGCTTAGTTTGCCTCCATCGAAATTCTCTCCCCCTACCTCTTGCCGTAGAAGGATTATTGATTATGTGTTTTGACACCACATGTAAGGAAGTGGGCTGAAAATGAGAACATTACAATTCTGTTTCAAGAAAAATAAACAGGCCAGGGCTGAGGATGTAAGGCAAACAAATGGCACAGCCTATAGAAATAAACTAAGCCCGTATCTAGACGGCACCTGGGGGAACGTCCCACGATCAGGGTTGAAGTTCGAAACTTCCCAAATCCGGAAAGGAGACAGAAAAATATCTTTCCTGGAGAGAGGGATTCATCAGATTCGTCTAATTTGTCTTGGACACATTGTGTCCGTGAAGGGGGATGCCAGGACCACCTCGAGTTTGGAGTTTCTGACCTCAGGATGTCAAACCAACCCAGATGACCACGTGTTCCCAGTGCTTAGTTTGACCCAGGCTAGGACAGCAAAGACTCCTTCAAGTGACCGGTGCAAATTCAAAGACAACAACCAAGAGTCACGAAAGCACTCACACCTCGGCCTAGAGAACATACGGTGATTCCAGAAATGCCAAATGAATCACTTGGAATGAAGGGGAACGGACTGATAAGCATGTCTAAGGGGGAGAGCTGAGAAACACCATGAAGATTCTCCTATGGAAAAGAGACAAAGGTCCCAGAAAATGGAAGGCGAACAGAAATCACCCCTGGATAATCCACAATGAAAGATGATGTCCGTCTTTAGACAGACTCTGCTGGAACGTTTGAAAGGCAGAGAAATTCACAAGCCAAAAGACGGCAGCGAAGGTCAAGGCTGGGCTAAGTGGGAAGGGTGAGTTAGGAGACTGCTCCAAGCGGGCCAGGAAACCGTGTGTCCGTGGAGCTTGCCGGGACAGCAGAGACACGATTATGACCAATCCTCTGACATCGCAGTGGACCCGAAAAACAACCTGGCCTCATCTACACAGTGCCAGAGTTGGGCTCAAGTAGCATATTCAAGTCCCATTGCCCTCAACTGCAGGTTGCCAACGGAACATGAAAGGGGCCGGCCGGTGGTGCAGCGGTGAGGTCCGCACCTTCTGGGTCGGTGGCCCGGGGTGGGCCGGGTGGACCCTCGGGTGAGCCTGCTCACCACTGCTTCAGGCATTCTGGGGCAGGCGTCCGAGGTAGTGTAGAGGCAGATGGGAAGGGACGTTAGACAGGGCCAGACTTCCACAGCAAATACAGGAGCATTGCCAGCAGATGTGAGCTCAGCGATGCACTTCTGCCAGAACAAAACCGATTCAAAGTTGCAAAGCATAGAGAAACTGAAGCTGAAAAGAAAAAAGTGAACAACTGCATGCCAGTGAGAAGGATGAGATCTCTATGAAGAAACTTAGCAAAACAGGTGAAAGCCATGGCAATGGAAAACTAACAAACGTTGGGGGACAGAAGTTCAAGAAGACACAAGGAGAAAGAAGGAGATTCCAGGATCTAGGAGTGGAAGCATCAACACACTGGAGACGTCCCTACCGGAGCAAGGAATCTCTGGATTCCATGCAATCCCAGTCAAAGTTGCAGCAATGTTTCCCACAGAGACAGAAGAGGGAATCCTAAAGTTTCTAGCCAGCAACAAGAGACCCTGACTAGGCAAAGGAATCCTCAGGAAAACGAAAAAAGCAGGACGTGGCACACTTTCCGATTTCAACATATAGGACGAAGCACTAGGTACCGAGACGGCACAGTCTGGGCCCCAAAACAGGCACACAGACCCATGCAACAGAATCGAGAACCCAGAGCCCAACTCAAACGTACATGGACAGCCCATTTTCGACCAGGGAGCCAAGAGGAGACAGCGGAGAAAGGAGAGTCTCTACCATAAACGGTGCTGGGAAGCCTGCACAGCCACATGGAACACAACGAGAGTACACCATGATGTTACACCTGGCACACACACCACCTGAAATGGATCAAAGCCTTGAATGGCAGACTTGAAACCGTGAACCTTGTAGCAGAAGACCTAGGCAGAGTGCTCTTTGCCATCGGTCTGAGCCGCCTGTTTGGAAGAAGCAAGCCCGACTGGGCCAGGGCAACCAAGTCAACAAGAAACCAACGGGACCACGTCAAATGCGGACGCTTCTGCCCAGTGAAGGAAACCATCGACTGAATGCAAAGATAGCACAACGACTGGGGGAGGATGTTTGCAAACCACACATCGGACAAGGGGTGAAAAGCCCAAAGATGCAATCAACTCGCACGTCCCCACAAGAAAAAAAAACAACAACAAGCCAATGAAAACCTGGGCAGAAGATGGAAACGGAGATTTCTGCCAAGAAGATCGAAAGAGGGCCAACGGGTGCATGAACACTTGTTCACCGTCATGAAGTCTCAGGCCAATGCAAATGCAAACTGCAAGGGCACAGCAGCTCACTGTGGTCAGAATGGCTATAAGGAAGCAGACAGGAAGCCACAAGTGTCAGAGAGGAGGTGGAGAGAAGGGAAGCCTCCTGCACCGTTGGTGGGAGTGCAGACCGGTGCAGCCACTACGCCAAGCGGTGTGGAACTGCCTCAGAACTTTAAGAATCCATGTCCCATATGATCCAGCTATTCCTCTGCGGCGTGTTGATCCAAAGAACTCGGAAACACTCCTGCCTAAAGACATGTGCACCGCTGAGTTCACCACAGCGTCGCTCCCACTACCCAAGACTTGGAAGCCTCCCTGGAGCCCAGCAAGGGACGAGTGCAGAAGGAAGATGGGCTATAGCCACGCAATGGCATACCAGTCAGCCGGAACCAAGGATGCAATCCAGCCACTTGTGACCACCAGAATGGCTGTGAGGGTTTTAGGGAAGTGAAACAAGCCCCAGGGAGCAAGGCAAGTACCGTAGGACCTCACTTAAGAGGAGAAGAAAAAACAAGCGGTCAGGAACAGGTGGCACGGGACATTTCATTGGGGGTTCCCAGAGACAAAGCGGGGAGGTGTGAGAGGGTGAAACAGATGATGAGGCACAAGTGTGTGGTGAGGGCCTGCTATTAGGCTTACGCAGGGGAAGATGATGTAAGCTACACGGAAGTCTACATCGATGAGGATGCAAATCGGAAAGATATAGGATGTTCTAATGCAGGGTTGCGGCAATAAATTCACCTAAAAGCAAAAAAAAATCCAAAATGGGGTCCAGAATGACGGCATAAAGCTTTGGGGCTGAAAGAGATTAGAGAAGGTGAACTTCCAAGGCTGGAAAATCACCTCAAAATGCGTACTGATGCTACAGAAAGGTAGACCCTTCCAAATAGATGAAGAGGAATACTACCCACAGAACATGCTGCCTGCTAAACCCATGCACCCACGGAAAAGGTTACCGTCCAGGATGTTACTACTAATCACCTTCACGAATAATCCAAACAGGCCCACGTGTTCCCAAGCTCAGGCAAAAGGTTGGTCCAAAAGTCCACTTCAGGGCCGGCCCTGTGGCGGAGCGGGTAAGTGCCCACGTTCCGCTTGGCCGGCCCAGGCCTCACTGTTTCACCTCACGGGTGCAGATCACATTAGCAGTGTTAGGACATACAGATTTCATGGTACGGTGCGGACAGGGATCATAAACTAAGTAGCAATGGTGAGGTCACGTTATCAATACGCACCAGAAAAAGAACCGTGAGGCTTTTACAATCCATGAACGCATCTGGTACACTTCCCCAGAGGAAGAAGGAAGGAAAACATGGGACCTGCCAAGGTGGAATCGGCAGAGTGCTAGGAGATGGCACGATCATTGCGCATCAGAGGACTGCCCGGGCAACTTCAACTTGGGAGGGAGTCCAGGACTTTCTCTGGGGAACGTCCACCCACTTGGCCATCTACATGAAATGTAAGAGGTGAAACCCAGGATAATCTTACAGGACAGAAACCAGTGTCTAGAGAGAATGTAGCAGGCCTTCCAAAGTTCGAGGAGCAAGACAGAAACCGACAAGAAATCGAGAAAAAGGAAAACTATCCTACCAGGAAAGGGTGAGGAGTCGGACTGGCCTGAGATGGCTCTGAAACTCTGTGTGCACGCAGGTTGTCAGGACAACTTCGAATTTTGAGGTTGTTTATGACATCACGAGGATCATGTCCGCCAAGATGGCCGCACGGTTACAGACCGAGGATTGGCCTAGGCTAGGCTATTACAGGGAGGGATACCCAGAAACAGCTTTGAGAAACAGAAAGCGGACACAGAAACTGGAAGACATAAAACAGACGCTGATTCGAGGGGTAAGAAAGGAATCCTTGGCAAGAAGCGAGAATAGAGGGACAAGCCCCGAGAGGAGAACGTTGTCATCTATTCAAGTCTATGGGGAGGCCATGCTGATTCAAGCTTGCAACTTGATTGGAAGCAAGAGGCCGGACTTGGGCCTTATCAGACCTACGTGGTCCTTCTGCCTTAAGCATAAGCCAAAGTCAAGAATGAGGTCTTGAGGACGTTGAAGAGAAGACTCGATGCCTCCTTTCCTAGGCCCCTGGCATTCTTTGCAGATCAGTCTCACTTTCCATAGCTCTGGCGTCACGGGGGCCCACCGGGTACATGCTAATGTGTCCCAAGAGATGTCTTGGAAGCCTTGAAGGAATGGAGCCCCGTCACGCTTGGGCTACGTCTCTTTGTTTGGAAGTGCTCTACAAGGGTGCTGAAAAGCACCCTTTTCCACAGGGCTTCGTTCCCTCGTGAAGGCTGCCCTCCCAGGCTAGTGTGCTTAGTTTGCCTCCATCGAAATTCTCTCCCCCTACCTCTTGCCGTAGAAGGATTATTGATTATGTGTTTTGACACCACATGTAAGGAAGTGGGCTGAAAATGAGAACATTACAATTCTGTTTCAAGAAAAATAAACAGGCCAGGGCTGAGGATGTAAGGCAAACAAATGGCACAGCCTATAGAAATAAACTAAGCCCGTATCTAGACGGCACCTGGGGGAACGTCCCAGGATCAGGGTTGAAGTTCGAAACTTCCCAAATCCGGAAAGGAGACAGAAAAATATCTTTCCTGGAGAGAGGGATTCATCAGATTCGTCTAATTTGTCTTGGACACATTGTGTCCGTGAAGGGGGATGCCAGGACCACCTCGAGTTTGGAGTTTCTGACCTCAGGATGTCAAACCAACCCAGATGACCACGTGTTCCCAGTGCTTAGTTTGACCCAGGCTAGGACAGCAAAGACTCCTTCAAGTGACCGGTGCAAATTCAAAGACAACAACCAAGAGTCACGAAAGCACTCACACCTCGGCCTAGAGAACATACGGTGATTCCAGAAATGCCAAATGAATCACTTGGAATGAAGGGGAACGGACTGATAAGCATGTCTAAGGGGGAGAGCTGAGAAACACCATGAAGATTCTCCTATGGAAAAGAGACAAAGGTCCCAGAAAATGGAAGGCGAACAGAAATCACCCCTGGATAATCCACAATGAAAGATGATGTCCGTCTTTAGACAGACTCTGCTGGAACGTTTGAAAGGCAGAGAAATTCACAAGCCAAAAGACGGCAGCGAAGGTCAAGGCTGGGCTAAGTGGGAAGGGTGAGTTAGGAGACTGCTCCAAGCGGGCCAGGAAACCGTGTGTCCGTGGAGCTTGCCGGGACAGCAGAGACACGATTATGACCAATCCTCTGACATCGCAGTGGACCCGAAAAACAACCTGGCCTCATCTACACAGTGCCAGAGTTGGGCTCAAGTAGCATATTCAAGTCCCATTGCCCTCAACTGCAGGTTGCCAACGGAACATGAAAGGGGCCGGCCGGTGGTGCAGCGGTGAGGTCCGCACCTTCTGGGTCGGTGGCCCGGGGTGGGCCGGGTGGACCCTCGGGTGAGCCTGCTCACCACTGCTTCAGGCATTCTGGGGCAGGCGTCCGAGGTAGTGTAGAGGCAGATGGGAAGGGACGTTAGACAGGGCCAGACTTCCACAGCAAATACAGGAGCATTGCCAGCAGATGTGAGCTCAGCGATGCACTTCTGCCAGAACAAAACCGATTCAAAGTTGCAAAGCATAGAGAAACTGAAGCTGAAAAGAAAAAAGTGAACAACTGCATGCCAGTGAGAAGGATGAGATCTCTATGAAGAAACTTAGCAAAACAGGTGAAAGCCATGGCAATGGAAAACTAACAAACGTTGGGGGACAGAAGTTCAAGAAGACACAAGGAGAAAGAAGGAGATTCCAGGATCTAGGAGTGGAAGCATCAACACACTGGAGACGTCCCTACCGGAGCAAGGAATCTCTGGATTCCATGCAATCCCAGTCAAAGTTGCAGCAATGTTTCCCACAGAGACAGAAGAGGGAATCCTAAAGTTTCTAGCCAGCAACAAGAGACCCTGACTAGGCAAAGGAATCCTCAGGAAAACGAAAAAAGCAGGACGTGGCACACTTTCCGATTTCAACATATAGGACGAAGCACTAGGTACCGAGACGGCACAGTCTGGGCCCCAAAACAGGCACACAGACCCATGCAACAGAATCGAGAACCCAGAGCCCAACTCAAACGTACATGGACAGCCCATTTTCGACCAGGGAGCCAAGAGGAGACAGCGGAGAAAGGAGAGTCTCTACCATAAACGGTGCTGGGAAGCCTGCACAGCCACATGGAACACAACGAGAGTACACCATGATGTTACACCTGGCACACACACCACCTGAAATGGATCAAAGCCTTGAATGGCAGACTTGAAACCGTGAACCTTGTAGCAGAAGACCTAGGCAGAGTGCTCTTTGCCATCGGTCTGAGCCGCCTGTTTGGAAGAAGCAAGTCCGACTGGGCCAGGGCAACCAAGTCAACAAGAAACCAACGGGACCACGTCAAATGCGGACGCTTCTGCCCAGTGAAGGAAACCATCGACTGAATGCAAAGATAGCACAACGACTGGGGGAGGATGTTTGCAAACCACACATCGGACAAGGGGTGAAAAGCCCAAAGATGCAATCAACTCGCACGTCCCCACAAGAAAAAAAAAACAACAACAAGCCAATGAAAACCTGGGCAGAAGAAGGAAACGGAGATTTCTGCCAAGAAGATCGAAAGAGGGCCAACGGGTGCATGAACACTTGTTCACCGTCATGAAGTCTCAGGCCAATGCAAATGCAAACTGCAAGGGCACAGCAGCTCACTGTGGTCAGAATGGCTATAAGGAAGCAGACAGGAAGCCACAAGTGTCAGAGAGGAGGTGGAGAGAAGGGAAGCCTCCTGCACCGTTGGTGGGAGTGCAGACCGGTGCAGCCACTACGCCAAGCGGTGTGGAACTGCCTCAGAACTTTAAGAATCCATGTCCCATATGATCCAGCTATTCCTCTGCGGCGTGTTGATCCAAAGAACTCGGAAACACTCCTGCCTAAAGACATGTGCACCGCTGAGTTCACCACAGCGTCGCTCCCACTACCCAAGACTTGGAAGCCTCCCTGGAGCCCAGCAAGGGACGAGTGCAGAAGGAAGATGGGCTATAGCCACGCAATGGCATACCAGTCAGCCGGAACCAAGGATGCAATCCAGCCACTTGTGACCACCAGAATGGCTGTGAGGGTTTTAGGGAAGTGAAACAAGCCCCAGGGAGCAAGGCAAGTACCGTAGGACCTCACTTAAGAGGAGAAGAAAAAACAAGCGGTCAGGAACAGGTGGCACGGGACATTTCATTGGGGGTTCCCAGAGACAAAGCGGGGAGGTGTGAGAGGGTGAAACAGATGATGAGGCACAAGTGTGTGGTGAGGGCCTGCTATTAGGCTTACGCAGGGGAAGATGATGTAAGCTACACGGAAGTCTACATCGATGAGGATGCAAATCGGAAAGATATAGGATGTTCTAATGCAGGGTTGCGGCAATAAATTCACCTAAAAGCAAAAAAAAATCCAAAATGGGGTCCAGAATGACGGCATAAAGCTTTGGGGCTGAAAGAGATTAGAGAAGGTGAACTTCCAAGGCTGGAAAATCACCTCAAAATGCGTACTGATGCTACAGAAAGGTAGACCCTTCCAAATAGATGAAGAGGAATACTACCCACAGAACATGCTGCCTGCTAAACCCATGCACCCACGGAAAAGGTTACCGTCCAGGATGTTACTACTAATCACCTTCACGAATAATCCAAACAGGCCCACGTGTTCCCAAGCTCAGGCAAAAGGTTGGTCCAAAAGTCCACTTCAGGGCCGGCCCTGTGGCGGAGCGGGTAAGTGCCCACGTTCCGCTTGGCCGGCCCAGGCCTCACTGTTTCACCTCACGGGTGCAGATCACATTAGCAGTGTTAGGACATACAGATTTCATGGTACGGTGCGGACAGGGATCATAAACTAAGTAGCAATGGTGAGGTCACGTTATCAATACGCACCAGAAAAAGAACCGTGAGGCTTTTACAATCCATGAACGCATCTGGTACACTTCCCCAGAGGAAGAAGGAAGGAAAACATGGGACCTGCCAAGGTGGAATCGGCAGAGTGCTAGGAGATGGCACGATCATTGCGCATCAGAGGACTGCCCGGGCAACTTCAACTTGGGAGGGAGTCCAGGACTTTCTCTGGGGAACGTCCACCCACTTGGCCATCTACATGAAATGTAAGAGTTGAAACCCAGGATAATCTTACAGGACAGAAACCAGTGTCTAGAGAGAATGTAGCAGGCCTTCCAAAGTTCGAGGAGCAAGACAGAAACCGACAAGAAATCGAGAAAAAGGAAAACTATCCTACCAGGAAAGGGTGAGGAGTCGGACTGGCCTGAGATGGCTCTGAAACTCTGTGTGCACGCAGGTTGTCAGGACAACTTCGAATTTTGAGGTTGTTTATGACATCACGAGGATCATGTCCGCCAAGATGGCCGCACGGTTACAGACTGAGGAT